>NC_045768.1:66855973-67168762 GCF_008692025.1 Phocoena sinus
CAATATGCAAATCAATCATTGTGATACACCATATTAAAAAATTGAAGGATAAAAACCATATGATCATCTCTATAGGTACAGAAAAAGCTTTTGACAAAATTCAACACCCATTTATGATAAAAACCCTCCAGAAAGTAGGCATAGAGGGAACCTACCTCAACATAATAAAGGCCATATATGACAGACCCATAGCCAACATTGTTCTCCATGGTGAAAAACTGTAACCATTTCCTCTAAGATCAGGAACAAGACAAGGTTGCCCACTCTCACCACTGTTAGTCAACATAGTTTTAGAAGTTTTAGCCACAGCAATCAGAGAAGAAAAAGAAATAAAGGGAATCCAAATCGGAAAAGAAGTAAAACTGTCACTGTTTGCAGGTGACGTGATACTATACATAACGAATCCTAAAGATGCTACCAGGTAACTACTAGAGGTAATCAGTGAATTTGGTAAAGTAGCAGGATACAAAAATAATGCACAGAAATCTCTTGTATTCCTATACACTAATGATGAAAAATCTGAAAGAGAAATTAAGGAAACACTCCCATTTACCAATGTAACAAAAAGAATAAAATACCTAGAAATAAACCTACCTAAGGAGACAAAAGACCTGTATGCAGAAAGCTATAAGACACTGATGAAAGAAATTAAAGATGATAGAAATAGTTGGAGAGATATACCATGTTCTTGGACTGGAAGAATCAATATTGTGAAAATGACTATACTACCCAGAGAAATCTACAGATTCACTGCAATCCATATCAAACTACCAATGGCATTTTTCACAGAAGTAGTACAACAAGTTTTACAATGTGTATGGAAACACAAAAGACCCCAAATAGCCAAATAATTCTTGAGAAAGAAAAATGTAGCTGGAGGAATCAGGCTCCTGGACTTCAGACTATACTACAAAGCTACAGTAAACAAGACAGTATGGTATTGGCACAAAAACAGAAATATAAATCAATGGAAGAGGCTAGAAAGCCCAGAGATAAACCCACGTACATATGATCACCTTATCTTTGATAATGGAGGCAAGAATATACAGTGGAGAAAAGACAGCCTCTGCAATAAGTGGTACTTGGACAACTTGCCAGCTACATGTAAAAGAATGAAATTAGAACACTCCCTAACACCATACACAAAAATAAACTCAAAATGGATTTAAAGACCTAAATGTAAGGCCAGACAGTATAAAACTCTTAGAGGAAAACATAGGCGGAACACTCTATGACATAAATCACAGGAAGATCCTTTTTGGCCCACCTCCTAGAGAAATGGAAATAAAAATAAACAAATGGGACCTAATGAAACTTAAAAGCTTTTGCACCACAAAGGAAACCATCATCAATACAAAAAGTCAATCCTCAGAATGGAAGGATATATTTGCAAACTATGCAACCTACAAAGGATTAATCTCCAAAATATACAAGCAGCTCATGCAGCTCAATATCAAAAAAACAGCCCAATCCGAAAATGGGCAGAAGACCTAAATAGACATTTCTCCAAAGAAGATATACAGATTGCCAACAAACACCTGAAAGGATGCTCCACATCACTAATCATTAGAGAAATGCAAATCAAAAGTACAATGAGGTATCACCTCACACCGGTCAGAAAGGCCATCATTAAAAAATCTGCAACATTAAATGCTGGAGAGGGTGTGGAGAAAAGGGAACACTCTTGCACTGTTGGTGAGAATGTAAATTGATGCAGCCACTAGGGAGAACTGTATTGAATTTCCTTAAAAAACTAAAAAAGAACTACCATACAACCCAGGAATCCCACTACTGTGCATATACCCTGAGAAAACCATAATTCAAAAAGAGTCCTGTACCACAATGTTCACTGCAGCTGTATTTATAATAGCCAGGACATGGAAGCAACCTAAGTGTCCATCGATAGATGAATGGATAAAGAAGATGTGGCACATATATACAATGGAATATTACTCAGCCATAAAAGAAACCAAATTGAGTTATTTGTAGTAGTTGGATGGACTTAGAGTCTGTCATACAGACATAAGTCAGAAAGAGAAAAAACAAATAATGTATGCTAACATATATGGAATCTAAAAAAAAATGGTCTGAAGAACCTAGGGGCAGGACAGGAATAAAGACACAGACATGGAGAATGGACTTAAGGACATAGGGAGGGGGAATGGTAAGCTGGGACGAAGTGAAAGAGTAGCATTGACATACATATACTACCATATGTAAAATATATAGTTAATGGGAAGCAGCTGCATTGCTCAGAGATTAGCTCGATGCTTTGTGACCTCCTAGAGGGGTGAGATAGGTGGTGTGGGAAGCAGATGCAAGAGGGAGGGGATATGGGGGATGTGGGGATATATGTATACATATAGCTGATTAAATTTTTTATATAGCAGAAACTAACCTAACACTGTAAAACAATTATATTGCAATAAAGATGTTAAAAAAATAAAGTATACATGATATTTAAAAAGAAGTTTAAAGTTTTACAAATAATGTAGCTAAGAAAACTAGAAAGAGACTTTCCCCCTTTCCATACTTTATTGGTAGAGAAAGAACTTATGGGTGGGTTTCATAAAATTATGAGCTTTAGGTCTGTTTTTGGTGATTGCTGTTGGATGTTTCCCTGAGTTGCTGAATTTGACTGACTTTTTACTGCACCTGAGGATGGATCAAGGGAGGTTGTTTGGTGGGAAGGACAGCCTATAGATCAGAGGACATAGAGCAATGATTTTAAGTGAGTCTACTAGAAATATTTCTAGTTGCATGGGGTACAGTTGTGTTTTTCATTTTGGTTTCAGTGGATTGAATGACTTTTCACATTTATTATTGATTTGAAATTGGGTCAGAGAATGTTAACTATATTCTTACATGGATTGCTGTTTTGGGTTACATCTTGAGAATTAGTACGAATGCATTTGTTTGACTATCATGATAATCATTATCTCTTTCTCCCTATTTTCAGAAATTATTCTGGAGATAGCATAATAAATTGTGTTTAAGTTTATGTTAATTGTGTTCTTGTGACTGATTAAATATCATTAAGAAGGTCATATACAGACACCTCTTCTACTCATGTGGATCTATAGCTTATTTTTTTGTTTTTTTTAAAGATTTTTAATTTTGATATCAACCATTTTTAAAGTCTTTATTGAATTTTTTACAATATTGCTTCTGTTTTATGTTTTGGTGTTTTGGTCACGAGGTGTGTGGGTTCTTAGCTCCCTAGCCAGGGATTGAACCCACACCCCTTGAATTGGAAGGCCAAATCTTAACCACTGGGCTGCCAGGGAAGCCCCTGTAGCTTCTTGAATACTGCTTTCACAACATTTATATTTCAGTGTAATTACTTATATGTGTCAGTCTTTTGACTTTCCTGTTGCAGATTGTGAGGATAGGACCATATTATACATGTTTTTCACAGTGCTTAGCACAGTCCTTGAATTAGTACACAAACACACTAAATAAATGAATGAATGAGCAAGTGAGTGAATGATATTAAAATACAAGGTGGCCGAAACTAATGTCTTGAACGTAAGAATAAATAAGTGTATTTGTACGTTAAGGAGTTAATGTTAGGATATAGTCTAAGAAAGTCTTCAAATTTGTTTTGTTCATTGCATCCAGTGAATTAACTGCATGATTCAGTAAATATATTTTCAAAAGTAATGTTGATTTATTGAAAGGATCCTTAATTTTTTTCACATAAAACGTTTGTTAGGTTTAATTTAATAAACACAAGACCAAGTTTTGGATTTGACATTAGTATTTGTGATGGTCCATAATTTTACTTAGATCTTTAACCTCTACTGGACTGAAAGTATAGATTCCCAGAACATTTTTAAAGTTACTTTTTAAAAAAATAATTAACTTGAACATTGAATCACATATTATCAAAGAGAGAACATCACATCATTAGAATATGTAAAAAGGAAATTTGAAACTGACAGCAGGAACTTGAGTAAATATGATGCCTTGAGCATAAGTATTTATCTCTGCTTCCTCCCAAAATCTCACTAAAATGACTGTAAAGGATTTTCAAAAATATATAAGTGCCTATGGATAAAGAGAACAGGGGAAAAGATAATGGTCAAGATATGTTAGTAAATTTTTGAATGATAAAAAATAAATTTATAAGTGCTGTCTAAGCAAAATGGAGAAAACTGAAATCTACATCTAGAAAGTCTTAGGAATGGGTGACACCTCTGACCTCTGATGGTTGGAGTGAGGGATGGTGATGCTGGAAAATATGAAAATTGAATTAAAGTCTTTATAAGGAATATATATACACTCTCTAGTCCTCCTCTTGTCAAGGTAGGCGGCAAGAGCTTTATTCCAAAATAGAAAGAAGTAGTCTCTGCACTTAAGGACATCAGCATATTAAGGTACAGGGCTTAGGTTTATGTTGAAAACTGAGCAAATAAATGAAAGCCCATTCTTCTGAACAATGAGTACTCACTGAATCGTTCAGCTCCAAGATTGCTGGAAGCTGTTCATTGTCCTGTCCAGGCAGAAGCCTTAAAAATTCATGTCTGGAGAAAATGAGTAGACTTAGAGAAAGAACAGAGATATAAGAATATTTAACGGTCTCCTAACAAAATGCAGGTCCCCTATTCAGGTACCTATAGAGAAGATGTGTTGGCAAGCTGCGCCTCCCCCAGGTCAAGAAAACCACCAACAATCTTTTTAGTGCCACATTTTTATATATAAATGGACAACAAAGGATCTTAATACATTTGAGGAAAACCCCCAACATGGAAGACAAAAAACCAAAAGTAACAAAAATGGAGCTCATAAGAGACAGAGGTAATGCTGAAGAAAACAAAGAAACTATAATAAATGTCATATAATAAATATCATAATAAATACAAGAAATATCATAAGGCAGTAAGAGATTTTGCCTGTATGAAACATGACCAGGAGTCAAAGAATGAGAAAGAGCACATGGAAGTTAAATATTATTGTCAAAATAAAGAAGTAACTGGGGGCAGGGGGCTGGGTGGGGTGGAGAAATAAAAAATTGAGTAAGTTTTCCAAAAATTAGAACAAAGAGGAGCAAAAAGAAAAGAACATTAGAGAAGCAATCTAGGTACTCTAACAGTGATTATTAGGAATTTCAGAAGTAGAGAACAGAGAAATGGAAATTAGTAAAGAAGTCATTCAAGAACATTTTCAGACTCAAGGGACATGAGTTTCCAGATTGAAATGCTTTTGACCATATAGGTAAAAAATTTAAAAAAAAGTATAAATCAATAATATAGAAAGGTATTTTACATTTCTTTTTGAGAATTCTGGAAAGAGTTAAAATGTAAGTTAAAAAACTGAGCAAATAAAAAAGTGACACAATTTTTACTTTTTTTAAAAGGGAAGAAGAGTTTTAACACTTCTCTCCATTTCATTAGTTAACCACTAAATCATCACCTCCTGGTAGGATTTCAAATGTGATTCCATATTGATTGTGAGAGGAATGTGAGCCTCAGTCCCTTGAGATTTTCTGTTTTGGAGAGTCCCTTTAAAAAAAAATTCTTCAATGTTCTGTTTGTTTCCATTTCTCAGTTATTGCATCTACCTTTTATATTGCAGATTAGTGAAATGATCTGTACTGATTTTACTTTGTGATCCACACACAATTCAAGGGCCTGAAAGTTCAGCATGAGTTGCTTTTTCTCTTAGTGGGCATGTGTTTAATAATGGAAGGAAAGAAGGAGAATAAGGCTATTAAAGGCCTAATGGAACCTAAAAGTAAAAATGTACAAACTTTTTGCTTGCCTTTAACAGTTGGCAGTAAGTGATGAATTCTACAATGAGATGGCTTATATATCTTCACAGTGATATTAATTCAGTCAACCAAATGCTGAGGTCACTGATAGCAGAGTGACACATTTCTTAATTCCAGAAGAAACAAACAGTTATATATGAAAGGAAATATAATCATAGTACACTATATTGCTCAGCTGTGAACAATAATTATTATGTATAGAAGTAATGTAAACAATTAGTATTGATGGAACCAAAAAGTGGCATATATAAGGATAAGTCAGAATGCCCCCCTAGAGGTGCTTGAGTAGTGTTCGTTGGGGGAAATTCACAGAGAGGGGATGCCTGGTAAATGTGCAGGTACTGCATTGTTCTCTTCACTCTGGGGCTGTATACAGCAGTCTGGCAAGGCTGCATATGTCTTACTCTGGGAGAATGACCCTCATCACTGCATGATGAGGACAGCACCTCTCCTGTTTGATGAGAGGCTGGGCATCAGTAAAATACATATAATTATTTCTTGCTATCCAAATCTTCACTTCCTGAGTATAGATAATGAAAGCTTGGATAGTGAGAATACTAAGTTATTGAAATCTTTTGGTTACTGTATTTTAGATAGCAAGTAGCACAAGTTCAGATAGTAAGGGATATGAGCTCTGTCACACACACAGAAAATAAAGTATGCTTAAATCTCTTTCTGTGACCATTGGATTCAAGTGAAATCTATATTGGGAGGAGATGGGTAAGAAGTAAAAAGATTGTCTCAAATTAAAAATTCAAAAAATAGTATAAGGGAGAAGTGACATCAGCAAGATGGTGAATAGAAAGTCCCACCCTTCGTTCCCCCACAGAAATGCTGACTCAATGATACACAGATCAGAATACCTTTATTAGAAGTCTAGATTCCAGGTAAGTTGCAGTACCCAGGATGAGCACAAAGCCAAGAACGCCACACTGAAACAGGTAAGGAGAGCAATTTCATTTTACCTGCATCAGTCCCTCCTCCAAGCAGGCACAGCTCAGCACCAAGAGAAGGTTGCCTTAGCCTACTACTTCTTCCTTGTGGTAGATAGAGGTGGGGAAAAGAGAGTGGAATCTCCATCAAATGTTGTTGGCCTTTTGATGCACTGCCTGAGAGGCTAAGATTTTGTCTCATCTCACTCAGAGTGCTGATGGATTCAGTATAGTTCAGGTACCTGGGACAGCTAAGAACAAAGGAAGACAGCAGGCAGCTTGCTGTTGCCTGGCACAGCTTTTTGGGATTAGGAGAAGGCACAGAAACTGAGGCTTCTCCTCCAGAAGGGAGGGAGAGGAGTGGAGCATTCCTGGCCTTTCAGTGTGCTACCTGTTCATCTTAGCAGGGCCACTGATGAAACTGGCATACCTTGGTGGGGGCAGCTAAAAATAAAGGAAAAGGGATGGGTTCTTGCTGTTTGAAAGGCTCCCTGAATCTCAGCTGGGCTTATTGCCGGAGATCTTTCCTTGTCAAAGCCAGTTCATAATGCCTGGGAGAGAGGTGGCTGTTTCTTCAAATGCACAGATACCAACACAGATCTACGAGGAATGGGAAGAATCAGGGAAACATTAAACAATCAAAGGAATAAAGTAAATCTCTAGTAACTTACCCTAAAGAAATGGACATTTTTGAATTGCTTGACGATTTCAAAGTAATCATCTTTAGGAAGCTTACTGAGTTACCTGAGCACACAGACAACTAAAGGAAATCAAGAAAATGATACATGAGAAAAAAATGAAAATAGCAACAAAAAATTACTGTAAAAAACCACTGAACAAAGTTTGGAGCCGAAGAATACAACAACAACTGAAAAATTCAGTTAAGGAATTCAGTAGCATATCTGATCAAGCAGATGGAAAAGTCAACAGATTCATGGAAAAGTCAACAAATTCTAAGACAAGTCATTTGAAATTAACCAGTCAGAGGAGCAGAAAGAAAAAAAGAATGAAAAAAGAGTAAAGAGAGCCTAAGGGACTTATGGACCAACATTAGTGATTAATAAGCATTATGGGAGTCCCAGAAGCAAAAGAAAGAAAGGTGTAGAAGACTTATTAATGAAATAATGGGCTAAAACTTCCCAAACTAGGTAGGGAAATGGACATCCAGATTGTTGAAGCTCAAAGAATCCCTAAAAGAATGAATCTAAAAAATTCTACGCAAAGAACAGTTGACCATTCAACAACTGGGTTTGAACTGTGCAGGTCCACTTATACCTGGATTTTTTTCAATAAATAGCTTTTGTAGTTAGTTTTTTGTAGTTGCAGTGTTTTTCCCCACAGATTCAACCTACTACAGATCAAAATTTCCATCCATTGTTAGTTGAATCCACAGACGTGAGACCTGGAGATATGGAGGGTCTACTATACTATGCCATGTTATATAAGGGACTTGAGCATCCATGGATTTTAGTATACATGGGGGCTCCTGAAACCAATCCCCCATGGATACTGAAGTCCAGCTGTATGATCAGATTCTCAGAAGTCAAAGACAGAGAATTTTGAAAGCAACAAGAGAAAAGTGACTGGTCATATACAAAGGAGTCCCCATAAGACTATAAGTAGATTTCTCAGCAGAAACCTTACAGGCCAAATGGTTGTGGGGTGATATATTCAAAATTTGGAAAGAAAAAAGCCTGCCAACCCAGGACACTGTGCCTGGCAAAACTGTCCTTCACAAGTGACAGATAAAGACTTTCCCAGATAGAAGCTAAGGCAATTAATACATCACCAGTAGAACTGCCTTACAAAAAATGCTAAAGGTAATTTTTCAAGTCGAATCAAAAGGATACTGAACAGCAACACAAAGCATGTAACAGTATAAAATTCACTGCTAAGGTAAATATATGGACAAATAGAGAATAGTCTAATACCATAATGGTAGTATATAAATCACTTTTAATTCTAGAATATAAGTTAAAAGGCAAGTCTTGAGAATAACTATAACTGCAAAAATATGTTTATGGATATACAATATTAAAAAAAAAACAAATTGTGACCTCAGTGACATAGAGTGTTTATGAGGTGAAGTAAATGTAGTTTCTGTATGTGATTGAAGTTTAAGTTGTTATTAGCTTTTAATAGTGTTATAACTTAAGTTTTTTAAAAAAATTAATTATTTATTGGCTGCGTTGAGCCTTCGTTGCTGCGCACGGGCTTTCTCTAGTTGCAGCGAGTGGGGGCTGCTCTTCGTTGCAGTGCGCGGGCTTCTCATTGTGGTGGCTTCTCCTGTTGTGGTGCACAGGCTCTAGGCATGCGGGCTTCAGTAGTTGTGGCACACAGGCTCAGTAGTTGTAGCTTGTGGGTTCTAGAGCATAGGCTCAGTAGTTGTGGTGCATGGGCTTAGCTGCTCCACGGCATGTGGGATCTTCCGGGACCAGGGCTTGAACCCATGTCTCCTGCCTTGGCAGGTGGATTCTTAACCACTGTGCCACCAGGGAAGTCCCTTAAGTTGTTTTATGTTAGCCTCCTGATCATCACAAAGCAAATACCTATAGAAGACACACAAAAGAAAAAGAGAAAGGAATTAAAGAATATCACTACAAAAAATCAACAATTACAAAGGAAGATATCAAGAGAAGAAAAGGGGGAGAAAAGAGTTGCAAGACAGAAGATAATTTAAAAAAATGGCAATATTAAGTCCTTATGTATCAATAATTACTTTATATGTAAGTGCATTAAACTCTTTAATCAAAAGACCTAGAGTGGCTGAATGAATAGAACTTATATAAGACAAAATAGATTTTAAGCCAAAACTGTCATAAGAGACTAAAAGGTCATTATATAATGGCAAAGGAGTCAATTTATCCAGAAGATGTAATAATTATAACGAGATATGCCCTTAACATCAGAGCACCTAAATATATAAAGGAAACATTGACAAATCTGAATAGAGAAATAGGTAACAATACAATAATAGTAGGAGACTTCAATACCTCACATTTAGTAATGGATGGAGTATCTAGACAGAACATCAGTAAGAACACAGTGGACTTTAACAACACTATTGACCAAATGGAACTAATAGAGATGTACAGAACATCTACCCAATAGTAGCAGAATATGCATTCTTCTCAAGTGCCCATGGAACATTTCCAGGATAAATCACAAGTTAGGTAACGAGACAAGTCTTAACAAATATAAGTAAATTGAAATCATATCTGGTATCTTTTCCAGTGACAGTGGAATGAAGCTAGAAATCAATAACAGAAAGCAAACTAAAATACACAAAGATGTGGAAATTAGACAGCACATTCTTGAACAACCAATGGCTTAAGAAGAAGTCAGGGGAAATAAAAAATCTTGAGACAAGTGAAATGGGATGCAGCAAAAGCAGTACTAAGAAGGAATTTTATAGTGATAAAGGTCTACATTAAAAAGAAGAAAGATCTCAAAAAACTAGTTAACTTTACACCCCATGGAACTTGGAAAAGAAGAGTAAACAGCCCAGGGCTAGCAGAAGGGAAGAAATAAAGATAGAGCAGGAGTAAAAGTAGAGATCAGAAAAACAACAGGGGAAAAAGCCAACAAAACTAAGAGTTGGGAAAAAATCAGTGACACTCGGAGCTGTTTTGGTGAAGAGATCAACAAAATTGACAAACCTTTAGCTAGTGTAACTAAGATAAAAAAAGAAAAGTCTCAAAATCAGCAATGAAAGAAGTGACATTACAACTGATACCACAGAAATACAAAGAATTATAAGAGACCATTATGAGCAAAGTTATGCCAACAAATTGGATAACCAGGAAGAAATGTACACATTCCTAGAAACAGACAACCTACCAAGATTGAATTCTGAAGAAATAGAAAATGTGAAAAACCTATGAGTAAAGAGATTGAATCAGTAATCTAAAACTATCAAGCAAAGAAAACTGTAGAAGCAGAGGCTTTGGTGATTTTACCTAACATTTAAAGAACCATTAACACCCAAACTTCTTAAATGCGTCCAAAAGAATTGAAGAGGTGGAAACATGTCTAAACTCATTGTATGAGACCAACATCACCCTGATACCAAAGCTAGAAAAGGACAATATAAGAAAAGAAAATTGCAGAGCAATATCTCTGATGAAAATAGATGTAAAAATCTTCAACAAAAGACTAGCAGTCTGAATTGAACAGTCCTTTAAAAGGATCATATACCACAATCAAGTAGAATTTATCCCTGATGTGCAAGGATGGTTTGACTTATGCAGATTGATAAATGTGGTACACTACATAAATGCAATGAAGGATAAAAATCATATGATCATCTCAATTGATACAGAAAAAGCATTAGACAAAATTCAATGATAAAAATCTCTCAACAAACTAGGTATAGATGGAATTTACCTCATCATAATAAAGACCATATATGAAAGTCCCACAACTAACAAATAATATTTAATAATGAAAAGTTGACAGCTTTTCCTTTAAGAGCAGGAGCAAGGCAAGGATGCCTACTCTCTGCACTTCTGTTCAACACAATATTGGAATTCCTAGCCAGAAGAATTAGGCAAGCAAAAGAAATAAAAGGCATCAAATTGGAAAGGAAGAAAATTGTCTCTAGAGTTGGCATGATCTATATGTAGAAAACCCTAAAGGTTCCACAGAAAAACTGTTAGAATAAACAAACAGTAGAGTTGCAGTATATAAAATCAATATACAAAAATCAGTTGCATTTCTATACACTAACAAAGAACTATCCTAAAAAGAAATCAACTATCCTTTCAATATCCTTACAATATTGTCAAAAAGAGTAACTTAGGAATAAACTTAACAAAAGAGGTAAAAGACTTGTACACTGAAGCATCAATGATAAATTTAAAAGATGCAAATAAATGGAAAGACATCTTGTGTTCATAGATTGTTCATAGTTTAGAAAGCTAAATATTGTTAGAATGTCTGTACTACTCATAGCAATCTACAGATTTAATGCAATCCCTATCAAAATCCCAATGGCATTTTTCACAGTAATAAAACAATCCTAAAATTCATGTGGAACCAAAAAAGACTGGCTATCCAAAGCAATCTTGAGCAGGAAGAACAAAGGTGGAGGCATTATACTTCAACACAAAATGAATTAAAGATTTAAATTTAAGACCTGAAACTGTAAAACCTCTGGAAGAAGACATAAGGGAAAGCTTCATGACATTGGTCTTGGAAATGATTTCTTTGAAAAAATTTCTGAAAAAATTAGAAATAGAACTAACATGTGACCCAGCAGTCCCACTTCTGGGTATATATCCAAAGGAAACTAAAGCATGATCTCAAAGAGATATCTGCACTTTCATGTTCATTGCAGCATAATTCACAGTAGCCAGGATCTGGAAACAACATAAATGTTCATTGATGGATGAATAGATAAAATGTGATTTTGTGTGTGTGTGTGTGTGTGTGTGTGTGTGTGTGTGTGTGTGTGTGTGTATTTATATACATGCAATAGAATATGATTAAGCCTTAAAACAGAAGGAAATCCTGCAATAAGAACGTGGATGAATCTGGAGGACATTATGCTTAGTGAAATAAGATAGTAACAGAAAGACAAATACTGCACAACTCCACTTACGCGAAGTATCAGGAATAGTCAAACTCATAGAAACAAAGAGTAGAGCTGCTTTTTATTTTTTCAGGGTCTGTTGGAGAGACAGAAGTTGGGGGGACTTAGTCAATTGGTATTAAGCTTCAGTTATGCAAGGTGAATAAGTTCTAGAGATCTCCTGTACAATATTGTGCCTGTAGTTAACAATACTGTATTGTGCACTTACCCAATTTTTTTTTTTTGCAGTACACAGGCCTCTCACTGTTGTGGCCTCTCCCGTTGTGGAGCACAGGCTCTGGACGTGCAGGCCCAGCCGCTCCGCGGCATGTGGGATCTTCCCAGACCGGGGGCACGAACCCGTGTCCCCTGCATCGGCAGACGGACTCTCAACCACTGCGCCACCAGGGAAGCCCTGTGCACTTACAATTTAAGAGGGTAGATTTCATGTTACACTTTATTACTACAGTAGAAAAAATTTTGATATAAAATACATGAGGAGAAGGAAACCACAAACAAGACGAAAAGAAAACCCTCAGAATGGGAGAAACATTTGCAAATGAAGCAACTGGCAAGGGATTAATCTCCAAAATATACCAACAGCTCATGCAGCTCAATATCAAAAAAAAAACCAAACAGCCTAATCAAAAAATGGGCAGAAAGGGACTTCCCTGGTGGTCCAGTGGTTAAGGCTCCGCGCTCCCAGTGCAGGGGCCCAGGTTCGATCCCTGGTCGGGGAACTAGATCCCACATGCTGCAACTGAAAGAGCCTGCATGCTGCAACTAAAGATCCTACATGCTGCAATTAAAGATCCTGCATGCTGCAACTAATGATCCTGCATGCCACAATGAAGATCCTGTGTGCCGCAACTAAAACGTGGCACAGCCAAATAAATAAGAAAAAAAATGGGTGGAAGAACTAAATAGACATTTCTCCAAAGGAGACATACAGATGGCCAGCAAACACATGGAAAGATGCTCAACATCACTAATTTTTAGAGAAATGCAAATCAAAACTACGAGGTATCACCTCATACTGGTCAGAATGGCCATCATCAAAAAATCTACAAACAATAAATGCTGGGCAGGATGTTGAGAAAAGAGAACCCTTTTACACTGTTGGTGGGAATGTAAATTGATACAGCTACTATGGAAAACAGTATGGAGGTTCCTTAGAAAACTAAAAATAGAACTACCATATGACCCAGCAGTCCCACTGCTGTGCATATACCTGAAGAAAACCATAATTCAAAAAGATAGACTCACCCCAATGTTCACTGCAGCACTATTTACAATAGCCAGGTCATAGAAGCAACCTAAATGTCCATCAACAGAGGAATGGATAAAGAAGATGTGGTACATATGTACAGTGGGATATTACTCAGCCATAAAAAGGAATGAAAGTGTGCCATTTGCAGAGATGTGGGTTGGCCCTAGAGACTGTCATACAGAATGAAGTAGGTTGGAAAGAGAAAAACAAATATTGTATAATATCACCTATATGTGGAATCTAGAAAAATGATACAGATGAACTTACTTGTAAAGCAGAAATAGAGACACAGATGTAGAGAACAAATGTGTGGATACCAAGGGAGGAAGGGGGTGGGTGGGATGAATTGGGAGATTGGGATTGACATATATACCCTACTATGTATAAAATAGAAAACTAATGAGAACTTACTGTATAGCACAGTAGGTGCACAGGAAACTCTACTCAATGCTCTATGGTGACCTAAATGGAAAGGAAATCCAGAAAAGAGGGGATATATTTGTACATATAGCAAATGCACTTTGCTGTACAGCAGAAACTAATACAACATTGTAAAGCAACTATATTCCAATAAAAACTAAGTAAAAAGAAAAAGTAGACTACCACTTACTAGCTGTGTGACCTATGGCAAGTTATTTAATCTCTTTGTGTCTCAGTTTTGTCACATCTGTAAAATGGTAATAATAAAAGTATTTTCCTCCTGGGGAAAAAAATAAAATAAAATACATGAGAAATAAACAGTTCCTCATCTTATTAAAGGAATTTTAACAACAAAAAGAAATACTATAAAGATATATGACTTAAGGAGGACATTTATGGGTGGTAATAATCACTGTTTTTTTGTTATGTCCTATTACCATGTTTGAGTGAAAAAGTAACATAACTTGGATAAAAATATATAAAACTATGTTGCCATTCTGTGTCTGAATGTGCTGATATATTAATTTTAAAACTGTATAAGCATAGCAGATTTTTAGGCCTTTTATTTTTATTTTTATTTTTTGCGGTACGCGGGCCTCTCACTGTTGTGGCCTCTCCCATTGCGGAGCACAGGCTCCGGACGTGCAGGCTCAGCAGCCATGGCTCACGGGCCTAGCCGCTCCGCGGCATGTGGGATCTTCCCGGACTGGGGCACAAACCCGCGTCCCCTGCATCGGCAGGCAGACTCTGAACCACTGCGCCACCAGGGAATCCCTTAGGCCTTTTATTATTTTGAAACTCTTAAGTTACTTTTTGAATAGATATCCAATATTAAGCAGCATTTATTAACCACAATATTTATTTTGTTATACTTTATATACCATTTGTTATAAAGACCTATCTTTTTCCTGTTTTGGCTTCTTTATTTGAAACCTGAGAGGTTTAAAGCCTTATTGAATAAGGATTATGACTGGGGACAGGAGGTGTGGTAGGGTGGGGGTAATCAATTCTGAGGTTTTGTGTTGGTTTTAGTGAGGGCAATAGTTTTACCAGAAGACCAGGTCAGTTTCAGCCACAAACTATGAGGGCAGGAAATTTTGTTCATTGCTCATAGTCTGGCAACTGGTTTTTACATTTACTTTGAATAGATTTGGAATCTTGAGTAATCCTAAAACTGAGTATAATGGCAGTCTTGTAAATATCCAGGATATCTTTTGATTGCTTTAGATAATTCCTGGTACATTCTTTTGAATCACTGAAATTGGCTCTGGCTCTAGGTATATGACTTGAAACTAAAAATTAAACTGTTTAGAAACTCTAATTTATGCTTTTATTAGAAGGAAAAAAGACTAGGCCATTTTTGTATTTCTGGGGGGAGCCTAAAATACCCCTTCAGACTTTAAAGAGTAAAACTCAAAATGCTTTGTCACTCCTTATAGTTCATTATGCTGAAAGTCAGATCTTATTTTCTTTATATACAAATATAGTGCTTCCACTTCACTGTTATGTAGAAAGTTGCTAATTAGTGGACACTGAATATTAGAATTTTAACATAGTTTCTTTTTTTGATTGATTGACTGGTTTAACATCACATATTTATTGAATGTTTAGGAGAGGCCCTGCACTGTACCAGGCACTGTGAATACAATGATGAACAAGGCAAATATAACCTCTTGGTGCTTACAATCTTGTGGCCAAACCATACTTATGTCTGCAATATAAGGAATATCAAGCTGTGTTAAAAAATATTTTAAATATAATTTTATCATTTCTTCAGACTTCTAATAAAGTTCTGATACTGTTGTGGAAGAGACTGCTAGTGCTAACCAGCATCTGTAATCTTTTTTCTGGGCATCCAGCTAGACTATATTTCCCAGTTTCCCTTGCCTTTAGGTTTGATATTGTGACTTGAGTTCTGGTGAATGGATTCTGAGTGGAAATGTATATAGGCATATCTTGTTTTATTGCACTTTGCAGATATTGCATTTTTTTTGTGTGTGGTATGTGGGCCTCTCACTGTTGTGGCCTCTCCCATTGCGGAGCACAGGCTCCGGACGTGCAGGCTCAGCGGCCATGGCTCACGGGCCCAGCTGCTCCACGGCATGTGGAATCTTCCCGGACTGGGGCACGAACCCGTGTTCCCTGCATCGGCAGGTGGACTCTCAACCACTGCGCCACCAGGGAAACCCAGATATTGCATTTTTTACAAATTGAAGGTTTGTGGCAACCGTGTGTCCAGCAAGTCTATTGGCAATATTTTGACAATAGCATTTGCCCATATTTGTTATGGTGATCTGTGATCAGTGATCTTTGATGTTACTATTATAATTGTTTTGGGATGCCACAAACTGTGCCCATGTAAGATGGTGAATGTAATTGATAAATGTTGTGTGTGTTCTGACTCCTCCTTGGACTGGCAGTTCCTGAACCTCTCTCCCTCTCCTTGGGCCTCTGTATTCTGTGAGACACAGCAATATTGAAATTAGGCCAATTAATAACCCTACAGTGGCCTCTGTTTAAGTGAAAGGAGGAGTTTCAATTCTCTCACTTTAAATCAAAAGCTAGAAATGATAAGCTTAGTGAGGAAGACATGTTGAAAGCCGAAATAGGCCTAACACTAGGCCTCTTGTGCCTGTTAGCCAACTTGTGAAAGCAGAATTCTTGAAGTCAATTAAAAGTGCTACTCCAGTGAACGTATGAATGATAAGAAAGTGAAACAGCCTTATTGCTGATATGCAGAAAGTTTTAGTGGTTTGGATAGAAGATCCAACCAGCCACAACATTCCCTTAGGCCAAAATCTAATCCAGAGCAAGGTCCTAACTCTATTCTGTGAATGCTGAGAGAGGTGAGGAAGCTGCAGGAGAGAAGTGAGGAAGCTGCAGGAGAAAAGTTTGAAGCTAGCAGTGGTTGGTTCATGAGGTTTAAGTGAAGAAGCCATCCCCAGAACATACAAGTGCAAGGTGAAGCAGCAAGTGCTGATGTAGAAGCTGCAGCAAGTTATAGAAGGTCTAGCTAAGATCTTTAATGAAGCTGGCTACACTAAACAAGAGATTTTCAGTGTGGATGAAATAGCCTTCTACTGGAAGAAGATGCCATCTAGGACTTTCATAGCTAGAGAGGGGAAGTCAACAGCTTGGCATCAAAGCTTCAAAGGACATGCTGACTCTTGTTAGGGGCTAATGTAGCTGGTGACTTTAATTTGAAGCCAGTACTCCTTTACCATTCCAAAAATCCTAGGACCCTTAAGAATTATGCTAAATCTACTCCACCTGTACTCTATGAATGGAACAACAAAGCCTGGATGATAGCACATCTGCCTATACCATGGTTTACTAAGTATTTTAAGCCCATCGTTGAGACCAGGTGCTCAGACAAAAAGATTCCTTTCAAAATATTACTGCTCAATGACATTGCACCTGGTCACCCAAGAGCTCTGATGGAGATGTACAATGTTATTGTTGTTTTCATGCCTGCTAACACAACATTCATTCTGAAGCCCATTAGGAGTAATTTTGACTTTCAAGTCTTACTATTTAAGAAATACATTTTGTAAGGCTGTAGCTGCCATGGATAATGATTCCTGTAATGGATCTGGATAAATTGAAAAACTTATGGAAAGGATTCACCATACTAGATGGCATTAAGAGCATTTGAGATTCATGGGAAGATGTCTAAATATCAACATTAACAGGAGTTTGGAAGAAGTTGTTACATCCCTCATGGGTGACTTTGAGGGCTTCAAGACTTCAGTGGAGGAAATACCTGCAGATGTGGGGGAAATAGCAAGAGAACTAGAATTAGAAGTAGAGCCTGAAGATGTGCTTGAATTGCTGCAATCTCATGATAAAACTTTAACATGAGAAGTTACTTTTTATGGATCAGCAAAGAAAGTGGTTTCTTGAGGTGAGATCTACTCCTGGTAAAGAGGATTTGAAGATTGTTGAAATGACAACAAATAATTTAGAATATTGCATAAATTTAGGTGATAAAGCAGCAGCAGGGTTTGAGAGGATTGACTCCAATTTTGAAAGAAATTCTAGTGTGGGTAAAATGCTGTCAATTAGCATTGCATGCTGCAGAGAAATCTTTCCTGAAAGGAAGAGTCAATCCATGCGGCAAACTTCATTGTCGTCTTATGTTAAGAAATTGCCATGGCCACCCAGCCTTCAGCCACCACCACCCTGATCAGTCAGCAGCCACCAACATCGAGGCAAGACCCTCCACCAGCAAAAAGATTACAACTCGTCGAAAGCTTTTTTAGCATTTTTAGCAATAAAGTATTGTTAAATTAAGGTATGTACATTTTTTGACATAATGCACACTTAATAGACTACAGTATAGTGTAAACAAAACTTTTATATGCACTGGGAAACCAAAAAAAAAAATGTGTGACTTACTATATTGTGATGTTTGCTTTATTGTAGTGTTGGAACCAAACCTGTAATATCTCTGAGGTATGCCTGTACCACCTTTAGGCCTGGCACATGATAAGCACTTTTTAGGTCAAGCACTCTTCTACCAGCTGTCTTGTCTCATCTGCCAGTTGAGTGGAAAGGATTTTAAGGATTCAGCATACCCAAAAGATGCAGGAAGCCTGGGTCTCTGAGTGGCTCAGTAGAGCAGAGCACTCTCCTTCTTGAATCCTTTTCTAAGTTGTATCAGACTGATGTGAGACAGAAGTAACTGTGTGTAGATGTGTGTTAAGCCATTGAGATCTTAGGGTTGCTTTATTTTAAAAACTTGATTCTTTTTCTTTTCAAAATTTTGAAACAGCAGTTATTGTTTTAACATTTTCTAAAATGCATGTTGAACTACTTTTTTTTGATTTCTTCTCTAATTTGGATTCCTGGTAGGAGATGATTAAGGATAGTTTTCATTGCTATCATTCACTATGCCAGTTGGTCAAGAAATCTATGGGTGTTTTAAGAATCCCAAGTGAAAAAAATATACTATGGGTGTTAGCTAGAGTGTTACAAAGTACTCAAATAAAATAATTGCAAATATTTGGGTTGTTTACTGACTTTAAATTATATATTTTTCATAATTATAGCAGAAATGAAAGCCTAAAGTTTTTTATGCACTGTTCTTTAAATTTTATTTTATTTTATTGAAATATAGTTGATTTACAGTTTTATGTTAGTTTCAGGTGTACAGCAAGTGATTCAGTTATATATATGTATATATATCTATTCTTTATCATATTCTTTTTCCTTATAGGTTATTGTAAAATACTGAGTATAGTTCCTGTGCTATATAGTAGGTCCTGTTTGGTTATCTATTTTATATACAGTAGTGTATTCACTGTTCTTTTTATTTTCTGGGTATCATTCTAAAATTGGCTAAACTTTTAAAACTTAAAAATGAAGAATTTTATTTAGAAAAGTCTGAATGTAATAAAATGCATAGTATGTCATACATAAACCTCTAGGGATTTTAGTGCACTTATTGCCAAGTCTAGTTATAAATGTACATACTTAGCCTCAATAAAGTATTTGATGTAACAAGTCTTTACATTAAAGCCTCCAACATTATCAATATCTTACTGGTTTTTGCTGATGTTCTGTCTTTGGTGTCATACAGTTTAGGGAATAAACTTTCAAAACGTGTGGGGGAAACTTCTAGAATTTTAAAAAGACTTTAAAAAAAATATTTCCTCTCTCCCTCCCTCCCTCTTTCCCTCCCTCTCTCCCTCCCTTCCTTCATTTTTTTGGCTGCATTGGGTCTTAGTTGCAGCTTGTGGGCTTCTCTCTAGCTGTGGCCTCCGGGTTTTCTCTCTCTAGTTGTGGTGCGTGAGCTCCAAGGTGCGTGAGCTCTGCAGTTGTGGTGTGCGGGTTCCAGAGCGCATGGGCTCTGTAGTTTGTGGCACGTGGACTCTTTCATTGAGGTGCGCGAGCTCGGTAGATGTGGCGCACAGACTTAGTTGCCCTGCAGCATGTGGGTTATTAGTTCCACGACCAGGGATCGAACCCACGTCCCCTGCATTGGAAGGTGCATTCTTTACCACTGGACCACCAGGGAAGTCCCTGAAAAGATTAATAGTTATGGTTTGTTGGAGGATTTCTAGAAATTTTTATAGAGAAAAAGTTAATGTGTTCAGCAGAAGTGAGGACCAGTAGTCTTTATTTCTATTGTACTCTCTTCTGGTTCACTGATTCTTACTCTGTTTTCTACAGAAAGTTATTGAGCCCATCTATTGAGTTGTTTATTTTGGTTCTTGTACTTTTCACTTCTAAAATTTTTATTTGGTTCTTCCTGTTTTTAAAAAAAAGTTAATTTATTTTTGGCTGTTTTGGGTCTTTGTTGCTGCGCACGGGCTTTCTCTAGTTGTGGTGAGCAGGGGCTACTCTTTGTTGTGATGCATGGGTTTCTTATTGTGGTGGCTTCTCTTGTCACGGAGCATGGGCTCTAGGCACACGGGCTTCAATAGTCGTAACACGTGGGCTCAGTAGTTGTGGCTCGCAGGCTCTAGAGCACAGGCTCAGTTGTTGGGGTGCATGGGCTTAGTTGTTCCGCGGCATGTGGGATCTTCCTGGACCAGGGATCAAACCCATGTCCCTGCATTGGCAGGCAGATTCTTAACCACTGCGCCACCAGGGAAGTCCCTTATTTGGTTCTTCTTTGTATTTTCTGTCTCTTTGCTGAGACTTTCTACTTCTTTGCTGAGGCTTCTAGTTTGTTTCTTGTGTCTTTATAACTGCTTGTTAAAGCATTTTTATGATGGCTGCTTTAAAATTGTCATATAATTCTAACATTCCTGTCATTTTGGTTTTAGCTTTTATTGATTGTTTTTATTCAGTTTTATATATTCCTGGTTCTTGGTATGATGAGTGATTTTTTTATTGCAACTAGACATTCGGGTATGATGGGCTGTGCGTCTTACTTAAACCTTCTGTTTAAGCTGGCTTTCTCTGAAACCACCCCATCAGGGGAAGAAGTGGTGCTTCTCTTTTACTGCCAGGAGAGGATAGAAGTTCAGGTTCCTTTCTTGATTCCTGTTGACATTTGAGGAGTGGGGAAGGGTTCTCATTACTGCTAGGTTGGCTTGGGAGTTACTGCTCTCTACTAGGCCTCCACTGATATACCCTAGCTGGGAAGAGCAGTGGTACCTCTTTATCGTTCCTCATGTGACCTCCACTGAGACATGGGAGGAGGGGAGCCTTGTTACTGCTGGGAGGGGGTGTTACTGATGAGGGTTCTTGGCCTTCCCCAATTGATAGAATTGACTAGAGGCCAGACAAGAAATTCAGGCAAGGCTTTATTGGAGCTCCTTCTGCAGCAGAGGGGAGCGAGAACAAACAACAGGTTCCCTTGTTTGCTCACTCCCTGGGCCCGGAGCCTGCTTTTGCTCCAGGCTCTTCAACAGTAGCAGTTGGGTTTTTTTTGGTCTCTGTATCTTTTGGGTCCAGAATTTGTCCCAACTGCGCGTGTACGCAGTGATTTTTAGTCCCATACAGTTTCTTTGTATTTTGTTGCTCGAGGAGAGGTGTGTCTGGGTGCAAGCATTGCAGCACTGCAGCAAAGGGCCCCAGGTCCCAGCAAAGGGTCCCAGGTCCCAGTCTGTCTCATTGGTTCTGACTCTCTACTAGCCACTTCTGACACTACTCCAGTGGGGAAGGGGATGTGGGGAGCCTCATTACAGCTTTGCAAGGATTAAAGTCTAGGTTCCTCACTTGGCCTTTGCTAGTGTGGGTGGTAGTGGGGACAAGTTTTTTTTTTTTTTCTTGTGGAGATAGGCTGGGGTAGAGTGGTTAATGTGTAAATATTTTCTTTTTTATTAGGCTATCCCCTTCCTGTTCCCTTTTGCTGGGACTTTTTTCTTACTGCACTTACTGTACCATTTATACTGCACTAGGTTGTTGGCTTTTTTCCCTCCAAGTCTGGGATATATGAGGCATTTTCTCATCATTGTGTTGTTTCTTAGCCAATCTTTCTTTCAAGATTCCTAGCCAGCCTGCCTACCTTCGGAGGCACCCCACCTTCGGAGTTTTCCTATGTTTTACGTATAATGCCCATGGTTTTTGGTTGTGCTTTGAGGGAGACAAGGAGAAAAAATACTTTGTAATTCTTTTTCCCAGTAGTGGAAGATGATCATGTTTTTTAAATCTTATATTTTGACACTGGATTTGAGAGTTAATTGAATTGACATTGTTGGAACCCAGTGTTCAGAGCAGGGCTTAAACAGTTTGATAAGTGAAGATTTTACCCTAGGGGACCCCTTCCATGTCATAGTAGTCTTTACTGATTGTTCACAACTCTCTTTCCTATTGAGCTCTGAATTAAAACAGCATTCCAGTCAGCCCTCTGCTATGCTTTTGCACAGGTGAGAAAGCCTGTTTGCCATGTCTGCCCTAGAGCTTTATTCAGTTGGATGTAATTATGTGAATTATAATGGGAGGGTCCCAGCTGGAATACATCCAACATCTATAAAATTGATATAGTTACTCATAAAGTCAAGTGAAATAAGTCATTGTTACTTGAGGGTCTTTGTCTTTAAATTATCTTATCTTCATGTATGTGTGGGCTATTTTATCCCAGAATTCTAGCAGTGAAGTGTAGGCCTTTCAAGTCCTGCCACTAGGAATTATCATTTAGGGTTTCTTTTTGTCTTAGGGGGCTTATGTAATAAATTTATAATTAGTAAAACAAACCAAAAAGTTTTAAAACCATCTGTAAGTCTAAACTATATTATACTCATGAATGGCAGGCATATCATTGTGTCATCTGGAAATACCACTGAGCAATCCTCATTCTTTTAACAAATTTATAGTTTTAAAGGTTACTCAGGAGAATATAAACCGAGTAGAAAGGGGAGATCACAAAAACTCATTGAGTAGGATTCTAGTGCTTTACCATATATTAGACTTTTCTTGAAAACTGTCTTGTAGCAATAAATATTGCCTTATGAACAAATGTTTCTTGTTTTTAAAAAAATAAGAAAAGGCATGTAAATGTTCAAATAAAACCTCAAGCATTAGAAAATATAAACAATTATGGTAAGTTTAAAATTTTCACATGAGACCACAACAGTAATCTTTGACCATTCAGTAACATTGATAAAGGCTTCCCTATTCTTTTCAATGCCTTTGGTAAAATTTCATGTTATCATCAAAAATAAATGTTTCAAAGGAAAATGAACTAGATATAATTATATATAAACAATGCTGAGATCAATAGCATTTAAAGTAGTTGGGAAGTAAACTGAACATGAAATACACTTCTGCATCTGCTGATTTTAAAATACCTGGAGGCCTTGTTTTATCCCAAAGGCATTTCTAATTTGCATAGCAAAGATAATTTTATTTATATTTTCCTTTAATATTCAGATATGTTTATTTTCACCAGAGAAGAAATGCACCTAACATGTGAAAGCTGGTATCTAAATCTGTGGTTAAGAACCAGTCAGGTGTAAAGTAAATAACTTCTGGTTGAAATGGAAAAATAGTGAACTTTTTGAAATTTCACATTGGGGTCATGAGATAATCTGTTTTATGATAGCATATGAAAGACAACAAATGATCCCAAATGACCATCTCACACTTTGGATTAAACTGAGTCTCTATAGACATTAATAGTATGACTAATTTGAAAAATAGATTTTTTTGAAATATCTTTAAAGTGTATTGGTGATTTCACCAACAAAATGACTCTTGGAATCTTAAATGAACTTCATTATTTGAAAAATTATCAAGTATAATGTATATGTATATGTATAAATAAAATGGTTGCTATTTTGGAATTTGAAGTTTTAAATTATATAAGCATGAATAATATTTATTAAAACATACACAGTATCTTTGTAATATTACTTGAACAAATTTAAAACTTTTTAAATAAAGAAGCTGTTAAATATAGTACTTATGATAAATAATGATTCCAAAATTTCACTTTATGTGTAAGACACATTGCTTTTCAAGAGTGAGCATTAATGGAGGGAAGAAATATTATGAAAAGATAAAATGAGATAATCTTCCAGCTGTGTATATGGATAGTTGTGAGGTAGGAAGTAGTAGCTTTTGTAATTGTGAATTGTATTGAGGGAGAAGTACAGCGTTACTACTATGACCATGTACACAGTTGCCATTGGAATTATGGATTGGCTTCATTAGGATTTAACACTACCACTTCAGCAGAATTCCCACCATCATAGTTGGTACTGCAAGATTAATTTATTAAAACAACAATAGTAACACATATTAATAACTATACTCATACAGTAACTCCCCTCCCCAAATAAACATGTCTTTATTCAGAACGTGGTAGGCTCTAAGAGGATCTCTTAGGTGAATATTTGAAATGGTAGAGGAAAGGATCCATAATTCTTTTTCAGTCTAAGGGTTCTCCAGAACAGTGAAGGGCTTCAGCCATTAAGGAGGTAGAGGAGGATGCAAAACACATAGAAAGAGCTTTTCTACGCCTTGTAGGTTTCACCATGCTAGAGAGGCTTTTCTTTCATGTCTTTGCTTTTTTGAAGTATTTTTCTTTAGTTCTCAGAATAAGTGAAACTTTTTTATGTTTCCCAACTGAGGGTAATTTCTCTCATCTTGAACCCTGTTTATAATTTTTTTGTAGATTTTCCATATTCTGCTATGTGCATATGCCCACTGAATAGACTATAAACTCCTTGAGAAGGGTCTGTGTCTTTGATTCACTGATAATATATAGCAAATCATTCATAATGCATAGTGTCTGTCAGTGCTTCTCTAGAGAGTTGCTCCAGGTCATCTCTTTGGGAATTGGGTAGTTGTTATATGAAGAGAATCTCATAACAAACAAAATAGGTTACATGGTGGTAGGCATTAGGAAGTAGTGAGAACATATGTTAGAATTAATTTTGGCTTCCTTAACTAAGACATTTGTTAACTCTGTTTCCAATCTGTTGTTTGAGAATATTTATTAAATATTTACCTTTTATTTGATTTTGGATTAGAAATCTTAGCCAGGCTATCTTGCCCAGTATACTTTAGTAGTGGGTGCTCACTTTCCTTTCTCAGTGTTGTAGGTGTTATCAGTTCTTTTCCTTGTTTTTCTGATTCTTAGTTTATAGCTGCCCATCATGTGGATGTATTTTGGTTTTGTTACCGTTTACAAGGCACATTAAACAAACATTACCTTATCTAATTTAGATACTTATTGTCTAAAATACTGTAAAACATCATTTGATTATCCACATATGGATAGTTGATAGTTTGTTTTTATGCATATTTAATATAAATATTACTATCCTTTCTACAGTATATGTGCTTTCTGTATTCTCCACTCTAACCAGATTGTCTACTTAATATTTTATATGCAAACGCAAGTTTGATGAAGCAGGATTTATAAATAAGATTTTTGAATGGAGTTGCAAGTTGCTTTACATTTAGAGCCGAGTCTTTGACATCTGGATTGTTTGGTTCTTTGCATACTACTTTTACCTTGTCCAGTGACATAATTTCTGACTCCTGATGTTCTAACTGAATTTTCAGAAAGGCCTTGTCAGCAAGTGGAAAGAACTCAGATATGGAGTTAGAACCATGTGTTTGAATTTTGACTTTGTTGCCTGTTAGCTTTGATTTTTGGTAAGTTATATAACCTCTCCTAAATTTCCTACTCGGCAAAGGCAATATCTACTTTACCTACTGTGTTTGTTGTTAGTAGGAGTTAATTTGAAAATGTCAATAATTTGAAAATTATTATACACTATAGGAGTTTAAGTGACTGCTGGTATTGCTTCTACCTAGTTCATTTGATAGCAATCCTCGCCCATTCCTGTGCTATCTTGTTCTTAAAGAGAAGAAAATGAAAGGGTCAGAGAAGGGTAAAACTTTTTTTTTTTTATATGAAGAAGCAATATGGGTCATTAGAGAAAATTTGAGAAAGGAGAAAATAACAATCATTCATATACCTACTACCTAGTGAAAACTTTTGTAATGTTTGACATATTTTTCCCAATATTTTTCCTATGCAAGTAGGAAATTTAGGGTTTGTTTTTGTTTTGCAAAAATTGGATTGTATTTTTGTATTGTGCTATCAATATCAATAGCATTTTCTTATTTTCTTTCTGCTTTGAAAACTTTATTTTTCAGGACCTGTATAATATCTACTTTATGAATTTATAGTAATTTATTTAATCCCTTACCTATTGTTTAATATTTATAGATAGTCCATTTTTCACTGTTAGAAATATTGATGTGATAAATATATTTGAAAAAATCTTGAAAATCTTGGATCAAAGATCTGAACTTAAAGAAGCTGTATAATATGTAGCCAGTAGCACTATATAAGAGTACCTATTTCATGGCATCCTCACCAGCTTTGTGTAGTTTATTATCATGAATAGGTGTGTAAAAATGTATAAAGAATAATTTAATAGCACTCTTATACTCTCTACTCTGCTTAAGTATTAAAACATTATATATGTATAATTGTAATTTTTTGGTATTCTTTCCAAATGCTAATTTTACTTTCCTTCTATGCTTTTGTACCTAAAGACATTACACTTTTCTTAACAAAGTGTAATATTATTGTTTTACAGTTTTATTGAGATATAATTAGTAAATTTAAAAAATTGTATAAATTTAAGATGTACAACATGATGTTTTGATTCGTATATACTTTGTGAAATCATAGTTACCTTTTTTATGTTTTGATTACTTAAGATCTAATCTCTTAACAAATTTCAAGTATACAATATAATATTAATAACTATAGTCACCATGCTATACATTTTATCTTCAGAACTTGTTCATCCTACATAACTGAAACATTGTAGCCCTTGAACAACGTCTCCCCAGTTCTCCCATCCCTGAAAACCTGGCAACCACCATTCTGCTCTCTGCTTTTGTAAGTTTGACTTTTTCAGACTCTACATATAAGTCAGGTCATGAAGTATTTGTCTTCCTGTGTCTGACTAATTTTACTTAGCATAATGCCCTCTAGGTTCATTCATGTTGTCACAAATGGAAGTATTTCTTTCTATTTTAAGGCTGAATAACATTCCATTCTGTACATGTACCAAATTTTATTCATCTGTTCATCCATTGATGGACAATTAGGTTGTTACCATATCTTGGCTATTGTGAGTAATGCTGCAGTGAATATGGATGTGTAGATAGTTAACTCTTCATGATTCAGTTTTCATTGCCTTTGGATGTATACACGGAAGTGGGGTTGCTAAATCACATGGTAGTTCTATTTTCATTGTCTGAGGAATCTCCGTACTGTTTTCCATTGTGGCTGTACCAGTTTACATTCCCACCAACAATGCAGAAAGTTTCCTTTTTCCCACATTCTCACCAACACTTGTTATCACTTGCCTTTTTTTTTTTTATCACTTGTCTTTTGATGATAGCTGTTCTAACAGGTATGAGGTGATAATTCATTTGATTTTGATTTGCATTTCCCTGATGGTTAGTGATGCTGAGCACCTTTTCATGTACCTATTGGTCATTTGTATATGTTCTTTACAAAAATGGCTATTCAGGTTTTCTGCCCATTTTAAAAATCAATTTTTTTTGGCTATTGAGTTGTATGAGTTCTTTATATATTTTAGATATTAACCCCTTATGAGATATATGATTTGTAAATATTTTCTGCCATTCTATAGGTTGCCTTTTCATTCTGTTGATTGGTTCTTTTGCTGTGCAGAAGCTTTTTAGTTTGATTTAGTCCCACTTTTTGATACTTGCTTCGTTGCTTGGGGTTTTAGTGTAGTATCCAAAAAATTGTTGTCAAGAGCATTATTAAGGAGTTTTCCAAGTTTTCTTCTAGGAGTTTTACAATTTCAATTTTTATGTTTAAGTCTTTAATCCACTTCAATTCTTGTGAGTGGTGTAAGATAAGGGTCCAAATTCATTCTTCTGCTTGTGGTTATACATTTATTAATACATTTACATTTATTTACATTATTACATTTATTTAATGTAATGTACATTTAATGTAATATTACATTATTACATTTATTTACATTACTACATTTATTTACATTATTAATACATACATTTATTAATACAAATACATTTATTAATGAGAATTTCCTTTTTCTACTGAGTATTCATGGCTCCCAATTAAAATATTAGTTGACTATATATGTGAGGGTTTATTTCTGGGCTTTTGATTATATTCCATCGATTTATGTGTCTGTTTTATGCCAGTACCATACTATTTTGATTACTATAGATTTGTAGTATAGTTTGAAATTGGGAAGTGTGATGCTTCCAGCCTTTTTCTTCTTTCTCAGGATTGCATTGGCTATTCAGGGTCTTTTGTGGTTCCACAGAAATTTTAGGATTGTTTGTGTTATTTCTGTGAAAATTGACATTAGAATTTTAATAGAGATTGCATTGAATCTATAGATGGCTTTATGTACTATGTATATTTTAGTAATATTAATTATTCCAATCCATGAACATGGAATATCTTTCCATTCATTTGTATCTTCTTCAGTTTTTTTCATTGAAGTCTTGTAGTTTTCAATATACAGGTCTTTTACCTCCATGTTTAAATTTATTCCTATAATTGTTTTTGATTCTATTGTGAATGGGATTTTTTTCTTTATTTCTTTTTAGATGTTTCATTGTTAGTGTATAGAAACACACTGATTTCTTTATGTTGATTTTGTGTACTGCAACTTTATTGAGTTGATTGATTAGTTCTACCAGTGTTTTGGTGGAGTGTTTATGATTTTCTATATATAAAATCATATCATTGAAAAAGAAAGACAATTTTACTTGTTCTTTTCTAATTTGGGTAAATTTTATTTTATTTTATTTTTTTTATTTTTATTATATTTTTTTAATTTGGGTAAATTTTATTTCTTTTTCTTGTGTGATTGTTCTGGCTAGGATTACCAGTACCATGCCAAATAGAAGTAGTAACAGTGGGCATCTTTGTCTTATTCCTGATCTTAGCGGGAAAGCTTTCAAACTTTCACTGTTTAGTATTATGTTAGCTGTGGAGTCATCATATATATCTTTTATTATGTTGAGGTATATTCTATTTATATCCAATTCGTTGAGTGTTTTTTAATCATAAAAGGATGTTTTGTTTTGTGAAATTCCTTTTCTGCATCTATTGAGATGATCATATATGAGTTTTATCCTTCAGTTCTGTCAATGTGGTGTTTCACATTTGTTGATTTGAATATATTGAACCATCCTTGCATCCCAGGAATAAATCTCACTTTATCTTGTTGTATGATCCTTTTAATGTGCTGTTAAATGAGTTTGATAGAATTTGGGGGGGGGATTTTTGCATCTTGTGTTTATCGGGAATATTGGTCTGCAGTTTTCTTTCAGTTTTCTCATCTGGTTTTGGTATCGGGTAACTGTGGTGTGGAAAATGAGTTTAAATGTGTTTTTTTCTTCAATATTTTGGAGGAGTTTAAGAAGGATGGCATTTATTTTTTAGATGTTTGGTGGAATTCACCAGTGAACCATTGGACCTGGGATTTATTTTGTTGGGATGTTTTTGATTCAATTAATCTCCTTTTCAAATTTTCTGTTTCTTCATGATTGAGTCTTGGTAGGTTGTCTGTTTCCTCAAATTATTCCATTTCTTCTATGTTATCCAATTTGTTGGCAAATAACTTTTTATAATGTCTCTTATTATCCTTGGTATTTCTGTTGTATCTTTTGTGATAAGTCATTTCATTTGTAGTTTTATTTGAGTCTTCTCACTTAATCTTGCTAAAGGTTTGTCAATTTTATCTTTTCAATAAATCAACTCAGTTTCATAGATATTTTTTTTCTAGTCTCTATTTGTTTCATTTATTTCTGCTCTATTCTTTATTAATTCCTTTCTTCTGCTATTTTTGGCCCGAGTTTGTTTTTTTGTTTAAGTTCTTTGAACTGTAAAGTTAGGTTGTTTGCGATCTTTCTTTTTTCTTAATGTGGGCATTTCTTGCTATGGATTTTTCTCTTAGAACTGCTCTTGTTATTCCCCCAAGTTTTAGCCTCTTGAAAGCACTTTTTCATTTGTATCATGTTATTTTATTTCTTTTTTGACTTTTTGCTGTTCAGGAGTGTGTTGTTTAATTTCCAAATATCTATGAGCTTCCCAAAATTCTCCTGTTACTGATTTCTGATTTCATGACATTGTGGTTGTCTGGATACCTGATATGATTTCTGTCTTCTTAAATTTGTTAAAGCTTGTATTATGGACCAGCATATGATCTGTACAATAACACAATAATAGTAGGAGACTTTGGCACCCCACTGGACATATCATCCAGACAGAAGGATCAATAAGGCAACAGGATCCTAAGTGATGTAATAGATCAGTTGGACTTAATTGATAATCTACAGGACACTGTATCCAAGAAAAACTAGAATACACATTCTTTTCAACCATGCATGGAATGTTTTCAAGGATAGTCCACATACTTGGTCACAAAAGAAGCCTCAACAAATTTAAAAGTATACAAATTATGTCAAGCATATTTTCTGACCACCAACTGTATGAAACCAGAAATCAACCACATAAAGAAAAATGGAAAAAGGATGAAAACATGGAGACTAAACATCATGCTATTAAAAAACCAGTGGGTCAATGATAAAATCAAAGAAGAAAACAAAATACCTTGAGAAAATCAAAAATGAAAACACAACCTTACAAAATCTAGGGGATGCAACAGAGCAGTTCTAAGAGGGAAGTTCATACTGATACAGGCCTTCCTCAAGGAACAAAAATCTCAGATAAACAACTTAACCTGCCACCTAAAAGAATTAGAAAAAGAAGAACAAAGAAAAGCCAAAGTTAGCAGAGGGGAGGAAATAATGAAGATCAAAGAGGAAATAAAATAGAGGGCAGACAAACAATAGAAAAGATCAATAAAACCAAGAGCTGGTTTTTTGAAAAGATAAACAAAATTGACAAATCTCTAGGCAGGCCTCACCAAGAAGAAAATAGAGAAGGCCTAAATAAACAAAATAAGAAGTGAAAGAGGAGAAGTAACAACTGATAGCATAGAAATACAAAAAAATCCTACAAGAATACTGTGAACAGTTATATGCCAATAAACTGGACAACCTAGAAGAAATGGACATGTTTCTAGAGACATAACTGCCAAAACTGAGTAAAGAAGAAACTGATAATTCAAACAGACTGATCACTATAAGTGAAATAGAATCTGTAATTAAAAAGCAAAAACAAAACAAAAAAACTCCCTGCAAACAAAAGTCCAAGGCCAAATGGCTTCACTGGAAAGTTCTACCAAACATGTAGAAAAGAACTTATACCAATCCTTCTTAAACTATTCCAAAAATTGAAGAGGAGTGAATACTTCCAAATTCATTCTGTGAAGCCACCATCACCCTGATACCAAAACCAGACAAAGCCACTATAAATAAAATTACAGGCCAATAACTTTGATGAATATAGATGCAAAAATCCTCCACAAACTATAAGTAAGGTGAATCCAACAGTACATAAAAAGTATCATACACCATGATCAAGTTGGATTCATTCAAGGGTTGCAAGGATGGTTCAACATATATAAATCAATCAATGTGATACATCACATTAACAAAAGGAAAGACAGAAACCACATATTCATCTCACCAGATGCAGAAAAACATTTGACAGAATTCTTCATCTGTTCATGATAAAGACTGTCACCAAAATGGGTATAGAGGGAACATATCTCAACCTAATAAAGCCATTTTCGACAAGTCCACAGCCAACATAATACTAAATGGTGAAAAGATGAAAGCCTTCCTGCTAAATTCAGGAACAAGACAAGAATGCCTGCTCTCACCACTTGTATTCAACATAGTATTGCAAGTCCTAGCCACAGCAATCAGACAGGAAAAATAAAGCCATCCAATTTGGAAAGGAAGAGGTTAAAATTTCCATATTTGCAGATGACATGATACTCTAGAGGACCCTAAATTCTCTACAAAAAAAGTATTAGAACTAATAAATGAACTCAGCAGGGTAGCAGGATACAAGATTAATACACAGAAATATGTTGTATTTCTTTACACTAACAATGCAATTTCAAAAAGAGAAAGTAAACAATCCTGTTAAAAAATCACTTCAAAAAAATAAAATACATAGGAGTAATCTTAACCAATGAGATGAAAGACCTATTTGCTGAAAACTCTAATACATTGATAAAGGAAATTGAAGCTGATTCAAAGAAGTGGAAAGATACCCCATTATCTTGTATTGGAAGAATTAATATTGTTAAAGTGCCTGTAATACCCAAAACAGTCTGCAGATTTAATACAATCCCTGTTGAAATACCCTTTTTTTCACAGAACTAGAACAAATATTCCAAAAATTTGTATGGAACCACAAAAGACCCAGAATTGTCAAGGCAATCATGAGGAAAAAGAACAATGCAGAGACATAACCTTTCCAGACTTCAGACAATACTACAAAGCTATAGTGATCAAAACAGTATGACATTGGCACAAAAAGAGACATATACATCAGTGGAACAGAATAGAGATCCCAGAAATAACCACACACCTACCATCAATTAATCTTTGACAAAGGAGGCAAGAATATACAATGGAGAAATGACAGTTTCTTCAGCGAGTGCTGTTGGGAAAGCTGGACAGCCACATGTAAATCAGTGTAGTTAGACTACTCCCTTATACCATATACAAGAATAAACTCAAAATGTTTTAAAGACTTAAATCTAAGACATGACACCATAAAACTCCTAGAAGAGAATATAGGCAAAACATTCTTTGACATAAATCATAGCAATATTTTCTTAGATCAGTCTCCCAAGCCAAAAGATATAAAAGCAAAAATAAACAAATGGGACCTAATCAAGCTTACAAGCTTTTGCACAGCAAAGGAAACCATCAACAAAACGAAAAGACAACATATGGAATGGGAGTAAATACTTGCAAATGATGCAACTGACAAGCAGTTAATTTCCAAACTATATAAACAGCTCATAGAACTCAATATATATAAAAAAAAGAAAAAGAAAAAAAAACAAACAATGCAATCAAAAAATGGGCAGATGGCCTAAATAGTTATTGGTCCAAAGAAGACATACAGATGGCCAACAGACACATGAAAAGATGATCAACATTGCTAATTATTAGAGAAATGCAAATCAAAACCACAATGGGGTATCACCTCACACCAGTCAGAATGGCTGTTACCAGAAGTCTGCAAATAATAAAAGCTGGAGAGGGTGTGGAGAAAAGGGAACCCTCCTACACTGTTGGTGGGAATTTAAATTGGTACAGCTACTATGGGAAACAGTACAGAGGTTCCTTAATGAACTGAAAATAGAGATACCATATGGTCCAGCAATTCTACTCCTGGGCATATATCTGCAAAAGACGAAAGATCTGATTTGAAAAGGTATGTGCACCCCCAATGTTCGTAGCAGCACTATTTACAATAGCCAAGACATGGAAGGAACCCAAGTGCCCATCAACAGATGATTGGTTTAAGAAGTTGTGTTATATACATACAATGAAATATATAAAAAACAGTGAAATTTTGCCATTTGCAGCACCATGGTTGGACCTAGAGAACATTATACTTAGTGAAGTCAGACAGAGAAAGATAAATACTATATGATGTCAATTATATGTGGATTCTGAAAATAGTACAAATGAATCAATATACAAAACAGAAACAGACTCACAGGCATAGAAAACTAACTTATGGTTACTAAAGGGGATAGGGAGGAGGGAGTGACAAATTAGGAGTATGGGTTTAAGCAAGAAGGACTTACTGTACATTAAAGGGTATTATATTCAATATCTTGTAATAATGTATAATGGAATATAATCTGAAAAAATCTGAATCACTTTGCTGTACACCTGAAACTAACACAATATTGTAAATCATCTATACTTCAATTAAAAAAAAAGGTCCCATTAGTGGTTGTCAGGGGGGAAAACATATGAAGAAAATTATCACATGTATAGATTTCTTATTTGTGTTTCTAAGAGGAGTTCTGAAGATTAATTCATTTCTAATTTGAAGGCATGTATTATGGAGCATATTTTTCATGTTGAAGTTAAAACAAAGATTATTAATTTTTAAAAATTATTTTATATTTACGTTGAATGCATTTATAGCTTCTAGAAAAACTCACATTTCTTTTTTTAATTTGGCATTCTTTTTAAATTACTTTTTTTCACTGGTGAAAATTGTTAATTATCCAGATGAACACAATATTGTTTAAAAAATATTGTTTGGAAAATACTGTGGTACTCATAAATAAGACTGAGTAATTCAGCTAAAGGGTCTTAGGCATTGGTAAGAAAATACTTCAGTTTTATTTTAAATAACTTCTATTCCTATTGTTTGAAGTTTTATGATATTTTCCTATGCAGTATCTAATCTCCTGTTAATCCCTTCTAATGTGTTTTTCATTTCAGTTACTACATTTTTCACCTCTAGAAGTTCTTACATGTTTTACATATTCCATTTGTTTGTTATAGTCATGTTTTCCTTTAAAATCTTGAGTATATTTTTAATATTTATAATAGGCATTTAAGGTCCTTGAATTTCCTGATTTCATTATATGAATCATTGATATTTCTCTACATTATGGATCATATATTTCTCATTTGCATGCCTGGTGATTTTTGATTGGATTCTGGATAGTGTGAATTTTATGTGTGTTTGATGATTCTTGTATTCCTTTAAAAATATTGGACTTTTTCTTGAATGCAGTTACTTGTAGTTCAGTTTGATCTTTTTGAGACATTGTTAGTATAGATACAGGGAAGCATTTCTTCCCATGTAAGGTGAATTTAGTTCCACTATTAAGACATGGCCCTTGTGGGAACTCTGTCTTATCTCTTGTAGATTACAAGGTCTTTCCTCTCCAACTGATGGTAACATGAACTATTTTTAGTCCTCTGTCACCTCTAGAAATTGTTTATTGCTTTCCAGTGATTCTGTCCCTTGCTTGGAGTACTTTCCTCTCAGTCATGGACAGATCAGTTTTCAAACAAGTGCCCTCTGCCATCCTCTCAGTGCAGCTGTATCCTCCAGTATTTTGCCTCACAAATTCTATGTACCTTGGCTTTCCTGAACTCCAGTCTATGTCTACTCCACTTAATGAGACCCTGAGCTCTGTTTGGGTTTCCCTTCCTTCACTGTAGCTTGGAAACTGCTTTTAGATAGTGACCTGCAGCAATCATAAGCTTACCTCATTAGTTTCCTTCCTTAAGGGATCATTGTCCTTTGCTATCTGTGTCCAGTGTCTGAAAATATTCTGTATGTTTTGTACAGTTTTTAAGTTTTTTAAGGCAGCAGGGTAATTTTGGTGTCTATCTCTCTATGGTTGGAAGCAAAATTTAACTCAGCTTTATATGCTGAGGAATGACCCAAAAAATTCAGACAATTTAAAATACATAATACATTGTGAACAGATAGTAACTTAATATACAATTGAAATTATGCCAAGAAAGGAGGTTTTTAAAAAATCTGATTAGCTTAATTTTATTCACATTGCAAGTTAAAATTTCCACTAAAGTACCAGATATAAAAAAATTCAACAAATTTTATTGTTGTATTCAGAGTTTCAGATAGCCCTCTTAAAATAAAGTTGATTGACTGATGTAAATAATGATGTCTGTACCTGGAAATTATTAGTGGTTAAAAATTTGTGCTAAAACAACTATATTTAACCTTGAGGGTATACGACTTACTTCTTATTACTTGAGTTGTTATATTCTTAACACTCCTTCAGTTTTAGACTTGAAGAGGAATGTAAGAGCCTGCTGAAATGCTTAGGATAGTATAGGATAAGGTGAGATTAAAGTTGACTGAGACTGAGTAGAATTGTAATTATAGGAATTAAGAACTACTACTGGAAGTTGAGAGATGTTTTAGTAAAGATTTCTGTTACTGTAAGTGTTGTAATTAATAACTATTCACAGATTGTAATCTTTAGTCATTTAAATAATAAATTTGTTTTCTTTAGATATTAACTCATAGGTTCCCAAATTGTCTCAGTTCATAGTGCCCTAATTATCTCAGTAATATTTTCATGGCACTTCAGTTTAAGGAGAAGTACCTGAGAGTTCTATCAACCAAGTATGTATGTCCTAACAATTTAATAATCATCAAAAATATAGATTAAAAATAATGTTTTAATTTAATTCTTTAATAGCCATTATTATTTGTTACAGGATGTGTGAGACTGTTGGGTACTAGACAAATTTCTCAAACCTCGGGTTCAGATTGGACACTACCACCCTCATTTCTTGTTTCACTATGCTTTTTGTTCTCACCTTGATTTTTATCACAGCAGTTGTCAAAAACCCAACTTCATAAGGACATGACTCCATGAAAGGAATGTAGTGCAATGTGATATTGAAACTCTGAACTTACTTTAGCTAGTAGTTGGTGCAATGTCCAACAGATGTTAAGTACTGCTGTGTTTCCCCTGTTTAAAATATCCAAAAGAGCCCCTGTGTGTTTGCTACAGCACCCCTGGGAGCCTTGGCACACATTCTGTGTGCTAGAATTAAATCATTCTCTTCTAATTTAAAAAAAAAATTATTTATTTATTTAGTTTTGGCTGCATTGGCTCTTCGTTGCTGTGCATAGGATTTCTCTACTTGCAGTGAGCGGGGGCTACTCTTCGTTGCAGTGCGCAGTCTTCTCATTGTGGTGGCTTCTCTTGTTGCAGAGCACGGGCTCTAAGCGTGAGGGCTTCAGTAGTTGTGGCTCGCAGGCTCTAGAGTGTAGGCTCAGTAGTTGTGGCACACGGGCTTAGTTGCTCTGTGGCATGTGGATTCTTCCTGGACCAGGGATCAAACCCACGTACCCTGAATTGGCAGGCAGATTGTTAACCACTGCGCTACCAGGGGAGTCCCTTGTCTAATGTTTATTTCTGTTTTGTATGGAATTCCAGCATGATTAGTTCCTAACTGATTTTTCTATTTCAAAATTTAGAATCCTTTGTGATCTTTTGTGATTAGCAAAGTTTCTTAAGAAAGTGATTTAATAATGGTGAAATAAAGGAATAGTGTTTTTGGCGTTTTTCCTTGGTGGAAAAGTATTTACAGCAGAGACTTCATAGAAAAATGATTGAATACATTGGCTTTGTTTACAAAAACCTGGAATACAAAGAGAAATAGTGAATAAATAAAATATTAAAACATGAGAATAAATGGGATTAAAATGAGGTACATTATTACTATATAAGCTAGTGTGAATAAATAGAAAAGAAAAATATGAATTTTATTACAGGGAGGTTTAAGAGAAAATAATTAAAACTATTGATGCTGTTATTGGGTTTCATAGTGTCAATTATTGTCTTGTAATAGACAAAGGATATTCCTGGGTAATCCTTAAAGGTAACTTCCCACTGAACTGAACTGTGCTATGATTCAAATGATTTTTTTAAATGATGTATTTATAAGGAAGTATATTTTGAACTATGTGGAAAGTATTATTTTTGTGTACTATTATGATAAGTATATATTTTCAGTTACATGTGTTTGTAGTTTAATACATCATAGAACAACCATAATGATAATAGTGTATGTTTATCGAGTAGGCCACACACAGTTATTAGTGCTTTCCATGTATTGACTAAATTCCTACAATAGTCCTATGAGATAGACTCTATTATTATTCTCATTATATAGATCAAGGAAATGAACCACAGAGAGGTTAAGTAATTTGCCCAACCTTATAGAGGTAATGAGTGGTGGAATCAAAGTTTGAAATCAGGCAGTATGGTTCCAGAATTTCCGTTTTTAACTACTCCCCAAAGAGAGAATTAGCTTTCACCTGAGTGTTAACAAAGAAAATGTTGTCGCTTAGGAAAAAAGAAAACAAGTGAATGTGATCTAAATTTATTTTAAGATCCTAGACTTTAAAGTCTTTTATAAGTAGATTAGTTCAGGGAAAAGGAGCCAACCACAATGCCTTTAAACTTTAAGAAATAAAATAAATATATTACTTAGTCGTATTTTATTTCATTTAAGATTAAATTAGGAATCTTAAATTCAGGATTAAAATTTGAATATGTTTCATGTTGAATTCAAGGAATTGGATTTTAACGAGTAACTACTAGAAGGTAGATCTGTTGCAGAGGTCATACTAACGATTTGGGGGGAGAGTATAACCATGCCTAATCATAATTTTGAACTATAGTATTGCTAGAAATGAAAGATACTTGGTTTATTAGGCCAGCAGTATGACATTTTCCTTGTATCCTTTGCTTCTTAATGAAGACTATTGTTTCATCCTTTTAAAATATACTTTCATCTCAGCACAAAATACCAAAGCATTCAATTTATATGTATGTTTTTATTGTCTTTAGTCTTGAAATTTCTGTATTTTTTATGAGTTTATAAGTTCTAGATTTATATAGATTGTGGTATAGTTTGTGTACCTAATGGTGCTTATAAATACTTTTTATTTAATTTATTAAATTAATTTATTACCTAAATGCCTAATATGCGCTCAGCATTCTGCTTATTATGTGAGGGGAGAGAGGGTCAGGGGAAGAAAAAACAGTGTTTCTCAGGAATCTGGTTGTGGTAAAACATGTAATAATTATTTTAGAGATATCTTCCCTGACCTCCTTTATTAACTAAACAAGCTCTCTTTCCTGCATTTATTCTGTCTCAACATCTTGTTTGTTTTGTCATGCTTGTTAAATTAAAAGATTACTTTTTCTGTGATTAAAGATTTGTTTTTCACCCATGAATTGTGAGTGATTCACCCATGAATAGATTCACCCATGAATCTCTTAAAGATATATATAAAATCAGAACTTCTGGAAATCTGTTTAAATTTTAACATCAGGAATTTTCAAATCGACAGTCGGTAAAGATGGTCTCTCAGCTCAGGCTGTTTTAATAAAATACCATAACCTGGGTGGCTTACACAACATATATTTATTTCTCACTTTCTGAAGACTGGAAGCACAAGGTCAGGGCACCAACATGGTCAAATTCTGATGAGAGTCCTTTTCTGGGTTGCAGGGTGCCAACTTCTTATATCCTCATGTGGCAAGGAGAGCTCTGGTCTCTTCATTGCCCTGTGAGGGCACTAATCCCATTCATGAGGACTCTACTCTTATAACTTAATTACTTCCCAGTTCCACACCTCCAGATACCATCATATTGGGGATTACATTTCAACATATGAAGTTTGGGGGCACACGAACTTCCAGTCCCTAACAGATGGTTGAGAGCACAGACTTAGAAGTCATACAGATTAGAGTTTAAATTGCAAATATTTCCATGCCTTCCGTACTTAAATTCTTTAGGGCTCAGTTTCCACATCTGTTAAAAGGATTTGAAAAAGAGTTTGTTGAGGGATTGGAAAAGCATCTAGTTAAAATCTTGTCCTGTAGTAGGTACTCAAAATTGGCATCGATACTTAAAAAGTTCTCTCAAGTGGTCAAAACTTTGATCAGGGATGTGTAAGGAATGTCATATTTAATTTTAATCATTGAGGAGTTATAATAGATAGAGAAAAGGCATTTATATCAATATTGTCTTTACTGAGTTGTAGATGCATTTGTTTTAAGAGGTTTCTGAGCTGTGATTTACGCATGACCTCTATGAGATTGTGATTTATCAAGGTTTATGATGAGATTGGGGTATCTGCATTTTAAAACAGCTTTACAGGCAATTCTGACATTCCAGAAGACACTCTAAACTAGAAGGTGAATATTTTTATCTTTATGCGTAAAAAAATCTGAGTCAATATTTAACAGGTGTAAAGACTGTTAGAAAAAAATTTACACATCTTTCATTGAAACTTGTTTAATATTGAACTCATATCTGTAAAGAAATTATTTTTCATGATTCTTGGTTAAGAACACAGCTATGGGGCTTCCCTGGTGGCACAGTGGTTGAGAGTCTGCCTGCCGATGCAGGGGACATGGGTTTGTGCCCCGGTCCGGGAAGATCCCACGTGTCGCGGAGCGGCTGGGCCCGTGAGCCATGGCCGCTGAGCCTGCGTGTCCGGAGCCTGTGCTCCGCAGTGGGAGAGGCCACAACAGTGAGAGGCCCGCGTACCGCAAAAAAAAAGAAAAAAAAAAAAAGAACACAGCTATGTAGACAGGGCCATTTGGTTTGGAACCTTGGCTCCACCACTTGCTTGTTGTATGAATTGAGGCAAAATAATTACTTTTATTTGCTTTAGTTTTCTTTTTGTGAAATGAGAATAATGAGTTGTTTTGAGTTAATCAATGTATAGTAATTATAATCATCATATTCATCGTCTCATATTATAGTGTAAATATGTTTTATGTTTGTTTTTGGAGAGTCTTGAGAAAAGCCAGTTAGCATCTTGTAAATAATAGGTTTCCAAAAGTAACTCCTTTTTGATGTTTAATAATTCTTTAATATTAAATCTTTTACTTCTTAAAATAGTGTATATTGTACTTGAATTTGAATACTCAAACTCAAAAATGTATCTAAATCTCAAATTGAAGATGTTTAGATTTTACCAAAATTAATACTTTTTACTTTTTAATTTATATTTTCACATGAAACCTATACAGAAATTGCTTTATTTTCCTAGTTGTTTTTACATCCAAACACCTTATCTTTGTATAAATCTTGAAAACACGTTTTGCTTTCCTTTTAACATTCTATACTTATAATGTGATAGGCTTCTCAATACTTGTTTTCTTTTGCTCTTCTATTTTCAAGGATTCTTTCTCTCTCTCTTTTTCTTTCTTTCTTGAAATGAAAACTCAGTCCTGAAAAATGGTAACCATAAAAAGGAATTTAAAAAGTAAGATGATTTTTAGTATTTATTGCATGTTTATTTAGGTATGCATGTTATATCCTTGAAATACTATTGTTTAAGGATTTAACCTCACAGAGGATGAGAGATTATCTCATGTTTATGTTTATAGTTAAAGTTTAGGTGCTTAATAAGCAGGCTGTTGTTATAAGGTTATATTATATACTCTCATGACTGGGAAAGCCTCCCTCCTGTTCCATTCCACTCCTAAACACATGGGTTGCACAGCTGCTGTATAGTTGTACACTGTCCCATGTGTATTAAGCGAACACAGCCTGCAAAAGGGTTGCATTTTGGAGCATGGTGGTAGCATGGCTGGTTGGAGACCACAGAAGTATAGCTGCCAGAGTTCTTCCATCTGGCAGCAGTGCTGCTAGGCAGCTCCACACAGAGCATAAATATATTTTTGCTGAGCACTTTTCCTGTTGCAACAGCCACGAATGCCTAGGCAGCGATGTGGATGGCTGGCAAGATGGTCAAAGGGACTAACAGAAAGGTGTTTAATTGGAGCCACTCTACTGTTTAAGGTGAAAGAACATGCAATAAAGTACGAAGAAACACATTTGAACTCTTACTATACATGCAGGAAGCTTGACAAATAGTCTTTTAACTTTTACGAAGACCTTTAAATTAAAGAATTGTGAAATTGTAGTAAAGCATAATTACTTTAAAAAATTAGCCTTTGTGTGCATGGCAGAAGGTGACACAGAAATATAATTTTTTATTTTAAGAGAAAATAATTGTGATTGTCTTCATTTGATGAAAATTTATGTCTGCTTTCATTAAAAATTCCCAGAACATTGAACATAAGTCAACATTCCATGGAGAAGGAGGTATTATTCAACTTTCATGTGTGCATATCTGCATATCGGAGCACAAAATATTGACATGATAATTGCAGTCAAGCCTGAGTGAACAGTGGCCTGTGGGAATTCAGCTGGTGTTGTACCAACTGGATGGCTGCTCAGGACACAGTTTGAAATGCAAGGTGCAAGTTAGCACTTTATTCAGCACAGGCAGGCATCATTTAAAAATCCTTGGGGGCAACCCTGGTGATATGCAGATGTTAAAACAGTCTGTTCTGAAGTGCTGACATTTTTGAACACTGTAAGAGACTTCTCAATTCTGGGTAAAAAATATTTACACAATTACTAAAGACATATAATACACAATCTTTTCCAATTCTTTTATGGATTTTTTAGATAATAAATGTTGAGTATATGCAGAAGTAACTGGACATGCGGTTAAAAAAAAAAGGAACAGGAAAATCAGGAACTAAATAGAGTCATTTAATTTCTAACTATAAAATAGAAAAGACTTTGAGTTTCAACTTTGTGTACTTAGAAATGATGCTAAGTGAATAAGGATATCTGAAACAATGGTATATTATTTAGTCATGTATCAAATCTAAACTGTTATGTTCTATTAAGTTATCGCTTCTTTGTTTAAAGAGTTCATCAGTACTCCATAATTTTTCAGATTCAGATGTTGTAGCCTAATTCTCTTCTTTGTTCTAATTTGGAGCTACCTGATTGAACAGGGAAAAAAAGAATACTTTTTCATGTCTCAGGCTGACTCTTCTAGCACAGGTTTTGGCTTTCACCTGTAGTTTAAATATATATTTTATATTGAAAAACAAAATACAGTAGTTAGACATTCTGGATTATGTAATAAAAATTAAGTTGTGATCTTAAGACCAAAATAGATGTTTCAAGTATACTTGAACCTTTAAAATATTTTATACCAGAGGTTTTATGTGTATTAGGATCTGTTAACTTAGTAATGTGTTTTCATTCAGAATATTAAGAGATTTTTCTATAGCTGTTTTTACTGTGGAATAAATGGTTGAAAAATATTTGTGTTAAGTTTTCAGGTTTTTCTCTTTTTTGAGTTTTCTTATTACATTATTCATAGATACCATTCTAGTAATTTATTATACATACTCAAAATAGGAAAATAGTTATAAAACAGTTTGTGGATAAAAGAATAAATAATTTTTAATGGTATAATTCTCATTTCCCTAAACTTCCATTTTTGTAAGTGTTACTGTTCTAGAATCCTAACGCATAGTAGAAATTGAGAATGTATTTAAATGGAAAGCCGTTAATAAGAATAAAATGTACATTTTAATAGATTCTGTTCTTAAATGAAAGAAAATGTTAGTACAATGTTTATTTTGTGCATTACTGTTAATTAAGAATAGTCAACGTCAGTGAGTTTTGCTTTTTCATTTTCTTTGTTTTCTAATTCAGACCAATATCATTGCCTCATTTATGGTTAAATGTTTCTTTTAGACTCTAATATTTCATTTTTGACATCTCATTAAAAATGGGCTCAAACCCAGAAAGTATGATCCTGTCATATTGTATAATATATGGCATGGTCTATAACACAATAAAATTTTGTTTCTTAATGATTTAGAATAATTTCTCAGATTTTTGAGTCTAGAAAAATGGCAGAAAGTTAGCATGGTAATTCATGTGGCTAAGTACAGCAATGTTAAATGCTTAAATGGGTGGTACTCTTGGGAAAAGTGATTGGAGCTTTAAACTTGTACAAATTTGACAGCCTCTCTTCACTTCATTTTTCATCCTAAAGAAGTCTGCAGATATTCTTAGCTCACATCATTATTGCACATCAGTGGTTCTAATTAGCTAAACAGGAGTTTTTCTCAGTCATTGATCATCATCAACTTCTTGACAGTGTCTTTATTTTTAGGAACCTTTTTTTAATGTCTTGTAAATACATAGACTATACATTAATTGAATTGACCAGATAGGTTGGTGACTTTTAAACTCAAAGCAATTTTTTTCATTGTGTTATTCCAAGTAAAAAATAGTGTATTCATATTGTAGCATTGTTTTCTCTTGGGGGCATTTTTCTGTTAAGAAAATATTAGATATTCCATACCACCAGGAGGAGCTGCTGAACAAATCTCTATATAGAGTTTGAATTGTGATTTTTTTTCAACTTCAAAACTATAACATAGTAGTGAATTTTGGAATTTTTTGTTATAAAATATATCACTGAGGTGTGTTTTTGAAGTTTATATTTTCTATGAAGATTCATATTTCATTTATGACCTATACTTTCAGTATTATATTATTTACCTTAATCTATTGAGAAATGTGTCAGTTATTGTTATTTCAGTGACTCTCAGACTTCAGTATGTATCAGAATTTTTTGAGACTTTGTGTCTTAGTTCGGGCTGCTATAACAGAATACTATAGACTGGGTGGCTTAAACAACAAACATTTATTTCTCATAGTTCTGGAGGCTAGGAAGTCCTATATCCAGTTGCCTGCCAACTCCATTCCTTGTGAGAGCTCTCTTGTAGACAGCTGCCTTCTTGAAGCATCCTCACATGTTGGAGAGAGAGATCATCTTTCTCTCTAATCTCTCTGTCACTAATCCTATTCATGAGGGCCTTACCCTCATGACCTTCCAAAGGCCCTACCTCCAGATACCCTCACATTGGGGATTAAGGCTTCAACATATGGGTATGAAACTTTCAGTCCATAGCACCTTATTGTTAAGCACAGATTGCTGGGCTGTACCCTTGGAGTTTCTGCCTTCAGGGTGGGAGGAAGATGGTGCATTTCTAACAAGTTCCTAGGTGATGCTGATGCTATTTCTTTCGTGACCCACACTGAGTAGCACTGGATTAGAGTATGAGGTGTGTACATACTTGCGTCGTAGGAGATAATTGCTCTGGTACCAAGCTAATTTGGAAGCTGTAATAATGCTTTTGTTTGGGGTTTGTGGCCTATAGTCTAATTTTATCCTTCTCTCATTTAAAAGGACCACCAGAATTTATTTTGACAAGAGTTGGTATTTTTTAGGCTTGTTACAAAAGAGTGGATTAGAAAGACTTTATCCTCGTAAATTAAACTAATTCCTGGGAATTTAAAAATAGATTCATGTATATTCAGGAAGGAATTTACAGAGGAAGTTTCTGACTGGAATTAATATCTTGGCTGTCTCAACCTGGGTCTTTGTCCTTGGCTAAACCCAATCATGCCCTGCCCTTTGGGATTTGAAGTTATTTTTCTCCTGATCCATATACAGTTGACCCTTGAGCAACCAGGGGTTAATCCCTGTATAATTTATAGTTGGCCTCCATATTCTTGGTATCTCTGCATCCACAGATTCAACCAAACCATGGACCCTATAGTACTGTAGTGGTTACTATTGACAAACATCCGCATATAAGTAGATATGCAGTTCAAACTTGCCTTGTTCATGGGTCAACTGTACCTTAAATGGATGTAGTATTCTTTTTCAATAGTTATGATTTTATAATGGTAAGTTAAAACTTCAAGTGATCTTTTGAAATTGTATGTTAGTAACAAGTGATAAAAATATGTATTTTTAATATATAAAATAGTTTTGTAGATCAGTAAAAATAGTAAGATATAAAATAGTAGATACATTAACAGGCAATGGCAAATTAGGGGGGAAAAGGTATTTTAATTTCTGAAAGTATGTTTAGTTTCACTGTTAATAAAAGAAACAAATAAAAAGAAAGCCTGGTTGAAGACAGTGGATTGTGATCATGCATTAAATGTACTGATAATGCTTGGTAAAGAGGAAATAAAATAATAAAGCAGGATAAAGTGCAAACAGTAAAATTAGTAGTCATAACATGTTTGTGGAATTTCAAACGTTGTTTATTCCAACTCTCCATCTACTGTGTGCCTACATCCAGAGGGCTGACCATGGCTAGAGAAAAACTTTGAACCATGATGACTGGTCTTATGTAAATTTATGACCATTAACCTCAGTGCTTAATACTGCCTGGTAGTCGTCCTGTTTTTTTTTTTTTTTTTTTTTTGGTTTTCTGGCTCATTACCATCCCAGTATCCTAGAAGACTATTTTATGCTTACTCACTTGTCAACTTCTTTTTTAATCTTTAAAAAAAAATGTTTTTCGCCACACCATATGGCTTATGGGATTTTAGTTCCCCAACTAGGGATTGAACTCACGGCCTCAGCAGTGAGACTGCCGAGTCCTAACCATAGGACCACCAGGGAATTCCCAACTTCTAAAACTTTGTTTCTCATTCTCACTCTCAGCTGGTAGCTGTTATAAATTTGTTAAATTAATACTTGTTAAGTAGAGCACAGGGTTGTGGATGGTGAGCCATGGTTCAATAACAGACCAGAAGAGAAATTGAAATAGAAAAATTTATTACTCAGAGGTCCTGAAGGAAGTACTTGGCATGCTTCAAGGGACAACACGGGGAGATCAAGGCAGAGTGCAGACAGAGAAGGACAGACCTGGGGTACATGCCTTTATTAAAGTTTATGGGTGGAGTACTTTCAGGTAAGCCCCACAGGGTGTCTTATCTAAGGGGCACATAAGGAAAAGGCGTTGGAAGGCAGGGGAGACTACTGATCAAGGGCTATTGGGGAAGTCATATCAGGGACTTAAATTTACTTGTGACTCTGCAAGCTGCTATCTCTAGGGCATGCGCTTGCATGAGGGACTAGAGTCAGTTTAGGTTTGCTGTTCTTTGAGTTATGCTCTTGCCTCAGTGCTTTGCACTTGTTACAGGTCCCGTGGCTTGGAAAACTCTTCTGTGAGAGCTCCGTGTCTCTCACTTCCTTCCTTTAAGTCTCTACCCAAATACCACCTTTAAGGACAGTTATTTGTTAATTATTCAGTAGCAACATGCAACCTTCCTTTTACTCCCCAGTTCCCTAAAGCTAAGCATCTCTTTCTCTGTTACCCTAGTTCATTGTCCTTATTATACTTATAGCTAATTAACATATTATGTATTCACTTACTTATCATTTATTTTCAATATCCATAAACTAGAATGTTAATTCCATGAAGGCAACCACTTGGTTTATTTTGTTCACTTCAGTATCCCTGGTCCCTAAGAGAGTGCCTGTCATATAATGAGTGCTCAGTAAATTCTGATGGAATGTAGATACGGATTTGGGGGTTGGTATTTATTTTGCTAAGTACTCTTTTAGTCTGAGAACTCTATTTCTGTAACATTCTCAGCAATTATCTCCTAAAAATATTGCTTTATCTTTCATCCCACTATTATCTACTTCTAAAACTCTTTAGGCATATGTTGGGGTATCCCAGTTAAAACCTACATGTCTTAACGGTGGCTTCATATTTTTCATCTCATTGTTTTTCTATGCAGTATTCTGGATAAATCCATCATTACTATCCTCCTGTTCACTAATTCTCTTCTTGCGTCTATTTTGAGCTTAACCCATTTAATTGTTTTTTGATTCGTTGATCATAATTTTTATTTTCAAAGTTTTTTTTTTTTTCAAAGTTTTTTTTTTTTTTTGGTGGTATGCGGGCCTCTCACTGTTGTGGCCTCTCACTGTTGTGGCCTCTCCCGTTGCGGAGCACAGGCTCCGGATGCACAGGCTCAGCGGCCATGGCTTACGGGCCTAGCTGCTCCGCGGCATGTGGGATCTTCCCGGACCGGGGCACGAACCCGTGTCCCCTGCATCGGCAGGCGGACTCTCAACCACTGCGCCACCAGGGAAGCCCTCAAAGTTTTTTTTTTGAATGAAGTTCTATTTTAAAAAAAATTATTCATTTTATTTTTGGCTGCATTGGGTCTTCGTTGTTGAGGGCTTTCTCTAGTTGTGGCGAGCTGGGGCTACTCTTCATTGTGGTACACTGGCTTCTCATTGCGGTGGCTTCTCGTTGCGGAGTACAGGCTCTAGGCATGTGCACTTCAGTAATTGTGGCACGCAGGCTCAGTAGTTGTGGCACACAGACTCAGTAGTTGTGGCTTGCGGGCTCTAGAGCACAGGCTCAGTCGTTGTGGTGCACAAGCTTAGTTGCTCTGCGGCATGTGGGATCTTCCTGGACCAGGACTCGAATCCGTGTCCCCTGCATTGGCAGGCAGATTCTTAACCACTGCGCCACCAGGGAAGTCCCGTATTTTCAAGGTTTCTAACAGATTGTTTAGATCTACTTGTTTTTGTTTTATTTCATGTTTTTGTTTATAATTCTAGTCATTATTTTATGTCTTTAAAGATACTTATTTAAAAATCTTTTTCAGAGTGTTCTAATGTTTTCATTTTGTCTAGAATGATTGCTTCACATTATTGCATTAGTGTGTGCATGTTTTGTGTTTGTGTGTAGAGCATGTTTTTTCTTAATGTGTTTTGGATTTTTTGTCTGTGGTCACATCTTGTGTGAGAGGGTTGCTGTTATGGTTCGCATCCTCCTCTTTCCCCACCACTCCTCCTTTTCTAATGCTTTTTTCTCTAGAAATTTTGTTATTGTCACTAAATTGTCACCCTCACTGCAACCCCCCATCCTGAAATAGGTTTTATATTGGTAGTTTGGGGCTCTTAGCAAACAGTACAACAGAGGATTTACTATACTTAGTATATGAGCTGTGGGGTGCTTTGGCTCAGCCTGTGATTGGATGCTGTATCTATAAACTTTTGCCTTTATAGACTTTCATGTAAGCCTTAATTCCAGGCAAGGATGGGCAGAAGTTTTTTCAGCCTTCTTTCAGGTGATGGGAATTCCACTCCAGTCTCTGGTTTAAAACAATGGGCCTGGCTATGCTTCTACTTATTGAGCAGGACATGTTTATTCCCTGTTGTCTCTAGGAGCTAGCCTCCTTTCCACATTAGCCTGCATCTGGATCTGGACAGCAGACAGCATCTTCATCCCCATTCATAGCATTGTACTTCTGTTTAGTTTGTGATCCTCAGATGTGACTGTGTCTACTTAATTTTTTGTGCTTTATGTTTTTCTATTAATACTGTAATTTAGAGAATATAGAAGAGCCTCAAAATGTGAACTTACTATGCTAACTTATTGGAAGTCTAATTTTAAAAATTTTAATGTATTATTATGCCATCTGCATCTATCTCCTTTAGTGGTGTGCTTTTTTTGTTTTTTTAATTGAAATATACTTGACAGATAATATTATATTAGTTTCAGGTGGACTACATCGTGATTTAACATTTATATACATTATGGGATGATCATGATAAGTCTAGTAATCAACTGTCCCCATGCAAAATTATTACACTCTTATTTACCCTATTCTTTATCCTGTATGTTGCATCCCTGTGGTTTATTTATTTTATAACTGGAGGTTTGTACCTCTTAATCCAATTCACCTATTTGCCTCCCCTCCTTCTCTGGCAACTACCCATTTATTCTCTGTATCTGTGAGTCTTCTTCTGTCTTGTTCTGTTTGTGTTTTTTTTTTCCTTCTTTTTTTCAGATGTTACATATAAGTGAATTCATATGGTATTTGTCTTTCTCTGTCTGACTTATTTCATTTAGCATAATTCCACCTAGATCCATTCATGTTGTTGCAAATGGCAAGGTTTCATATTATTATACCTAAGAAATATGCCATTGTGTATATATACCACATCTTTATCCATTCATCTACTGATGGGCACTTAGGTTGCTTCCATACCTTGGCTATTGTAAATAATGCTACAATGATCATTAGTATGCTTATACCTTTTTGAACTAGTGTTTTTGTTTTCTTTGGGTAAATACCCAGAAGTGAAATTGCTGGATCATTATGGCAGTTCTATTTTAAACTTTTTTAATTTTTTGAGGAACCTCCATCCTGTTTTTCATAGTGGCTACACCAGTTTACATCCCCACCAGCAGTGCACATCCTCACCAATACTTGCTATTTGTTGTCTTTTTGATGATTGCCATTCTGACAGGTGTGAGGTGGTACGTCATTGTGGTTTTAATTTGCATTTACCTTATGATTAGCAATGTTGAGCATCTTTTCATGTGTCTGTTAGTCACCTACATGTCTTCTTAGAAAAATGTCTATTCAGGTCATCTGCCTATTTTTTATCATTTTTTGTTTTTGTTTTTTTCTTTCTGGTGTTCAGTTGTATGAATTCTTTGTATATTTTGGATATTAACCCCTTATCATCAGATATACTGTTTGTAAATATCTTCTTCTATTTAGTATGCTTCCTTTTTGTTTTGTTGATTGTGTCCTTCATTGTGCAAAAGTGTTTGAGTTTGATGTAGTCCCATTTTTTAATTTTGCTTTTGTTTGCCTTGCCTGAGGAGGCAGATCCAAAAAAATATGCTGTGACTGATGTCAGAGAACATAGCGCCTAGGTTTTCTTCTAGCAGTTTTATGGTTTCAGGTCTTTTATTTAAGTCTTTAATCCATTTTGAGATTTTTTTTTACGGTGTGATAAAGTGGTCCAGTTAGATTTTTTTTCCTTTTTTTTTTGCATGTAGCTGTCCAGTTTTTCCAATACCATTTATTGAAGAGGTTGACTTTTCCCCATTGCATATTCTTTCCTCATTTGTTATAGATTAATTGACCACATAAACGTGGGTTTACTTTTGGGTTCTATTCTGTTCCATTGGTCTATGTGTCTGTTTTTGTGCAGTACCATACTGTTTTGATTACTCTAGCTTTGTATTATGGTTTGAAATCAGAGAGTGTGATACCTTCAGCTTTGTTCTTCTTTCTCTAGATTGCTATGGCTATTCAGGGTTGTTTTGTGTTTCCATACAAATTGTAGAATTATTTGTTCTAGTTTTGTGAAAAGTGCCATTGGTATTTTGATAGGTATTACATTGTAGATTGCCTTGGGTAGTATGGTCATTTTAACAACATTGATTCTTCCAGTCCAAGAACATGGTGGTATATCTTTTCATCTATTTGGGTCACCTTAAATTTCTTTCATCAGTGTCTTTATAGTTTTCCTAGTATGAGTTTTCTACCTTTGGTTAGATTTATTCCTAGGTATTTTATTCTTTTTGATGCAATTGTAAATGGGATTTTTTCTTAATTTCCCTTTCTGATAGTTACTTGTTAGTGTATAGAAATACAACTGATTTCTGTATGTTGATTTTGTATCCTGTAACTTTATTGAATTCATTTATTAGTTCTAAGTTTTTTTTGTAACTTCTTTAGGATTTTGTATAGTATTATGCCATCTGCAAACAGTGGCAGTTTTACTTTTTCCTTTCCAATTTGGATTTGTTTTATTTATTTTTCTAGTCTGATTGCTGTGGCTAAGACTTCTAATACTATTTTGAATGAAGTGCTGAGAGTAGGCATCCTTGTCTTGTTTCTGGTCTTAGAGGAAATGCTTTCAACTCTTTACCTTTGAGTATTATGTTGGCTGTGGGTTTGTCATATATGGCCTTTAATATGTTGAGGTAAGTTTCCTCTATTTCCACATTCTGGAGAGTTTTTATTGTAAATAGGTGTTGAATTTTGTCAAAAGCTTTTTCTGCATCTACTGAGATGATCATATGATTTTTATTCTTCAGTTTGTTAAGGTGGTGTATCACATCGATTTTTGGGTATTGAACCATCCTTGCATCCCTGGGATAAATCCCACTTGATCATGGTGTGTGATCCTTTTAATGTATTGTTGAATTTGGTTTGCTAATATTTTGTTGAGTATTTTCAACAAAAAATCCTCTAATTTTCTTTTTTTGTCTTTGTCTGGTTTTGGTATCAGGGTGATCCTGGCCTTGTGGAATGAGTTTGGAAGTATTCCTCCCTCTGCAGTTTTTTGGAATAGTTTGAAAAGCCTATGTGTTAACTCTGCTTTAAATATTTGGTAGAATCCACCTGTAAAGCTGCCTGGGCCTGGACTTTTGTTTGTGGGGAGTCTTTTGATTACTGATTGAATTCCATTACTGTTAATTGGTCTGTTTATGTTTTCTGTTTCTTCTTGATTGTCTTAGGAGTCTGTATATTTCTGGGAATTTGTCTCCTTCTTTTAGGTTGTCCATTTTATTGGCATATAATTGTCCACAGTAACCTTTATGATCCTTTGTATTTTTATGGTGCTGGTCTTAACTTCTCCTTTCCCATTTCTGATTTTATTTATTTGGGCCATTTCTCTTTTTTTCTTAATGAGTCAGTTTTGGATGGAATGTTCTATATATATTGATTAATTACATCTGGTCTAACGTGTCATTTAAGGCCAGTGTTTCTTTATTGATTTCTGTCTATATGATCTGTCCATTGATATTAGTGCTGTGTTAAAATCCCTTACTGTTATTGTGTTACTGTCAGTTTCTCCCTTTATGTTTTTTAATATTTTCTTTATGTACTTAGGTGCTGTTATGCTTTGTGCATGTATATTTACAATTATTATATCTTCTTGTTGGGTTGATCCCTTGATCATTATGTAATTTCCTTCCTTGTCTCTTGTTGCAGTCTTTAAAGTCTATTTTGTCTGATATAAGTATTGCTACCCCAGCTTTGTTTCTGTTTTCATTTGAATGGAATTCCTTTCTCCATCCCCTCACTTTTAGTCTGTATCTACATCTGAAGTGAGTCTTGTAGGCAGCATAGATATAGAACTTATTTTGTGTCCATTCAGCCACTATTTGTCTTTTGATTGGAGCATTTAGTCCATTTACATTTAAAGTAATTATTTAATAGCTATGTATTTATTGCCATTTTGTTACTTGTTTGGGGATTGTTTTTGTAGGTCTTTTTTGTTCATTGTCTTCTTGTTCTTTTGTTTGCTCTCTTCCCTTATGATTTGATGACAATCTTTAATGTTATGTTTGGGTTCCTTTCCCTTTTTTGTTTGTGTATTTGGTATATGTTTTTGATTTGTGTTTACCATGAGGTTCATATATAACAACCTATATATATGTGATTAATTGAAGTTGGTGATCTCTTTAAGTTCAATACAGTCTAACAACCCTACATTTTTACTCCACCCATCCCCACATTTAATGTTTTTGATGTCATGTTTTACTTCTTTTTGTATCCTTTACATATTATAATAATTACTTAGTATGGATATAGATGATTTTACTATTTATGTCTTTTAACCTTCCTACTAGCTTTATCAGTGACTGATGTACTACCTTTACTGTATATTTATCTTCACCAGTGAGATTTTTCTTTCATAATTTTCATATTTCTAGTTGTGGCCTTTTTTTCTGCTTATGGAAGTTCCTTTAACTTTTCTTGAAAAGCCATTTTAGTGGTGCTGAACTCTTTTAGCTTTTGCTTGTCTGTAAAACTCTATCTTTCCTTCAAATCTGAATGATAGCCTTGCCAGGTAGAGTATTCTTGGTTGTAGACTTTTTCCTTTCATCACTTTGAATATATTGTATAACTCTCTTCTGGCCTGCAGAGTTTCTGCTGAAAAGTCAGCTGATAGCCTATGTTAGTTCCCATGTACTTAACAGGTTGCTTTTCTCTTGCTGCTTGTAAGAGTCTTTTATTTTAATTTTTGCCATTTTAATTATGATGTGTCTTGGTGTGGACCTCTTTGGGTTCATCTTTTTGGGGAGTCTCTGTTTCCTGGCCTTGGATGTCTGTTTCATTCCCCAGGTTAAGGAATTTTTCTGGTATTATTTCTTCAAATAAGTTCCCTGCTACTTTGTCTCTCTCTTCTCCTCTGCCACCCCTATATGCAAATGTCAGTATGCTTGATGTTGTTCTAAAGGTCTCTTAAACTATTTTCCTTTTAAAAAATTCTTTTTTTCTTTTCTGCTTGGGAGAGTTCTACTACTCTGTCTTCCAGGTGCTGATCCTTTCCTCTGTATCATCTGATCTACTGTTGATTTCTTCTACTGTATCTTTTATTTCAGTTATTGTATTTTTCAGCTCTTGTTTGGTTTTTCTTTATATTTTTAAACTCCTGTTGGAATTTCCACTGTGTTCATCCAGTTTTCTCCCTAGTTCATTGAACCTCTTTTTGATCATTACTGAACTCTTTTTCAGGTAGATTGTTTATCTCCACTTTGTTTAGTTCTTTTTTTTCTGAGGTTTTGTGTTATTTATTTGTTTGGAATATATTTCTCTGTTTCCTCATTTTGCCCTATTCTCTATGTTTATTTCTGTATGTTAGGTCAGTCAGTTACATTTCCCAATTTGGACAAGTAGCCTTATGTAGGAGACACTCCATGGGGTCCAGTAGCACACTCCCCTCTCATCACCAGAGCTTTGTGCTCTAGGGGTTCTCCTTATGTTGGCAGCATGTACCCTTCTGTTGTGGTGGGGCCAACTACTGTGGATATATTGTTAGGCAGAGCTGGCCCCTGGCCCAACTGGCTGTGAGGCTGTGCCTCATGCAGTGGCTGTAGGCCTGCTGGAGAAAAAGGTAGGTTTTCTGTGTCATTGGCTGTATGCCCAGGGGAGCCTGGGGCTGGGTCCTTGCATAGCTGTCTGTGCAGCCTGGGGTGATTTACAGCTGGTGCTAGCCCACAGGTGGGTGCCAAGTCCCCTGGTGCTAGTAGGGTAGAGGGAGGATTCCAAAATGGTACTTGCCAGTGCTGGTGTTATTGCAGTAGAACAAGTCCCCCAAAATGGCTGCCACCAGCATCTCTGTCCCCCAGGGGGTCTCAGTTGCCTCTTGCCTCTCCAGGAGGCTCTCCAAGACCAGCAAGTGGATCTGATCCAGACTCTTTTCATACCGCTGCCTCTGCACTGGAACTTGGATTATGTGAGATTTTGTGCATGCTTTTTAAAGGTGGAATCTCTGTTTCCTGTAGCTTCCAGCTCTCCTGAACATGAGCCCCACTGGTTTTCAAAGCCAGATGTTCTGTGGTATCATCATCTTGGTGTAGGATATCTGGGCTGGAGAGCTTGACATGACACTCAGATCCCTTGCTCTTTGGAGAAGACCTCTAAAATTGTGATTATCCTCCCAGTTGGGGGCCACCAATCCTGGAGTGTGGATCCTGACTATATTGTGTCTCCACCCTTCCTAACCATCTTATTGTGGTTTCTTCATGTCTTTATTTGTGGAGTATCTTTTCTGCTAGTCTTCAGTTTACTCTCATAAATAGTTGCTTCATAAGTAGTTGTAATTTTCATGTTGTCCAGGGAGGGAGGTGAGTTCAGGGTCTTCCTACTCTGCCATCTTGGTCACCAGCAGTGGTATGCTTTTATGATTGGTGTCTCTTAATTCTAATATCCCCTGTGCCTTCTAAACTCCTTTGCTTCATCTCACTCTTTCTTAAATAAGGGTTCTTTCTTTCTTCCTACCTGTATACTTCGTGATTCATGAGTGATTTAGGTACAGATTTCATTTATTTTACCTATTTTTAAAGTTTAAAAATATATATAACTGAACACCCAATACAGTTCTCCCCCATTTATTTATTTATTTATTGGCCACACCCCACGGCATGTGGGTTGTTAGTTACCCGACCAGGGATTGAACCTGTGTGCACTGCATTGGAAGTGCAGAGTCTTAACCACTGGACCGCCAGGGAAGTCCCCCCCCATTTATTTAATGTTGGTTATTAGTAAGTCTTTAGTTTTCTCTCTTTTGAGGCTTTTACTTAAAAAATGATAACTATTTTATTCTTAACATAATTGCATATATAAAGCGTTTACATTAACAAGAGCATATTGACATATTCAGTAATTATTTTAAATTTATGATATAGTGGCTGTTATAATCAAGATTAAATGTGTTTTAATATGTTTTGTAATACATCTAAATATAGAAACTAAACTGTTTTTTAGTATGAAGTTGTCTTAGTTGTCAGCAGTTGTAAGTTGTTGTCACTTGCCATATGGTTTCTGATGAATTCTGAAAGGGCTGTCAACTTCTGATAATTTAATTTTCTATATTTTAATGTGATACTCATTATCAGGATGTGAAAATTTAAAGAATTGGCTACCAATTATGACTAATAAAATTTTAATATATATATTTTTTGTTTCTAGAGAAAAACAGAAATCTGAAGCAAAAGACAGAAAAGTTTTAGAAATTCTGCAAGTCAAGGATGCTAAAATAGAAGAATTGGAACAGGTTGGTGTTACAACAGAAAATACTAAATTTATAATATTTGTTCCAGGTAGTAGGTCTTTAAAAATATTAAAAAATTTTTTTGCAATAATGTTCATAAAGAATATCAGGGTCTTTATGTCAAGCTATTACTATAGTCAGGTTACTATAGTACTTTAGTCAGTTTTTCTTTGTTTTCTGAATTAATAGACTATGTTATATATACAATAAAACTCTTAAGATGATATTGTAATTTTATAGTAGTAACTGTCAATCACTTTTTGTTGAAATCTGCTTTTTTTTTTTTAGCAATTATCATTCACTTCTGAAACTTAGAAATTTTAAAACGGTTTAATTTGTAGAAAAGATTTAACAACTGGGATGATTCTATTTGATCTTTTGAAAACTTGCATTTTCAAATTATGCAATTCTATAATTGTAATTATACAATTATATATAACTATATATTTTAAATAATATGTAATTATATACTCAGTATATTATCACTACAAAAATTCATGTTGTCATTGCTTCCAGGAATAATCTTCAAGGTATTAACATCTTAAAAATAAAGGTGAAAGAAATTTAAGAATGGCCTATATCATGATATAATATTTAAATTCATTTTATACCCAGTAGCTCTTTATAGGCTAAATTATCTGTATTTTCTAGATTAAATGAAGGTTCTTTCTGGCACCTATGCTCTTCCGACTTCTTACTCTATTTTCCTTCCTAGCCAATTAAACAATCATGAGAACTTTCATCTAAGGTTGGTTATTGTTATTAAGTTGTTTTATTAAAGGACTAAAAATGGAAGTTAATGTAGGTAAAAGATTAAATAATTTGTTCATTCTCTACATCCATATAAACTTGTTCTAAAATTGAATATAGATTCCTATATGCCATATAAATTTGAAATTTATACCTTTTCCAGCATTGTATTTTCCTTATGAAAATGTCATAATTGGTGCTATAGTGATAAAATTTTAAAAATAACTTTTTAGTTTATTTTGGGAAAAAACAGTTGTATTTGCCACTCGAGTATAAAACAATATCCAAATGAATTTTAATATAGATAATTATTGCCATATGCCTCGTATATTAATTAGGCTAGTCTAAGCTGCCTAATAAATACAATGTTAAGACTTGGAAGTGGCAGACATCATTTGTACCAGCATTTCATTGAGAAAAGCCAGTCATGGCCACCGCAAGATTCAGGGGATTTGGGAAAATGTAGATCCAGGCTGAGCAATGTCTTCCTCAGTCACAGGTCTGTTCTGTGGAGGAGAATGGATTTTTGCACTCTTTTTGATATCCTTTGGCATTAAGTTTGCAATGCTTTAGGGAATGCTTAGTTTACCAGGTCTAGATAGTAATAGCATAACATTATAAAAAATGTTGACTTTCTTAAATGACAATATATTTTTCTTTTGTCTTTGCTAAATTCTTTTTCTACTTCCTTTTCCTTGGGTAGATATTATTTCACTATTTACTTTTTGAGTAGAATCGTTTAGCTCATAAAATATTAAATGCCCATGAGAGAAATTATGTGTTTTTTAGGCACCTAATTTGTTTTCTAGGGCCTTTAATTTCTTAGCCTAAACCATGTATACTTTTGTACAATAATGGTTGTCACTTTCTACAGGGTATATTTTCAGTTTAATTCAACAAATTGCTGTATTAAATGTAGACATTATCTTGTGATGGTACTGTGGAAAATTCAGAGTTAAATTTCTTGCCTTTAATGATTTCTAAGTCTCTATGAGCAGTAGGGTGGGAATAAAAGTGAGGTGCAAGTAACCATATTCTGCTACATTAGATTAAGGTTCTGTGAGGGTGGGGACCCTTTTATACCCAACATCTAATATTTACCATATTGCCTGATTTATAATAGATGCTCTTTGAATATTTTTAAATGTGTGACTTAAATTGAATAAAACCAATGTATTTTAAGTGCCATGAGAGAATCACAAGCAGGTGCTATAAAGATTCAAAGGAAGGAGAGATTAAATTCTGTGGAGAGGTCTTAAGGTATTCAAATGGTTTTAATAGGTAGAGATTATAGGAGGATTTGTCCATGGTGAACATCAGGCAAAATTCTTGAAGGTGGGAGTGTAGAGTATGTTTGGGTGATACTGAAATTTATAGTTTGTTTCATAGATAATATGTAGCAGTGTAGGCTAAGATGAATATTATATTGGACCTGTATTAAGGAAAGGCCTTTATTGCTCGAATGAAGTAGTTGGACTTACAGGCCAAAGGAATCTATCTAAGCTTTTCATTCACTTAAGTTAATTAATCTGTAATCTCTGAAAATAAAACTGATAATCCAGTATACAATTAGAAAAAGAAAAGCAGAAAGTAGAATGATCTGTAAGAAGATTATTTCATAGTATAAGAGTAATAACATGAACCTGAACTATTAGTTTTGCAAGAATTAAAGATATATAAATTAGAACCATAAGGAACCGACAGTAATTTGAAAGTGACTCTTAGGTTTTCAGCCTGGAGTATCCAGGAGAGCAGTGGCGTTGTTGTCAGAAAGAGGGTTATTATAAAGAGGTACAACTTACTGTGAGGATGACTTCTGAGCTTCTTTTAGACAATTTGTGTTTTAGTTATTGGTGGGAATTCCATTTAGAGATTTTTAAGCAAACCATTGAAAGCATGGATCCAATCCTTGGGAAGGAGTTTTCTCCTTGATATATAGATATCTAATGTTATAGTTAGAGGGAAGACTTTAAACGGAATTCTAAGAACTAGATATTTGCTGATATTATTAATGGGTGAGAGGAAGAACAAGTTTCGGTTAAAGAGATGAAAAGACTGTTCAGAGAAGTAGAAAGAGAGAAGTATAATATCATATGTCGTGAACTGAGAGAGGACAGTTTCAAGAAACAAAAGGTGGTTAATGTAAAATGTTACAAAATTCATGGGGTTTGTGAAAAAATATTAAATTCAACAATCACGAAGTTTTTAGTGATTTTAGAAAGCAACACAAGTGGAATGGTGTATGACATTTTAAGAGATCACTGAATTCTTAGAAAGTAGTGGAAACAAATGAGGAAATTTAACAGTGCAGAGAAAGAAATTTTTGCATTTAAAAAATGTTAGGCAAAATATTTGAAAGTAGTGGAGAAGGAAATTAAAATACACAATACAAGGAGACTTAATTTAGTTAACAGAATTCTAGTTGAAGGTGGAGACCATGAGATCAAGAAGATAACAAGATTTAATACATTTTTTCTAATTTTTTCATCTTTAGTCATTCAGATTATATCTTAATTTTCTTCTTAAACTATTCTCTTTCCTCCAGCATTCTTTCAGTTAAATTTGTTATATATTTGTTCATCCTTTAACATTGCATATTTAGATGAATCTCTTGTACATACTATTTGGTTGAACTTTGTGTCTTGACTCAACATTTACGTCTTTACCTTTTTAAAGATAAGTTTATTCCATCTGCGTAAGATCTGATATACTTATTTGATCTATGTTCTCTGATTGACCTTATGCTTTCTGCTTTAGTATTTTCTTTGTCTTTTTAAAATTTGCCACATATCTGTCTTCTCTTCATTTGTGTGTGTGTGTATATGTGCATGCACTCTTACGTTGATAATTTGGAAGGTTTAGGGTCTGTATCAGTTCTTCTTGTGATTAAATTTATTATTTTATATATAATATTTAACACTATACTTTTTAAAATTGAAGTATAGTTGATTTACAATCTTATGTTAGCTTAAGGTATATAGCAAAGTGATTCAGTTATATATATGTGTGTATACATATATGTATATATATTCTTTTTCAGATTATTTTCCACTATAGGTTATTACAAGATATTGAATATAGTTCCCTGTGCTATACAGCAGGTCTTTGTTGTTTATCTTCTTTATATATAGTGGTGTGTAGCTGTTAATCCCAAACTCCTAATTTATCCAGCCCTCCCTTTTCCCTTTGGTAACAATGTTTGCTTTCTATGTCTGTGAGTCTGTTTCTGTGTTGCAAATAAGTTCATTTGTGTCATTCTTTTGGATTCCACATATAAGTGATATCATGTGATACTTGTCTTTGAACACTATACATCTTGATGCTAACATATTCTTAAAAATATGGATAGTATCTCTCAACGCATACTGTAAAAAGAAAATGAGAAAATTAGCAAATTTTTACTTATTCATCCTTTCTCCTCCATTTTGAAGTGAACTTAAAGAGAGTAATTGGAGGACGTAATTTCCTGTTCTTAGCATTGTTGGTTGTATTTTTTTTATATTGTCAAGATTTCCAGTGTTTATGTTTCATAACCATTTTCTCTATTATTTTCTATTATAAATTCTTCAGGAAAATATCTTGTGGTACATTGGTTTTTCTCCTGCTGTATAACAAATTAAAGCCTTAAAAGAATGTACACATTTATTAAATTGCTGTGGGTCAGGAGTCTGGGCATAGTTTAGGTGGGTCCTCTGTTCATTATCTCGATTGTAATTGAGTTTTCGATTGGGTTATGTTTTCATCTGGAGGCTTAATTTGGGAAGAATCTCCTTCTAAGCTTATTCAGGTCCTTGGCAGAATCCAAGTCCTTGCAATTTTAAGACCGAAGTCCTAAACAGGAACAAAGTCTGTAATAGGATTCTCCAGAGAAACAGAACTAATTGTGTGTGTGTGTGTGTGTGTGTGTGTGTGTGTGTGTGTGTGTGTTTAGATAGATAGATAAATAAAGATATGAGAGAGAGACAGAGAGAGACTGAGAAGTTGATTTTAAGGCATTGTTTCATGTATTGATAGTTGTGGGCTGGCAAATCTAAATTCTGCATAACAAACTGGAGACCCAGGGAAGAGTTGATATTGCAGCTGAACCCAAAAGCATTCTGGAGGCAAAATTCCTTCCCCCTCAGAGGATTAGTTCTTTTTTTTAAGGTCTTAAATTGGTTGTATGAGACCCATTCACATTATGGAGGCGTTATCTGCTTTACTCAAAGTCTACTGATTTAAATGTTAATCACATCTACAAAACACTTTCACAGCAACATCTAGATTGGTGTTTGATTAAAAACTGGTTATTTGGGCTTCCCTGGTGGTGCAGTGGTTGAGAGTCCGCCTGCCGATGCAGGGGACACAGGTTCGTGCCCTGGTCCAGGAAGATCCCACATGTCATGGAGCGGCTAGGCCCGTGAGCCATGGCCGCTGAGCCTGCGCGTCCGGAGCCTATGCTCCGCAACGGGAGAGGCCACGACAGTGAGAGGCCTGTGTATTGCAAAAAAACCCAAAAAACAAAAAACAACTGGTTATCATGGGGAGAGTGGTTTAACCAAGTTGACACATAAAATTAACCAAATGGGTAAAATGTACTGAGAGAAAGGTCTTTAGTGTGAGGTTTTATGTTTATCTGCTAGGGGTTAGGCTGTGTTTACTGTTTGTTTAGCAAAGGCTAACGTTTGCTTTGGTGTCCTTTTTATTTGGGTTTCTTTTTTTAACATCTTTATTGGGGTATAATTGCTTTACAATGGTGTGTTAGTTTCTGCTTTATAACAAAGTGAATCAGTTATACATATACATATGTTTCCATATCTCTTCCCTCTTGCGTCTCCCTCCCTCCCACCTTCCCTATCCCACCCCTCCGGGCAGTCACAAAGTACTGAGCTGATCTCCCTGTGCTATGCGGCTGCTTCCCACTAGCTGTCTACCTTACGTTTGGTAGTGTATATATGTCCATGCCTCTCTCTCGCTTTGTCACAGCTCACCCTTCCCCCTCCCCATATCCTCAAGTCTGTTCTCTAGTAGGTCTGTGTCTTCATTCCTGTCTTACTCCTAGGTTCTTCATGACATTTCTTTTTCTTAAATTCCATATATATATGTTAGCATATGGTATTTGTCTTTCTCTTTCTGACTTACTTCACTCTGTATGACAGACTCTAGGTCTATCCACCTCATTACAAATAGCTCAATTTTGTTTCTTTTTATGGCTTAGTAATATTCCATTGTATATATGTGCCACATCTTCTTTATGCATTCATCTGATGATGAGCACTTAGGTTGTTTCCATCTCCGGGCTATTGTAAAGAGAGCTGCAGTGAACATTTTGGTACGTGACTCTTTTTGAATTATGGTTTTCTCAGGGTATATGCCCAGTAGTGGGATTGCTGGGTCATATGGTAGTTCTATTTTTAGTTTTTTAAGGAACCTCCATACTGTTCTCCATAGTGTCTGTACCAATCACATTCCCACCAGCAGTGCAAGAGTGTTCCCTTTTCTCCACACCTTCTCCAGCATTTATTGTTTCTAGATTTTTTGATGATGGCCATTCTGACTGGTGTGAGATGATATCTCATTGTAGTTTTGATTTGCATTTCTCTAATGATTAATGATGTTGAGCATTCTTTCATGTGTTTGTTGGCAGTCTGTATATCTTCTTTGGAGAAATGTCTATTTAGGTCTTCTGCCCATTTTTGGATTGGGTTGTTTGTTTTTTTGTTATTGAGCTTCACAAACTGCTTGTAAATTTTGGAAATTAATCCTTTGTCAGTTGCTTCATTTGCAAATATTTTCTCCCATTGTGAGGGTTGTCTTTTAGTCTTGTTTATAGTTTCCTTTGCTGTGCAAAAGCTTTGAAGTTTCATTAGGTCCCATTTGTTTATTTTTGTTTTTATTTCCATTTCTCTAGGAGGTGGGTCAAAAAGGATCTTGCTGTGATTTATGTTGTAGAGTGTTCTTGCTGCCTGTGTTTTCCTCTAAGAGGTTGATAGTTTCTGGCCTTACATTTAGGTCTTTAGTCCATTTTGAGCTTATTTTTGTGTATGGTGTTAGGGAGTGATCTAATCTCATACTTTTACATGTACCTGTCCAATTTTCCCAGCACCACTTATTGAAGAAGCTATCCTTTCTCCACTGTACATTCCTGCCTCCTTTATCAAAGATAAGGTGACCATATGTGTGTGGCTTTATCTCTGGGCTTTCTATCCTGTTCCATTGATCTATGTTTCTGTTTTTGTGCCAGTACCATACTGTCTTGATTACTGTAGCTTTGTAGTATAGTCTGAAGTCAGGGAGCCTGATTCCTCCAGCTTCATTTTTCGTTCTCAAGATTGCTTTGGCTATTTGGGGTCTTTTGTGTTTCCATACAAATTGTGAAATTTTTTGTTCTAGTTCTGTGAAAAATGCCAGTGGTAGTTCGATAGGGATTGCATTGAATTTGTAGATTGCTTTGGGTAGTATAGTCATTTTCACAATGTTGATTCTTCCAATCCAAGAACATGGTATATCTCTCCATCTATTTGTATCATCTTTAATTTCTTTCATCAGTGTCTTATAATTTTCTACATACAGGTCTTTTGTCTCCTTAGGTAGGTTTATTCCTAGATATTTTATTTTTTTTGTTGCAGTGGTAAGTGGGAGTGTTTTCTTGATTTCAGTTTCAGATTTTTCATCATTAGTGTATAGGAATGCAAGAGATTTCTGTGCATTAATTTTGGATCCTGCTACTTTACCAAATGCATTGATTAGCTCTAGTAGTTTTCTGGTAGCATCTTTAGGATTCTCTGTGTATAGTAGCATCATGTCACCTGCAAACAGTGACAGCTTTACTTCTTCTTTTCCGATTTGGATTCCTTTTATTTCTTTTTCTTCTCTGATTGCTGTGGCTAAAACTTCCAAAACTACATTGGATAAGAGTGGTGAGAGTGGGCAACCTTGTCTTGTTCCTGATCTTAGTGGAAATGGTTTCAGTTTTTCACTGTTGAGGATGATATTGGCTCTGGGTTTTTCATATATAGCCTTTATTATGTTGAGGAAAGTTCCCTCTATGCCTACTTTCTGCAGGGTTTTTATCTTAAATGGGTGTTGAATTTTGTCGAAAGCTTTCTCTGCATCTAATGAGATGATCATATGGTTTTTCTCCTTCAATTGGTTAATATGGTTTATTACATTGATTGATTTGTGTATATTGAAGAATCCTTGCATTCCTGGAAGAAGCCCCACTTGATCATGGTGTATGATCCTTTTAATGTGCTGTTGGATTCTGTTTGCTAGTATTTTGTTGAGGATTTTTGCATCTATGTTCATCAGTAATATTGGCCTGTAGTTTTCTTTCTTTGTGACATCCTTGTCTGGTTGTGGTATCAAGGTGATTGTGGCCTCGTAGAATGAATTTGGGAGTGTTCCTCCCTCTGCTATATTTTGGAAGAGTTTGAGAAGGATAGGTGTTAGCTCTTCTCTAAATGTTTGATAGAATTCGCCTGTGAAGCCATCTGGTCCTGGGCCTTTGTTTGTTGGAAGATTTTTAATCACAGTTTCAATTTCAGTGCTTGTGATTGGTCTGTTCATATTTTCTATTTCTTCCTGATTCATTCTTGTCAGGTTGTGCATTTCTAAGAATTTGTCCATTTCTTCCAGGTTGTCCATTTTATTGGCATATAGTTGCTTGTAGTAATCTCTCATGATCTTTTGTATTTCTGCAGTGCCCGTTGTTACTTCTCCTTTTTCATTTCTAATTCTATTGATTTGAGTCTTCTCCCTTTTTTTCTCAATGAGTCTGGCTGTTTATCTATTTTGTTTTCTTGAGAGACTTCTTAGATATCATCTGAAACACAAAGTTCTTTCAGTTGTATTACCTTTTTATTATACCAAAGCCCTATTGATGAAACCTATTGTGAGGTGTCTGGGGACGGGAAGTATTCCATAGTCTTATGTTTAGGTCTCAGTCTTCTAGTGAGCTTGTGCCCCTAGGCTCTGACCTTCACAAGTGCTTCTCAGTTTTTTCTCCCTTAGGAAAGATTGGAAGGCTAGAGGGTTTTGGAGTTGGGTTTTTACATCCTGGGAGTTGGTTAGTCTCTGGTAAAATCCCAGCAGGCTTTGGTAAAATAATTTCTCTTGAGGAGAGGCCTTGTTAAGAAATATATACTTTGGAGAAATTTTATTTTATTTTATTTTTAAATTAGTTTTTATTGGAGCATAGTTGCTTTACAATGTTGTGTTAGTTTCTACTGTACAGCAAAATAAATCAGCTGTACTTATACATATATCCCCTCTTTTTTGGATTTCCTTCCCATTTAGGTTACTGCAGTGCATAAAGTAGAGTTCCCTGTGTGATACAGTATGTTCTCATTAGTTATCAATTCTACACATAGTATCAATTGTGTATATATGTCAATCTGAATCTCCCAGTTCCTCCCACCCCTACCCTTTCCTCCTTGGTATCCATACATTTGTTCTCTACGTCTCTGTCTCTCTTTCAACTTTGCAAATAAGATAATCTGTGACATTTTTCTAGATTCCACATGTATGTCTTAATGTACGATATTTGTTTTTCTCTTAATGACTTTCTTCACTCTATATGATGCTCTCTAGGTCCAACCATGTCTCTGCAAATGACCCAGTTTTGTTCCTTTTTATGGCTGAGTAATATTCCATGGTATATATATGTACCACATCTTCTTTATCCAGTCCTCTGTTGATAGACATTTAGGTTGCTTCCATGTCCTGGCTTTTGTAAACAGTGCTGTAATGAACATTGGGGTGCATGTGTCTTTTTGAATTATGATTTTCTCAGGGTATATGCCCAGTAGTGGGATTGCTGGGTCGTATGGTAGTTCTAGTTTTACTTTTTTGAGGAACCTCCATACTGTTCTCCATAGTGGCTGTATCAGTTTACATTTCTACTAAGAGTGCATGAAGGTTCCCTTTTCTCCACACCCTCTCCAGCATTTACTGTTTGTAGATTTTTTGATGATGGCCATTCTGACTGGTGTGAGGTGATACCTCATTGTAGTTTTGATATGCATTTCTCTAATAATTAGTGATGTTGAGCATCTTTTCATGTGTCTGTTGGCCATATGTATGTCTTCTTTGGAGAAATGTCTATTTGGGTCTTCCATCCATTTTTTTGATTGGGCTTTTTCTTTTTTTGATATTGAGCTCCATGAGCTGCATGTGTAGTTTGGAGATTAATCCTTTGTCAGTTGCTTCCTTTGCAAGTATTTTCTCCCATTCTGAGGGTTGTCTTTTCATCTTGTTTATGGTTTCCTTTGCTGTGCAAAAGCTTTTAAGTTTCATTAGGTCCCATTTGTTTATTTTTGTTTTTATTTCCATTACTCTAGGAGGTGGGTCAAAAAAGATCTTGCTATGATTTATGTCACAGAGTTTTCTGCCTTTGTTTTCCTCTGAGAGTTTTATAGTGTCCAGTCTTATATTTAGGTCTTTAATCCATTTTGAGTTTTTTTTCTTTTGTAGGGTGTTAGGAAGTGTTCTAATTTCATTCTTTTACATGTAGCTGTCCAGTTTTCTTAGCATCACTTATTGAAGAGACTGTCTTTTCTCCATTGTGTATCCTTGCCTCCTTTGTCATAGACTAGTTGACCATAGGTGCGTGGGTTTAATCTCTGGGCTTTCTATCCTGTTCCATTGATCTATATTTCTGTTTTTGTGCCAGTACCATGTTGTCTTGATTACTGTAGCTTTGTGTATAGTCTGATGTCAGGGAACCTGATTCCTCCACCTCCGTTTTTCTTTCTCAACATTGATTTGGCTCTTTGGGGTCTTTGTGTTTCCATAAAAATTGTAAAATTTTTTGTTCTAGTTCTGTGAAAAATGCCAGTGGTAGTTTGATAGGGATTGCATTGAATCTGTAGATTGCTTTTGGTAGTATAGTCATTTTCACAATGTTGATTCTTCCAATCCCAGAACATGGTATATCTCTCCATCTGTTTGTATCATCTTTAATTTCTTTCATCAGTGTCTTATAGTTTTCTGCCTACAGGTCTTTTGTCTCCCTAGGTAGGTTTATTCCTAGATTTTTTATTCTTTTTGTTGCAATGGTAAATGGGAGTGTTTCCTTAATTTCTCTTTCAGATTTTTCATCATTAGTGTATAGGAATGCAAGAGATTTCTGTGCATTAATTTTTATCCTGCAACCTTACCAAATTCATGGATTAGTTCTAGTAGTTTTCTGGTGAAATCTTTAGTATTTTCTATGTATAGTGTCATGTCATTGGCAAACAGTGACAGTTTTACTTCTCATTTTCTGGTTTGTATTCCTTTTATTTCTTTGTCTTCTCTCATTGCCATGGCTGAGACTTCCAAAACTATGTTGAATAAATAGTGGTGAGAGTGGGCACCCTTGTCCTTTTCCTGCTCTTAGAGAAAATGTTTTCAGTTTTTCACCATTGAGAATAATGTTGGGTGTGGGTTTGTCGTATATGACCTTTATTATGTTGAGGTAGGTTCCCTCTATGCCCACTTTCTGGAGAGTTTTTTTTTATCATAAATGTGTGTTGAATTTTGTCAGAAGCCTTTTCACCATCTGTTGAGATGGTCATATGGTTTTTGTTCTTCTTCATTTGTTAATATGGTGTATCACATTGATTTGTGTTTATTGAAGAATCCTTGCATCCCTGGGATAAACACCACTTGATCATGGTGTTTGATCATTTTTATGTGTTGTTGGATTCATTTTGCTAGTATTTCATTGAGGATTTTTGTGTCTATGTTCATCAGTGATATTGGCCTATAGTTATCTTTTTGTGATATCTTTGTCTGGTTTTGCTATCAGGGTGATGGTGGCCTTGTAGAATGAGTTTGGGAGTGTTCTACCCTCTGCAATTTTTGCAAGAGTTTGGGAAGAATAGGTGTTAGCTCTTCTCTAAATGTTTGATAGAATTCGCCTGTGAAGCCTTCTGGTTCTGGAGTTCTGTTGGTTGGAAGATTTTTAATCACAGTTTCAATTTCATTACTTGTGATTTGTCTGTTTATGTTTTCTATTTCTTCCTGGCTCAGTCCTGGGAGGTTGTCCTTTTCTAAGAATTTGTCCATTTTTTCCATGTTGTCCATTCTATTGGCATATAGTTGCTTGTAGTAGTCTCTTATGATCTTTTGTATTTCTGCGGTGTCAGCTGTAGCTTCTCCTTTTTCATTTCTAATTTTATTGATTTGAGTCCTCTCCCTTTTTTCTTGTGGAATCTGGCTAAAGGTTTATGAATTTTGTTTACTTTTCAGAGAACCAGCTTTTAGTTTTATTGATTTTTGCTATTGTTTTCTTCCTTTCTATTTCATTTTTTTCTGCTATGGTATTTATGATTTCTTTCATCCTACTAACTTTGGGTTTTGTTTGTTCTTCTTTCTCTAGTTGCTCTAGATGTAAGGTTAGGTTGTTTATTTGAGATTTTTCTTGTTTCTTGAGGTAAGATTGTATTGCTATAAACTTCCATCCTAGAACTGCTTTTGCTCCATCCCATAAGTCTTGGGTTGTCATGTTTTTGTTGTCATTTGTTTCTTGTTATTTTCTGATTTTCTCTTGAATTTATTCAGTGATCTCTTGGTTATTTAGTTGCATATTGTTTAGCCTCCATGTGTTTATGGTTTTTACATTTTTTCCCCTGTAATTGATTTCTGATCTCATAGTGTTATGGTTGGAAAAGATGCTTGATACGATTTCAGTTTTCTTAAATTTACTGAGACTTGATTTATGACCCAAGATGTGATCTCTCCTGGAGAATGTTTTGTGTGCACTTGAGAAGAAAGTGTATTCTGCTGCTTTCGGATGGGATGTACTATAAATGTCAGTTAAGTCTATCTGGTCTAATGTGTCATTTAAGTCTTGTGTTTCCTTATTAATTTTCTGTCTCGCTGATCTATCCATTGGTGTAAGTGAAGTGTTAACGTCCCCCACTATTATTGTGTTACTGTCAAATTCCTCTTTTATGGCTGTTAGCATTTACCTTATGTATCGAGGTACTCCTAAGTTGGGTGCATAAATATTTACAATTCTTATATCTTCTTCTTGGATTGATCCCTTGATCACTATGTAGTGTCCTTCCTTTTCTCTTGTAATAGTCTTTATTTTAAAGTCTCTCTTCAGGCTTCCCTGGTGGTCCAGTGGTAGAGAATCCACCTTCCAATGCAGGGGATGCAGGTTTAATCCCTGGTTGGGGAACTAGGATCCCGCATGCTGTGGGGTAACTAAGCCTGCGTGCTTTAACTATTGAGCTTGGACGCCTCAACTGCAGAGCCTGTGTGCCACAAGTACAGAGCCCACGTGCCCTGGAGCCCATGTACCACAGCTAGAGAGAAGTCTGCGTGCCACAACTAGAAAGAAGCCTGCATGCTGCAATGAAGAGCGCGTGTACTGCAACTAAATATACTGCATGCTGCAACGAAGATCTTGCCTGCTGCAAGTAATACCCGGCACAGCCAAAAAAAAAAAAAATAATAATAATAATAATAAAGTCTATCTTGTGTGGTATGAGTATTGCTACTCCAGCTTTCTTTTGATTCCCAGTTGCATGGATATCTTTTTCCATCCCCTTACTTTCAGCCTGTATGTGTCCCTAGGTCTGAAGTGGGTCTCTTGTAGACAGCATATACACGGGTCTTGTTATTGTGTCCATTCAGCCAGTCTTTGTCTTTTGGTTGGAGCATTTAATCCATTTACATTCAAGGTAATTATCAATATGTATGTACATTCAATACATGTTCGATGTATTGTTCGATGTACATCGATATGTATGTTCGATGTACATCGATATGTATGTTCCTATTACCATTTTCTTAATTGTTTTGTTTTTGTAGGTCTTTTTCTTCTCTTGTGTTTCCTGCCTAGAGAGTTCCTTTAGCGTTTGTTGTAGAGCTGGTTTGGTGGTGCTGAATTCTCTTAGCTTTTGCTTGTCTGTAAAGCTTTTGATTTCTCCATTGAATCTGGATCAGATCCATGCTGGGTAGAGTAGTAGTCTTGGTTGTAGGTTTTTCCCTTTCATCACTTTAAATATGTCCTGCCACTCCTTTTTGACTGCAGTGTTTCTGCTGAAAAATGAGCTGATAACCTTATGGGGATTCCCTTGTAGTTTATTTGTTGCTTTTCCCTTGCCGCTTTTAATATTTTTTCTTCCTATTTAATTTTTTTAGCTTGATAACATGTGTCTTGGCATGTTTTTCCTTGGATTTATCCTGTATGGGACTCTCTGTGCTTCCTGGACTTGGGTGGCTATTTCCTTTCCCATGTTAGGGAAGTTCTTGAGTATAATCTGTTAAGATATTTTCTTAGGCCCTTTCCCTTTCTCTTCTTCTTCTTCTGGGATGCCTATAATTCGAATATTGGTGCATTTCATGTCCCAGAGGTCTCTGAGACTGTCCTCATTTCTTTTCATTCTTTTTTCTTTATTCTGCTCTGCATCAGTTATTTCTACCATTCTGTCTTACAGGTCACTTATCTGTTCTTCTGCCTCAGTTTTTCTGCTATTGATTCCTTCTAGGGTATTTTTCATTTCAGTTATTGTGCTATTCATTACTGATTGTTTGTTCTTTGGTTCTTCTAGGTCCTTGTTAAATATTTCTTTTATCTTTTTTTTTTTTTTTTTTTCTTTTATCTTCTTGATCCATGCCTCCATTGTGTTTCCGAGATCTTGGATCATCTTTACTATCATTACTCTGAATTATTTCTCGGGTAGATTACCTGTTTCCTCTTCATCTGTTTGGTCTTGTGGGATTTTACCTTGCTCCTTCATCTGCAGCATATTTCTCTGTCATCTTATTTTGTCTAACCTGCTTTGTTTATGGTCTCCTTTCTGTGGGCTGCAGGGTTGTGGTTCCTCTTGCTTCTGTGGTCTGCCCTGTGGTGAGTGATGTTGGTCCAGGGGCTTGTGTAGGTGTCCTGGTGGGAGGGACTGGTGCTTATGCTCTGGTGGGTGGATCTGAGTGTTTTGCCTCTAATGGCAGACCTGTATCAGGTCATGTGTTTTGGGGAGTCTGTGAGCTTAGTATGACTTTAAGCAACCTGTCTGTGGATGGGTGGGGCTGTGTTCATGTCTTGCTGGTTGTTTGGTGTGAGGTGTCCAGCACTGGAGCCTGCAGGCAGTTGGGTGGAGCCAGGTCTTGGTGTTGATATGGATACCTCCAGCAAAGCGCACTCCAATTAGTATTCTCTGGTCCTGGGAATTCTCTGGTGGTCCAGCATGCTGGACTCTGTGCTCACACCATGGAGGCCCAGGCCTGACCCCTGGCCGGGGAACCAAGACCTTGGAAGCTGCACAGTGTGACCAGAGAAATAAGAAAAAAAAAGGAAAGAAAAAAACCCGAAAAGTAAAGAAAACTAACAGAGGAATAAAGCCTAAGACAAATAGCAAAAGCAAACGAACAGCAACAACAACAACACAGCACACACACAGAAAAAAAATAAGAGAACAAACAAACAAAAGAATTCAAAAATGAGAGAAATCAATATGGACTAAAGTAATAACAAAATATAAAAAATAAAACAGAAAGGAAGCAAACAAAAAAGTGAAGAAAACATAAAATATATACATGAAAGCATTAAAAATAAAATAAAACAAAAATCAAAGAACCAAAACCAGAGGAAAACCCCCAAACAACCAAAAAGTAAAATAAAAATAGAAAAATTAAAAATATATATATTAAAAAAGTAAGAATAAAAGATAAAAAATAATTAAAGCAACAATATCAACAACTGAACAGAATGAAACAAACAATAAAAGCATAACAGTAATAAATATATTTTCTTGGGGCATCCTCTCTCAGTGTCCTTGCTCCCACAGTGAGCCATAGCCAATCCCCGCCTCCCAGGGAGGCCTTCCAATACCTCTGCATAGGTCTCTACACCTGCTGTGGGCACTGTGGGGTCAGCTCAGAGTCTGATCTGGCCTGACTCTCAGGTGTACTTGCCCTCAAAGTCCACTGCTGTGAAGGCTATACTGAACTCAATTGTTGGAACACTCATCTATTCAGGTATCTCACAGATGCAAGATTTACCAACCCGATCTTGGGGATTTAATCTGCAGCTTCTGCAACTGCATGGAAAGATTTCCGTTCCTCTTCCTTAGTTGCACTGTCCCTGGGGCTCAGCTTCGGTTTTGATCCCTTCTCTGCATGTGCGCCACCTTCCTTCCTTGCCCAGGCAAGAGGGAGTGGAAGCAGCAGCTGATTGGGTCACACTTATTCAGGCCAGGGAGGGGTACGGCGGCTACAGTTGGGGGGGTGGCCACAGTTGGGGTGTGTGTGAGTTACCTGCGGCAGCCGGGACCAGCAGGCGGTTGCAGCAGACTGTGGCGCGCTGGCTCTGGTGGGAGTCCCCCTCCCAGTACCCGTGGATGCAGGAGCTGGCGTGTGAGGGTGGTGGCTGCCTTGCCCTGCCCCCATGCACCACTCAGCAGTGGCACTTCACCTTCCAGGCAGACCACGCTTCCTCTAGGGGCATTCCTGGCTGTGCTTCCCTCATTCCTGTCCCCTCTGCTGTGCCCGGGGAGGCAGAAGCCGGCTGCAAAGGTGTTGTAATGGTGGCCCCACCCTTTGCACAGCACTCAAGAGTGACGCCTTGCTTCTATGGTGTCTGGAACTTTTCCCACAAACTCTCCTGGTTGTAGAGCTCCTTACTCCTGTCCCTTCAGGCTGTCTTTTTGTAGCCAACAGCTGTCCCCTCCTTGGGTCCTCACTCCAAACCCCATTTTCCAGCACCCAGACCTTGTTTGCAATAGGTGACTCATGACTCAGGCTGGAATGCACAGAGCTGTGGTGTAGACCATGTGTGCAGTTCTTACTTTGTCCTGCCTTCCACTGACCAATGGCTGCATTCTCCTTTGATTCCCCGGAAGGTCCTTTTCTTTCCCAGCTGATTTCCCCACCATGAGGGAGTTAGAATTTTTGAGTTGCAGGGACCTCTCCTCACCTTCAGCTTCCCGCCAGGGGTGCTAGTCCCATTTTTGATTCCTCTTTTCTTTTTTTTTCTTTCTTTAATCTTACCCAGTTGTGAGGGGATTTTTCTTGTCCTTTTAGGTTCCAAAGTCTTCTGCTAATGTTCAGCAGGTGCTCTATGAGAATTGTTCTACTTGTAGATGTATTCTTGATGTACTTGCGAGGAGCAACGAATTCTACATCCTCCTATTCTGCCATCTTGACTCCTCCCTGCTAGGGCATATTTTTAAATGTCTGTGTTCCCTCTCCTCCCACAGAAAGCAGGAAGGGACTTTTCTCTGATCTTCACAGTGACAATCCGATCGTGCTCCTGTGTGTAGAATTCACGAAATTATGGGAACTCCTCTAGACTGGGCCCTCCCAGACATTTAAACTCTCAAATATGTCCACACTGATCCTCCAGTAATTTGTTAATTGCAAATTTGATTTTCCTACCCTGTTACTGGTTTCCATGGAGTTTCCTTTCTTCTGGGTTTTTGCTCTGCTAAATTGTCATTCTCTGTATCTGCCTGTCTCTCTAGTTTTGGGAACAGCAATTTGCCCTGTGACCTCAGTTCTCTGATGACTCTAGGAAGAGGTGTTGATTTTCAGTTTGCTCAGCTTTTTTCATGTTGTGTGAAAAGGAGAGACAACTTCCAAGTTCCTACATCCTGGATTGGAAGCCAGAAGTCCCTCCATTATGTTTTTGTTTTTCCACTGAGTAATGTTCAATAGCCATTACTTTTCTAAACTTGTAATCTGTGGAATAGAGTAACAGTTAAGAATGATGATTCCTTTAGTTTATTTAAACCTTAACTATGTTTCTAGTCAAACTACTAGAAAGTCACACACAGATTTTTTTTAAACTAGTTGCAGGAAACCTTTCATAGAACAATCTAATAATATAACATATTTTATTGATAATAGTGTAAAAATTGCCATATATCTTCTTTTGGTAAGACTATGCTTTACCTTTGTTGCTGTTAGTTATAAAGTAAATCTTGTAATAAATTTCTCCTTTAAGTATTATATTAGATAACATGACTCTGCTAATAACCGAGTGTATTGTATTCAATTAGATGATTTTTTTAAACATTATATTTCTCTTTTTCCTTACCTTCTAGGAAGCTCATAGATAAGTTTTGGTTCTCATTTACATTTAATTTCTCACCCCTTCCCCTTTCTCCATTTACCATTGTTTTAGTTGTTGTGGTTTCATTACTTTTCTGTTTTTTTATTAAAATTTTTATGTGCATTTGAAAGTAGGTTATATAAATAATATATTAACTATGCTCAAGTATTGCCTCCTACAGTTTTAGGTCTTCTGTGCCACTGCTGCCACACCCCACTTTTTTTCAAAAATGCTTCATATTCACGATCATTTTCTTCTTACTCTGTAGACTTCTTTTGAATTATTCATTTCATGGCTTATCCATAATAAATTATTTGTTTCAGACATACTTCCTCTTGTCACTCTTTATGCTTTATGGTTCCTCTGAGTTCTATTTGCTATTTTAATATTAACTCAAGGCAGACCATTAAGAATGTACTCTGCTGTATCCAGAAAAGTTTGTTTGAAAAGGTTTCATGAAGCTAAATTTAGGACTTAGAGGGTATTATGCTTAGTGAAGTAAGTCAGAGAAAGACAAATAATATATGATATCACTTATATGTGGAATCTGAACAATAAAACAAACTAGTGAATATAACAAAAAAGAGACAGACTCACATAGAACAAACTAGTGGTTACCAGTGGGGAGAGGAAAAGGGGAAGGGACAAGATAGGTGTAGGGGATTAAGAGGTACAAACTACTATGTATAATGTAAATAAGCTAAAAGGATATATTGTACAGCACAGGGAATATAGCCATTTTGAATAATAACTATAAATGGAATATAACTTCTAAAAATTGTGAATCATGTTATACACCTGAAACTTATATAATATATTATAAATCAACTATACCTCAGTAAAAAAGAAAACAAAATAAATGAATTGTAACTATATATACCTGTGCTTTCATTATAGAAACTAGATCATTGAGAGTATATTTTATCAGGAAAATGTTTGGAGTTATACAAAATTTAACAGATCTTTGAGAGTTTATCAGTCCTCTTCCATTGGGAGTACATCTTTGTATAACTTATTACTTTAATGATTATAATATATAATACCAATTATTAAACTAATTATCAAAATTTGATAGTTTTGGTTAACTAAGTTCCCACTGTATTTTGTGTTTTTATTTAGAAATTAAGTCTATATTTGTCCTGTGGATTACTAAATTCACTCAAATGCCAACATTTTAATATATTAAATAATTTTCATGAAAGGGCTTGCTATTGGTGTCATTTATATTGTCAAGTTAAGTTTAGTTCACATTATTGGGCAAACCCTTCTGAACCTTAAATCATTTGATCTAGTGTCGCACCTTCCTGATAGTCTCCAGAACAGGTGAGGATGCTCAATTTTTGTCAGTTCCCCTTTGAAAGGATAGGCCTGTAGGTATTTCAGTCTTAGTGTTCATATGATTGAATTTATCATTCAGTGTCAGTCTCATTCATAAACATTTACTATAATCTAGTTTGAGAGATAGTATGTGTACATAGATAATCAGTAAGACTAGGTAATTTGTTATGTGTCAAATGAATAATGTAGGCAATACAGAAATTTAGAAATAGCAGAAATTACTGTGATAGCTGGGGAAAGCTTCATTGAGGAGGTAGAAATTGAATATTGAAGGAGGCTGAGACTTAGATGAGAAAGGAAAAATAGGCTGTGAATTGTGGATGGGTCATGTTTATGCATCTGTTTTTATGCTGTTTGATTGATGTCAAACACATTTTGATATGCCTTAATAATTAAAATAGGAAATAAAAATTAAAACTAATATGAGGTACCATTTATATCTCATTTGTAAAAACTTACCAAGCTTGAGCGTCATGTTGGTGCACATGTGGAGCTATGAGAACTCTTGAAGTGCATATAGCCTATGAACTAGTAATGCCACCTCTTAATATAAATAATCAAAAGCAATGTTTTATTACTGTGATCCCCACACTGAAAAAAATACATTTTACTTCATGACCCAGTATACACAGAGATGAAATAAAAGTTTCATACATACACTACTATATATAAAATAGATAACTGATAAGGATCTACTGTATAGCACAGGGAGCTGTACTTAATACTCTATAATGGCATATATGGAGAAGGAGTACAAAAAAGAGTGGATATATGTATGTGTATAACTGATTCACTTTACTGTGCAGCAGAAACTTACACAACATTATAAATCAACTATACTCCAATAAAAATTTTAAAAAATAATGTAGTTTTACTATATATAATAAAGGTAAAATATAACAAAGCATATATCAAGTATGAATTTAATAATGTTTAAATAAAATAGAAATTCTAAATTAAACACTGCAAAAAAATTTAAGAGCTACTAGTTTCAAATATTGGTTGAAAAAATGAGTGGGTTGACAAAAGTTGAGTAAGTTTAGTAAAGAGTTAATATCAGGACATGGATGTCTGTTTTAGCATGTTGGTTCGAGATGGCAGCAGATAATTCAGATGGAGGTATTTTAGAGAAAACTGGAAATGTGGGATTGGTGATTGGGAAAGAGTCAGGGCTGGTTTATGGATTGGGTAGTCTTTCAGACAGAGATGAGATCAGAAGCCAAGAGAGTGGGTAAATTTTCTGAGGGAAAAGCTGTAAAGATTTGAAAAGAGGGAAACTAAGAATTGAGTCATGGATACATCCTCCAATTAGATATCATTTACTCTGGTAGGTGAGAAGAATATTCAGTTAAAAATTATGGCAATTTTAATATTCTGAATATTCTTTCTACAGAGCAAGATACTTTTTGTATCAAGGCAGACTTTCCATTTTTCATTCTTTAAAATTGCTTATGCTTTCACAAAACTGTATTCGTTTCTCTAAAAAATATTTTCTTCCAAATGATAGTAAAATAGAGGATAATTCTTATTTTAGCTACATAAGCATTTTCTTTAATTAGAATGTTTTGTAAAATTTCGTTTTTTTCCTATTACACACAGAAATCCAAAAAGTTTGCTTTCTGTATGTGGCTTAATATTTGGTATCCAGTTTTTAACGGGTTCTTCATCTTAAACTAGTAAGTCAGTACCAGATTTGCACATTTTACTTGAAAATCTCTGGGCATGTCATAGGAAATGAGTATTATGATAATGGATGTTATTATGAAAAGTAGTTAATTCTAATATTATCAGTCAAAATCTAAAACTTTTTACATAAAATTAGTTTTTCTTAGAAATACCAGCTCATCAGTAATTTTGCTTTTTTCCATAGAGAGAATCAGGACTAAAACAGGAAATAAATGACCTTGTAAAACGGAAGGTTGCAGTAGATGAAGAAAATGCTTTCTTAAGGAAAGAATTCAGTGACTTGCAGAAGAAATTTAAAGATAAAAGTCAAGAAGTTAAGGTGTGTTGACTTGTACATAGTTTTATAGTACTTTCTTTGAAGTCCTACTTAAAGCTTTGTCAGCCTTTGTGGCACAGAAAGTGACAAGCTTGGAGGAAAAATTGCCTTAGGCCCTGCTGTACCATACAGTTTTCTCACATGCAGAAACTCTGAGAAAGATGCTTTAAAGCTAAGACTCTAAGCTTTATAAGTTTAAGATAAATAGTTAATGATGGAAATGGAGCTAAGAAAGTAGGAGTGTGAATATGTGGCTTCTTGTAATTAGATTCTGATGGGACTGGCATTATTAATTGATAAAACCCTGGTCTGGGAGGATATGTCTGTGTGGGTCTCAAAAATAGCTGGGGACAGCATCAAAGGCAGCTTGATCAATTAATGGGCTCTTTGCAAATGTGTACTCATCAAAGCTGTCATCCAGTGAAAAAATATGACCCATCCACCTGCATGAAAAGAGGCCAATAAAAGTATACAGGTGACCTTGGCCATCAGATATAGAAGCTGCTGTGGGGGTAAAATTGTACAGTTTATATTTGCTGATTAGTTCTCACCTGTTTTTTGGTTTGTTTCATTCTGTTTTGTTTATCGGCCCCTGTGGTACTGTTCTACAGGACACTAAGGAGTGTGTACAGAATAAGGAAGAGCAAAACAGACTGGTTATAAAAAATCTGAAGGAGGAAAATGAGAAATTAAGTACCTACTGCGCTGACCTGCTAAATGACCTGGAGAAACTGAGGAAGCAGGAAGCACATTGGAGAAAAGAAAAGTATAGCATTGATGCAAAAATAAAGGTATGCAATGAGAATGGAATCTGTGCTGTTATTTTGGATCTGACTTCTTACAGGAAGTTTATTACATGTTATTTTCTTTAAATAACAAGTTATATATTCATATCCACCAGTGGGGACTAGCATTAATTTATATTCCTTCCGTTAAGACCCACAGCTTTTTAAAAATTGATGTTGCAAAGCAGGAAACTGACTTCAAATACTTATCTAAAATGTAATCTTTAAAAAATAAAGGCTGTTGCATTTTGAAATAAAACATGTTTTGAAAAAACATATTTAGAATGATGAATTTTGGCTTTTTGCAGTTAGGGATTAAATTTATAAATATAGCTAGGATTCATTGCAATATAGTTTTAATACTGTATTTTCCAGGCCCTTTAAAAACTATGTAAAAAAAGCACAAAACAGTTAAAAATACTCACATGTGTTTTATATGTGTTTCTTTGGCTTGAGAGGGCCTTATTCATCATAAAATTTTATTTTTATAGAAGATAAAAGGTGCAATCAATCTTTATAATATTCTTATATCCTTTTTGATCAGTTTTTTTTCAAAATAATATTTTCTTGTAGCTTTCTCTTGGTCTTGAGAATGTTTTTGTTCATTTTTTCCCACCGAATTTCAGGTTTCTCTTTTAACATAGATTTTGTTGAAAAGGCCTCAGACAAATTTTAGTGCTAGTAAATATGATAGTTCCTCTATGTATACATGCTTAAGAAGAATATATAACATAAGTATACACATATATATATATATATAGCTATTAAAATATAGTAAGAATGGATATGTGTGTCTATACGTGTGTGTGAGTGTATGCATGTGTGCCTGATTATTTAAGGATTTGTCTTTCTGAGTGTGTGAATCTATTTATTGCAGATATTTAAGGAAATACATACAGTAATTCTGTTAGTGCACAATCAGGGAATGACTGAGCCATTGAAAGGAGTGAATTCTGGCACATTTGTTTTCTTATTTTTATATCAGTTTCTGCTTCCCTACCGCCTTTAAGCAGTTTGGTAGTGTCATAAGGGTAAGTTGTATTTCCTTGTGTCAATCATAGCTGCATGATTTTTTGATGATGATTTCATTTCCTTATTTGCCATTCAAATAGTCCATTCTATGATTTACTGTGATTTTCGGTTCTGACTTTTTTTTCTATTAGAGTGCTTATCTTTTCTTATTAATTTGTAAGCATTCTTTATTCTAGATAGCAATATTTTTAAAAATATATATATACCACACATACCTTCTGTTCAGTGAGTCTTGAATAAGGTGAATTAAACATTCAAAAATTTGTGGATTTTTATAGAGTCATTTTTATTATTTCCTTCTCTAATGTTTTTGTTTTAGAAGTCTTATATTCTTAAGTATTCCCTACCCTAACATTTTTAATCTATTTAGAATTCATTTTTGGGTGTGGTCTTCCACACCATTTATTCAGTAGTTTATTGATTTCTGATTCAGTCTCTCTCACATCTCTAAGTTTCCATGGGTATGTTTGGGTTTGTTTCTGGACTTCCTGTTATTTTCATGGTTTTAGGTATTGTAGTTTTAGAATTTTACTCATTATTTTGTAGGGTGATCTACTTCTTTATTCTTCTTTTTGTAAGTCATGAGCCCTATGTGTGCCTCTTCACTAATAATATTTAAGGATCATTTCATTAGTTTTACTGAAAAATTCTGTTAGAAAGCAGGTTGGAGCATCATCTAATTTATGAATTAATTTTGGAAGAATTATAATCCTGCTATTTAAGAATGTGGCATGTGGTTTTGTAAGTTTCTTAAAACGGTACTTTCATTTTTATTAGATTTATTCCTAGCTATTAATATTAAAATATTGTTTTATGCTAAATATTTTTTTTTGCTGAATAATATTTTAAATTATATTTTTAATTAATTATTTCTAGAAGACAGCAATATTACTGAATTATCTTGAGCTTCTTTTCAACAATTTTCCCCAAATGTCTTAGTTCAAAAAATGTGTACATTTTCTAGATTTTTCTAAGTTATATAATTACATTGTCAGTAAGAAAACTATCTCTTTCTTTCCTTTTGGTGTATAATTCACATACCATACGTTTAATCCATTTAAAGTGTACAGGCCAATAGTTTTTAGTTTATGCAGAGTTGTGCAACTATTATCAAAATTACTTTTAGAACATTTTCATCATCCCCAAAAGAAGCCCTGTAACCTTTAACAATCACTCCTCATTTATCCTTAGCTCTGCAGCCTGAGATAACCACTTATGGCCTTTCTCTATATATAGATTTATCTGCTCTAAACATTTCACATTAATGAAATTATAGTATATGATCTTTTGTGACTGACTTCTTCCACTTAGAATAATGTTTTCAGGGTTTATCCATGTTGTAACATGTATCAGTACTTCATTCTTTTTATAGTTTAATAATATTCTATTATATAAATATTCTACATTTTATTCATTTATCTCAAGTAGAAGGACATTTGTGTTATGAATAATACTGCTACAAATATCTGTGTACAATATTTTGTGTATACATCACACATTTTTATTTCTCATAGGTACATACCAAAGAGAGATTACTAGGTCATGTGATAATTCTGTTTTTAAGCTTCTGAGGAACTGTCAGACTGTTTTCAAAAGCAGCTGTACTATTTTACATTCCAAACAGGAGTTACTGAGGGTTCTGATTTCTCTTTGTCCTCGTCAGCACTTGTTATTGTCTATCTTTTTGATTGGAGCCATCTTTGTGGATGTGAATGGCATCTCATTGTGGTTTTGATTTGCTTTTCCCTGATAGCTAATAATTCTGGTCATCTTTTTATATGTTATTGGCCATTTGCATGTCTTTGAAGAAATGTGAAATCATTTCTTTTGCATATATTCTGGATACAAGCCTCTTTTTATTGATATAATTTGAAACTATTTTCTTCAGTTTTCTGAGTTGTTTTTTACATCCTTAATGGTAGTATTTGAACACAAAAGTTTAAAATTTTGATAATTAATTTATCTCCTTTTTCTTTTGTTGCCCATGCTTTTGGGCATTCTCAGATGCATCTCAGATATGCATCTTGATAAACCACTGCCTAATCAAAGATCATGAAGTTGGACACTTATGTTTTCTTCTAAGAGTTTTATTTCTTACCTTTAGGTCTTGATCCATTTTGAGTTAATTTTTGAATATGATGTTTGATAGGAATCCAGCTTCATTCTTTTGCACGTGTATTCAGTTGTCCCAGCTCCGTTTGTTAAAAAAGACTGTTCTTCCCCCACTGAATTTATCGTGCCATGTTTATTGAAAATCAGTTGACTGTAAATATAAGGGTTTATTTCTGGACCTCAATTCTGTTCCTTTGATGTATACATTTATCCTCATGCATATGCCACACTACATTGATTATTGTAGACTTATAGTAAGTATACCTTGATGAATTGACTCATTGATCAATATATTATGTCCTCTTTTGTCTCTTATAACAGTTTTTGACTTAGTTTATTTTGTCCAATATTCTTATGTCCATCCTAACTCTCTTTTGTTTATTATTTTCATGGAATATCTTTTCTCATCCTTTGATTTTCAATCTTTTTGTGTCTTTGGATATGATAGTCTCTTTTAAAAACATATAGTTGTATAATGTTTTCTTAATCCATTCTGTGTCTGCCTTTTGATTGGAGAGTTTAATCCATGTACATTTAAAGTTCTTACTAGTGAGTAAAGACTAACTTCTACCAATTTATTACTTATGTGCTGTATGTCTTATAGATTATTTTGTCCCTCATTTCCTCTATAACCGTCTTCTTTTGTGTTAAGTTGATTATTTGTAATGGCACATTTTGATTCCCTTCTCATTTTGGGGTGTATATTCTATTGATAATTTCTTTGTTGTTACCTTGAAGATTACATTTAACATCGTAAACTTATAACAATATAATTTCAGTTGATGCCATCTTATCTTCAGTAGCATACAAAACTGTTCTGCTATATTGCTTTTTCATTCCATTTCAAATTATTGTTGTCACAAGTGACATCTTTATAAAATGTGTGCCCTATAATATAGATTTATAATTTTTTATGTCTCTGAAATTATGTATGATTTACTTCTTCCCAAAGAAGTAGGGTTAAAACCAAATATAAAACAGTATTAGATTTTATATTTGACCATGTATTTACCTTTACTGGAGCCTTTATTTCTTCATATGGCTTTGAGTTATCATTATATATTCTTACATTCTATCTGAAGGAATTCCATTACCATTTCTTGTACATTAGATTTAATAATGAACTCCCTCAGCTTTTATATGTGAATGTAAAATTTTTGAAGGACACTTTTGCTGGGTATAGAATTCAATGTTGACTTTTTTTTCTTTCAACACTTTATATATATCATCCCATTGTCTTCTGGCTTGCATGATTTCTGATGAGAAATCAGCTGTTAATCTCATTAACAATCCCTTGTATGTGACAAGTCACCCTCTTTTGTTACTTTCAAGATTCTCTCTTTGTTTTTGGATGAATTTCATAAGTTTGATTTTAGCGTATCTTAATGTATGTCTCTTTCTCTTAATCTACTTGGAGTTTGTTATGGTCTTTCGCTTTATAGATACATATCTTTCATCAAAATTGGGACTTTTTTGGCTCTTATTTCTTCAATGTTGTTTCTGCCCCTTCTTCTGTCTCTTCTCTTTCTGGAACCCCCTTCATGTATATATTGGTCTGCTTAATGGTGTCCCACTGTTCTCATAGGCTCTATTCACTTTTCTTCATTCTTTTTTTTCTGCTGCTCAGATTCAATAAGTTCACTAGTTTGCTGATTCTTTCTTTTGCCTGCTCACATCTGTTGTTGAACCCTCTGGTGAATTATTCATTTTTGTTATTATACTTTTTACCTCCAGAATTTGATTCATTTTTATAATCTCAAGCTCTTTATTGATATCCTTTTGGTTTATACATTGTTTTTATGATTTACTTTAGTGCTTTTTACATATTTTTCTTCAGCTCAGTTTTGCCTTGTAAATCTGAGGTTTCTCAGGGATAGTTTCTGTTAATTTTTGTGTTCCTTTGAATAGGCCATACTTTCCTGTTTCTTTGTATGCCTTGTGATTTTTTGTTGTTGTTGAAAATTGGGTATTTGTGATAGCAAATTTATAATGTTATAACTCTGGAAATCAGATTCTACCCCTTCCCAAGACTTTGCTGCTTCTTCAATTTCTGAAGGGTATGATAGTCTTTTTATCTTCCAATTTACTTTTGCACAGTCTCTAGTCCTTGTTCTATTGAGTCATTGACGTCTCTGTTCTTTTGCTTTTGTCTCTTCCTGTTGTGACAGAAGTTTTCCTTGGCTGACAGGAGCTAAAACAAACAAACAAACAAAAATAAAACAAAACGAAAAAACACACACACAGAGATACAGAACACATCTCTCCCCCAGTCTTTGTAGATTGGCTCTCCAATGGGACATTCCTTTAATACTTTTCCAGACTTACACTAAGCTCAGGGGTAATCCCAAAGTGAAAGCATAGGGTAGCTCTGGAGTTTTGTGAATATGCATCTTTCTATGAGCATATGTTTGGATTTCAGAACATTCCCATATGTATCAGTATTTTTTTTTTTTTTAATTTTTTTTTTAAAAATTAATTATTTATTTATTTTTGGCTGTGTTGGGTCTTCGTTTCTGTGCGAGGGCTTTCGCTAGCTGTGGCAAGTGGGGGCCACTCTTCATCACGGTGCGCGGGCCTCTCACTATTGTGGCCTGTCTTGTTGCGGAGCACAGGCTCCAGATGCGCAGGCTCAGTAGTTGTGGCTCACGGGCCTAGTCGCTCCGCGGCATGTGGGATACTCCCCGACCAGGGCTCGAACCCGTGTTCCCTGCATTAGCAGGCAGATTCTCAACCACTGCACCACCAGGGAAGCCCCCTATCAGTATTTTTGAACGTCTTATTTTCCCAAAAAATTTCCCGCAGAGTTTAGTCCCATGACTTAGGCATTGTATTGAATATCTCAACCAGTCATCTTTTGCCCTAGGAATCTGTGGTTTATTAGTTTATGGCATTTTTGAACCATATTCTCCACTTCTCCAGTCTGTGTTCCCAGTCAGGTCTGAGATAATCACTTTGCATTATTTCTTCAGGTCACCCCTAGACAAATTAGAACAGACACATACAGTAATTTGCTAGGAAAGTTTGTTCTGCTCTCTCTCAAACCAGGAAGGATTCCTTACTGGGAACATTGGCTACTGCCACTATATGAATTATACTGTTTTAAGATTCCTGGCTTTAAGATGGCTAGTGTGCTGAGAATAAGGTGGGGAAGGGCAAATAAAAACTTCACAAATCTGTTATCCAGTTTTTAAGTTGCTTTTTTCTTGGTTCAGCATTTTCTTTGTTACTGTAAAATTTTGAATGCTCTCTAGAGTTTTTGCAACATTGGTTCTAACAGTTTCTGCTATTTTTCCTCCATGTTTCTGCAAGAGTGCTTGGAGCTGCATACTCTCCATTTTGCTGGTGTCACTCATTGCATTCATTTATAAATGCTAGCTTTCCTGGATATAGTATTCTGTTTTGGCAAGGTTTTACTTTGAGCATTTTGAATATGTTATCTCATTGTCTCTATCCTCCATTATTTCTGAAGAAAAGTCAGTTGCTAATCTTTTTGAAGTCTGTTGGAAATGATGAGTCGTTTTCTCTTTTGTTTTCTAAGAATTTCTCTGTGTCTTTGGCTTTCAGCATTTTTACCATGATGTGTCTTTTCGTGGATCTCTCTGTTTATAAATAGTACTTGGAGTTTGTTGAGCTTCTTGGATTTGTAGATTAATGTTTTTCATTATTGTTTGGTAGTTTTTTTTTTTTTTTCGGTACGCGGGCCTCTCACTGTTGTGGCCTCTTCCGTTGCGGAGCACAGGCTCCGGATGCGTAGGCTCAGCAGCCATGGCTCACGGGCCCAGCCACTCCGCGGCATGTGGGACCCTTCTGGACCGGGGCACAAACCCATGTCCCCTGCATTGGCAGGCGGACTCTCAACAACTGCGCCACCAGGGAAGCCCATTTGGTAGTTTTTGACCATTATTTCTTTGAGTATTTTTTTCTGTTCTTATTCTATTGCCTCTCGTTCTGGTAGTCCCTTTATGCTTATATTGGTGCATTTAGTGGTGTCCATTATTCCTCTGGGGCTGTTAATTTGTATTATTCTTTTTTCTTGATATAGCTTCAAGTTTTTTGTTCTTATTCCTGTCAGTTCATATTAAATGTTGAGCTCTTCTAGTGAGGTTTTTTTGTTTGTTTTCATTTTAGTCACTGTGCTTTTTAGCACCAGAATTTCCATTTGGATGTTTCAAAACAATTTATATTACTTTATTGGTATTTTCCATCAGATGAGATATTGTCATTTTAACTTTTTAAAAACGATATGATACTTTATAAAACATGGTTTTCTTTTACTTTTAAAATATACTTATAATGCCTCTTTTGAAGTCTTTGGGAAGGCTGGTATCTGGATCCTCTCATGGGCAGTTGCTATTGCTTGCTTTCTTTGCTTTGCATGAATGACACCTTTTTTTGCATGTTATAATTTTTTTGCTGAAAAATGTACATTTCAAGTTATATGCTAGGAGGAGTCAATTCAGCACCGTGGCAGAATAAAAAGCTAGCTTTGTCTTTCCCCTTCAATCTACAACTAGTAAAACATCCAAAACACAACAACGAAGCCTCTGTCCAATATATCAGGTTGCTGGAGAATTCCACACATCTGTGCATCTAAAGGTGGGTGGACTGGAACACATGGAGGAGGCCAAACCAAGGGAACAGCAGAGGCATGCTTGAAGTCCTGGTCCATCAGCCATGGCAGCTGAGCCCACAACCCCAGAGAACGTGGCAGTGGCAGGGGACGTGGTGCACATGACTCAAGCCTCCCAGCCACATGGTTACTACAGCTACAAGTAACCGTGCAGCAGTGGTAGTGGGGCCTGGTACCCCATTCCTCCAGCTGCTAAGGCACCCATTACTCCAGCCTCTCACATGCACATCTACAGCTGTGGAGCTTTTAACACTGGACACCATAGAGGCACCCGCAGGACCCTGGCTCCCCCTTCCCTTTCCCCCATGATAGTGGAACCTTCAACTTTGGATCCCAGGTGAGGGAAGAGCCCACCATCCAAGGGCCCCAGGCAGCAGCAGCTGTGACTGGCAGAAGCAAGGTACCAATGACCCCAGAGACAAAAGAAACAATAATGAATGCACAGGGCCACACCTCTGACAGAGGCGATAGAACGTGGAAAGTGCAGACTCTCAAATAGAATCAGAGGCAACTCAGGTAAGAGAAACCCAAAACTTGTGCTATATCACTACCTACTGGAAATCGAAAGAAAGACCTCTAATTTCTAACCTGTTGAATTGCTAGTATCAAGCAGAAAGGTGTTCCTTACTTCACGTGCACCAGCAGAGGAACAATTTATCAAGCACCATGAACAACCACAGTAACATTGTACCACAAAAAGAAAGTGACAATTCCACATAAATTAAACTTAAAGTCATGGAACATTGCAATCTGATTGTTAGAGAATTCAAGAGAGTTGTCATGAAGAAACTCAACTAGCTACAAGAAAACTCAGAAAGGGTGTTCATTGAGCTCAGGAATAAAATTAATGAACAGAAGGAATAATTTACCAAAGAGGTTGAAACTAAAAGAAAAGAACCAAGGGGCTTCCCTGGTGGCGCAGTGGTTGAGAGTCCACCTGCCAATGCAGGGGACACGGGTTCGTACTCCGGTCTGGGAGGATCCCACATGCCGCGGAGCGGCTGGGCCCATGAGCCATGGCCACTGAGCCTGCGCGTCCGGAGCCTGTGCTCCGCAACGGGAGAGGCCACAACAGTGAGGGGCCCGCATACTGCAAAAAAAAAAATAAAAAAATAAAAAGAAAAGAAAAGAACCAAACCACAATTCTGGAGCTTAAGAATTCAATAAATGAGATGAAGAATGCATTAGAAAGCATTGGATATAGAGCAGACCATAGTGAAGAGAGAATTAGTGATGGACTTCCCTGGTGGCACAGTGGTTAAGAATCTGCCTGCCAATGCAGGTGATGCAGGTTTGAGCCCTGGTCTGGAAAGATCCCACATGCCTTGGAGCAGCTAAGCCTGTGCGCCACAACTACTGAGCCTGTGCTCTAGAGCCCTTGAGCCACAACTACTGAGCCTGCATGCTGCAACTACTGAAGGTGGCAAGCCTAGAGCCTCTGCTCTTCAACAAGAGAAGCCACTGCAACGAGAAGCCTGGGCACTGCAATGAAGAGTAGCCCCCACTCGCAGCAACTAGAGAAAGCATGCATGCAGCAACGAAGACCCCACGCAGCCAAAAATAAATAAATAAAATATAAATAAATTTTTAAAAAAAAGAGAATTAGTGAGCTCAAAGATAAAAATCTTGGAATGATACAGTAGAAGAAGAAAGAGGATTGAGATATAAAAAAATGAGGAAATTCTACAATAGTTATTCAGCTCTTTTAGGAAGGGCAGCAATAGGGTAATGGGTACTCCAGAGGGAGAAGAGAGGAGAAGGGAGCAGAGAATTTATTTATAATAGCTGAGAACTTCCCAAACGTGGGGAAGGAACTAGATACAAGCCCATGAGGCTAAGAGAACACCCAAACTGCCTCAATGCAAAAACCTTGTCCAAGACACATTATATTAAAGTTGTCAAAAGTCAATGACAAAGGAAGATTTTGAAATTCAGCCAGGGAAAAAAAGATGGTAACCTACAAAGGAACCCCCATTACTCTATCAGCAGATTTCTGAAACCCTACAGGCCTGGAGGGAGTGGAATGACAAGCTCAAAATACTGAAAGATTAAAAACTATCACCCAAGAATACTGTGTCCAGCAAAGTTACCATTCAGATATGAAGGAGAAAGGAAGATTTTCCCAGATAAATAAAAGCTCAGAGTTCATTAAAACTAGACCTGCCTTACAAGAAATGTTGAACAGTACTCTTCTACCAGAAACAAAAAGGCAAAAGTACACAAAAGTTTGAGCAAGGTGATAAATAGAATCAGAAAGCTGTAATTATTAGAATTGGCTTTTAAATGCTTTATTATAGCATAAAAGTTAAAGGGGGAAAAGTAGAAAAAATAACTGTATCTACTTCAATTTGCTAACAAACTCTCAACGTATAAAGGGATAATTCAAGACAACAAAAACAAAAAGGGAAGCGGAAAAGGATGTAATCTATATATGTAAATGAAGATAAGATGCTATCAACAGAAAAAAGAGTACTTTATCCATGAGACGTTTTAGAGAAAACTCACAGCAATCACAAAGCATAAATCTAGAGCAGAGACATGAAAAATAAACAAGGAGAAAACTGAGAAAAAAATCATAGAAAACCAAAATGGCAGACATAAACACAAAGAAAAAGAAATGATGGAGATATAGAGCAACCAGAAAACAAAAGGTAAAATGGCAGTGACTAGTTATCATCTATCAATTATAACTCTTAATGTAATTGATTGAATTCACTAATCAAAAGACACAGAGTGAATGGATGCATTATAAAACAAGACTCAAGTATACGTTGTTTCCAGGAGACTCATCTCAGCTCTAAAGACAAATGTAAGGTAAATGTGAAGGGACTGAATATGATACTCCAAGCAAATGACAACCAAAATAAGTGGATGTAGCCATACTCATGTCAGACAAAATAGACTTCAAGCCAAAAAAGGTAACAAGAGACAAAATTGAACAGTATATAATGATAAAAGGGACAATTCATCAAGAAGATACAATATTTATATATGCATCTAACATAGAAGCACCGAAATATATAAAACAGTTATTAGTAAATCTAAAGGGAGCAATTGACAGTAACACAGTAATAGTAGGGGACTTTAACACGAGCAATTGATAGTAACACAGTAATAGTAGGGGAGTTTAACACCCCACTTGCATCAGTGGATAGTTCATCCAGGCCAAAAGTCAACAAGGAAACAGTGATCTTAAATGATACATTAGACCAAATGGATTTGATAGATTTGTACAGGGTATTCAGTCCAAATGCAGCAGAATGCATATTCTTCTCAAGTGTACATGGAACTTTCTCGAAGTTAGACCATATATTGGGACAAAAAACAAGTCTCAAGAAATGTAAGAAGATTGAAATCATATCAAGCATCTTTTCAGTGGTATGAAACTAGAAATCAACTACAAGAAGAAAGCTGGAAAAATCACAAATATGTGGAGAATGAACAACATGCTACTAAGCAACTATTGGGTCAACAAAAAATCAAAGGAGAAATCAAAATTTATTTGATGATGAATGGAAAGGAAAATAGGACAAACCAAAATCTGCTGGAGGCAGCAAAAAGAGTACTAAGGGAGAAGTTTATAGACATTCAGGCCTACTTTAAGAAACAAGAAAAATCTCAGTTGAACAATCTAACCTTATGTCTAAAGGAACTGGAAAAAGAATAACAAATGAAGCCAAAAGTCAGTAGAAGGAAAGAAATAATAAAGATCATAGTGGAAATAAATTAAATGGAGACTAAAAAGACAATAAAAAAATCAATGAAATTAAGAGCTGGTTCTTTGAAAAGATAAAATCAACAAACCTTTAGCTAGACTCATTAGGGAAGAAAGACAAGGCTCTGGTAAATAAATTTGGAAATGAAAGAGGAGGAATAACAGTGGATACCACAAAAATACAAAGGATTATAAGAGCATATTATGAACAGCTATATGCCAACAAGTGGAGCAACCTAGAAAAAATAGACAAATTTTTAGAATCATACAGCTTCCAAGACTGAATCATGAAGAAATAGAAAATTTGAATAGACCACATAACTAATATAGAAATTGAAACAGTAATCAAAAAGCTCCCCAGGCCTAGACAACTTCACAAGTGAATTCTACCAAACATTCAAAGAAGATTTAATACCTATTCTTCTCAAACTCTTCCAAAAAACTGAAGAGGAGTCAATGATTCCTAACTCAGTTTATTAGGTCAACATCACTCTCATAGCAAAACCAGACAAAGACAACACACAGAAAAAAGAAAATTACAGGCCAATATCTTTGATGAACATAGATGCAAAAATTCTGAACAGAATATTAGCAAGCCAAGTAAAACAATACATTAAAAGAATCATCACTGGGCTTCCCTGGTGGCGCAGTGGTTGAGAGTCCGCCTGCCGATGCAGGGATACACGGGTTCGTTCCCCGGTTCGGGAGGATCCCACATGCTGCAGAGCGGCTAGGCCCGTGAGCCATGGCCTCTGAGCCTGCGCGTCTGGAGCCTGTGCTCCACAACACGAGAGGCCACAACAGTGAGAGGCCCACGTACCACAATAAAAAAAAAGAATCATCACCATGATCAAGTGGGATTTATCCCAGGGATAGAAGGAGGTTTCAACATCTATAAATCAATCAACGTGATACATCACATCTACAAAAGGATGAAGACCATATGATGACCTCAATAGATGCAGAAAAGGCATTTGACAAGATTCAACACCGGCTTTTGATAAAAATTCTCAACTAAATGTTTATAATAGTAACATACCTCATCATAATGAGAGCTGTAAATGACAAGCCCATATCTAACAGCATACTAAGTGGTGAAAAACTAAAAGCTGTCTCTCTAATATCAGAAACAAGACAACAAGACAAAGAGGCCACTTTTGCCACTCTTATTTAACATAGTATTGGAAGTCCTAGTATTGGAAGTCCTAGCCAGAGCAATTAGGCAAGAAAAAGAAATAAAAGGAATCCAAATTGGAAAGAAAGGGGTAAAACTGTCACTGTTTGTGCATGACATGATTTTATATAGAGAAAACCATAAAAACTCCACAAAAAAGGCTATTAGAAAAAATAAATACAGCAGAGTTGCAGGGTATAAAATCAACATACAAAACTCTGTTACGTTTGTATATGCTAACAATGATCTAGCAGAAAGAGAAATTAAGAAAAGTCATATTTATAATCACAACAAAAAGAATGAAATACATCGGAATAAATTTAACCAAGGAGGTGAAAGACCTGAACACTAAGAACTGTCAGACCTTGTTGCTGGAAATTGGAGAAGACACATAAATTGAAAAATATTTTATGCTTATGAGTTGGAAAAATTAGCATTGTTAAAATACCCATACTACCTAAAACAATATATAGCTTCAGTTCAGTCTGTTTCCAAGTCACAAGGACATTGTTCACTGAAATGGAACAAAAGTTTCTAAAATTTATAATGGAACCACAAAAGACCCTGAATAGCCAAAGCAATCCTGAGAAAAAAGAACAAAGCTGGAGGTATCACAGTCCATGATTTCCAGCTAGACTACAAAGCCATATTAATCAAAACAGCATGATATTTTCAGAAAAACAGATACATAGATCAATGGAATAGAATTGAGCACCCAGAAATAAACCAACACATATATGGGTAATTAATATACAACAAAGAAACATATATATATAAAGACATTATAGCCTTTTCAATAAATGGTGTTGGGAAAACTGGACAGCCACATGCAAAAAAATGAAACTAGACCACTGTCCCACATCATACACAAAAATCAACTCAAAATGGATTAAAGACTTAAATGTAAGTCATGAAACAATAAAACTCTGAGGATAACATAGGCTTTATGTGCTTTGACACTGGTCTTAACAGTGTCTTTCTGGGTACATCTTTTCAGGCAAGGGAAACAAAAGCAAAAATAAACAAATGGGACTACATCATCCTAAAAAGCTTCTGCACAGCGAAGAATACCATATACAAAATGAAAAGGCAATCTACTGAATGGAAAAGACATTTGCAAATGATATAGCTGATAAAAGGTAAAATCCAAAATATATAAAGAACTCATACAACTCAAGAAATAAACAATCCAATTAATAAGTAGGCAGAGGACCTGATTAGACATTTTCCCAAAGAAGACATACAGATGGCCAACAGGCACATGAAAAGATGTTCAACATCACTAATTATTAGGGAAATGTAAATCAAAACCACAATGAGATATCAGCTCACTCCTGTTAGAATGGCTATTATCAAAAAGACAAGAAATAACAGGTGCTGTTGAGGATGTCAAGAAAAGGGGAGCCTTAGATAGTCTTGATGGGAATGTAAATTGGTGCAGCCACTGTGGAAAACTGTATGAAGAGTCCAAAAAATTAAGAATAGAGCTACCATATGATTCAGCTACCCCATGTCTGGGTATTTATTCAAAGAATATGAAAACACTAATTCAAAAAGATATATGCACCATTATGTTCATTGTGATATTATTTACAATAGCTAAGATATAGAAACAACCTGAGTCCCCATCAACCACTAAATGGATAAAGAAGATATGGTATACACACACACACACATACACACACACATATGCACAGAGTAGAATACTACTCAGCCATCAAAAAGATGGAATCTTGCCATTTGTGACAATATGTATGGACCTTGAGGGTATTATACTAAGTAAAAGAGTCAGATGGAGAACTGTGTGATTTCACTAATATGTGCAATACAAAAAGGAAACAGACAAAAACCAAAATAAACTAAAGAGAGACAAACACATAGATACAGAGAGCACAGTAGTGATTACCAGGGGAAGTTGTGGTGGTGGGGGTGAAATGGATAAAAGGGGTTAACTGTATGGTGATGGATGGAAACTAAATTTTTGGTGGTGAGCATGCTGTAGGGTATACAGAAGTAGAAATATAATGTTGTACACATGAAACATATAATATTATAAACCAATGTTAATAAAAATAAATCTAAAATAAAGTAAAAAGAAAAATAACTTTTTCAAAGCAAAAAATGTTAATAAAATAAAATTATATACTGTAGCAGTTTGGGGTTTTGTTTTTTGTTTTGTCTGTTTGTTTGTGTCTGTTTTTGGCTGCACTGTATGGGTTGTGGGATCTTAGTTCCCCGACCAGGGATTGAACTCGCACCCTCAGCAGTGAAAGTGTGGTGTCCTAACCACTGGACTGCCAGGGAATTCCCACTGCAGCAGTTTTGGATACTGGCTCCTCACTGCCATAACATCAGGGCTTGTTGACGTTTGCTCATTGTTTTTTTAATGTTTTCATTGGGCCATTTTAGGAAATCTGTTTCCCATGCTGTTAACAGTCTCTCATGGTTGCTTTTCATAAAGCACAGACCTGGACATGTGCACATTCACCCTGTGATTTTAGCAGGGCTCTCCTTCACTGTCTCTTCTCTTGATTTGTCTGTTCATGTGTCTGTCTCTTGATTTGTCTGTTAATATGCTTGTTTGTTAATGTCTGTTGGTATCACACCCAGCTGTTGTCCTCCAAAAACTGATGACTGATTAGATTCTTCTGTTGTTTTTGTCAATATCCTGGGACACAAATTGCTCCACAGTCTAATCTAATTAAATCTTGGCCTCTCCATAGGGTTTTTAAAAAATTGTGTTTAAGTAATATAACATAAAATTTAGAATCTTTTATCATTTTAAGTATACAGTTCAGCAGTGTTAAGTATATACACATTGGTATGCAACCAAGTTGCAGAAACATTTCATCCTTCAAAAGTGAAACTATATTCAAAAACAACTTCCCATTTCTCCTCCCCCCAGCTCCAGGCATCCACTAGTCTGCTTTGTGTCTCTATGAGATTCTTCATATAAGTGGAGTCATACATTATTTTTTGTAAGTGGCTTATTTGGCTTTCCATAATTATCTCAAGGTCCATCCATGTTCTTTCATATGTCAAAATTTCCTTCCTTGTTTATTGTGGTAAAAAACACATAACATAAAATTAACCATCTTAACCATTTTTAAGTATACAGTTCAGTAGTGTTAACTATATTTACATTGCTGTGAAAGAGACCTCCAGAACTTTTTTGACTTCAAGACCTGCAACTCTGTTTTTTAATAACAACTGCTTAGTGCTCTCTTACCCTAGGCCTTGTTAACTACCATTGTATTCTGTGTATCTATTAATTTGACTACTTTAGATACTTCATATAAGTGGAGTCATTTGGTATTTGTCCTTTTGTGACTGATTTGTTTCATTAGGCATAATGTCCTCAAGGTTCATCCATGTGGTAGCATGTGACAGGCTTTCCTTTCTTTTGGGGGCTGCATTGTGCTTCATTTTATGTGTATAGCACGTTTTGTTTATTCGTTTGACGTTTAGGTTGCTGCCACTTGGCTATTGTGAATAGTGCTGCTACGAACACGGGTTTACAGATATCTCTTCAAGACCCTGCTTTTAGTTTTTTTAAATGTATACCCAGATGTGGGATTGCTGGATTATATGGTGGTTCTGTTTTTTATGTTTTGAAAACCACCCCCCCATACTGTTTTTGAGAGCATTTTTACAGTCCCAGCAACACACAAATGTTCCTAATTCTTCGCGTCCCAGCGAACACCTGTTATTTTCTGCCTTCCCTTCCCTTCTCTCATTTCCCTTTCCTTCCATGTTTCCTTCTCTCTTTCTCTCTTACATCCACCTACACACCCACCTATATATCTATCATTACTCTTTTTTAATAAATGGGAGTTTAAGAAGTAATTCTTCTTAAATTCTTCTTATAAAACAACAGTTTACATATCTTAAAAATATTTTATTGCTAAAAACAACTAGCTGTCATCTGAGCCTTTAGCAAGTTGTAGTAGTAACATCAGATATCATTCATCACAGGTCACCATAACAAATATAATAATAATGAAAGAGTTTGAATTACCAAAGTATGGCACTGAGACATGAAGTGAGCAAATGTTGGAAAAATGGCATTGATAGACTTGTTTGATGCAGGGTTACCACAGTCCTTCAATTTGTAAAAAAATGCAATATCAGTGAAGTGCAATAATGGGAAACATGATAAAATGAGATATGCATGTACTCACAGTGCTATCTTGGCTGAAAGCCAATATTTTTATCTTCAAAAGTTCATTCTAGTTACTGCAGGGAGAATATATGAGGTATGGGTGCATTGCTAGAGTAGATTTTTAGTGCTTGACCTAAAGCTTGTGCTTGCTTTTGTACATAATGAATGTATAGTGTATTTTGGGGTATCCTCTACTTTTAGATAAAATATTTATTTAATATTTTATGAAAATAAATTTTATAATATATTTTTGAGAAAAAATATTTTTGAAAAAATGTATATCAGTTTTTCTTTTTTAACATCTTTATCGGAGTATAATTACTTTACAATGGTGTGTTAGTTTCTGCTGTGTAACAAAGTGAATCAGCTATACATATACATATATTTCCATTTCTCCTCCCTCTTGCATCTCCCTCACACCCTTCCTATCCCATCCCTTTAGATGGACTCAAAGCACCCAGCTGATCTCCCTGTGTCATGCAGCTGCTTCCCACTAGCTATCTATTATACATTTGGTAGTGTATATATGTCCATGCCACTCTCTCACTTCGTCCCAGCTTACCCTTCCCCCTCCCTGTGTCCTCAAGTCCATTCTCTACATCTGCATCTTTATTCCTTGTACATCAGTTTTAAAATTGTTTCAAAATGAACAAAAGATTTAGAGAATTATCAGGTGGAAAAGACCAACTTTGAACTTTAGGTGAAATTTCACCACAATCAAGTGAACTCAGCATGATCTGAACCTGAAACATTGTAAAATTATTTTTATTTTTTTGCTGCACCATTTTTTCTTCTCGAGTGTATCTGCATTTAAAGTTGAGGAAATAATAAAATATCTATTTGTTTTGAGTAATATTTAAGTAAATGAGCTCATTTACTTAATGAAAAAGTTAAAAAGTAATTAACTTTTTTCATTGTATAATACTTTATTGTAATTTTAATAAGTAAATTTCTACATAGATTTTCAAGTTTATTAGCTTCAGATTCTTAACTTTCACACCAGGAGACGATGATACTTTTACAGTTTCTGAAAAAAGTAACCTGTGACTGGTGTAAAATTTATTGATTGTATTAACATTTTTTAATTTAATGAAAACAAAAATAAAATTTAAAGCACTACTGATTTTTCACTGTTATTTTGTGGATTAAATATAACAGAGTTTTAATTTTATTTGTTTGATATTTATTATATTTGTGATATGAGTGCTCTAATTTTAGGCCTTTGAAGACAATTTAATCGAAGCAAGGAAAGAAATTGAAGTATCACAGAGTAAATATAATGCTCTATCATTACAGTTGAATAATAAACAGACTGAACTTATCCAGAAGGATATGGATATTACCCTGGTCAGGCAAGTATACTCACTCCTTAATTTAACATTTTAGAAATGTCCTTTGTTATGCAGAATGCCAGCATTTTTGTTTATTATTAACACCCTAAAATGACAATATATGTCTTCTGTGAGTACTTATGTTTGTGCATTGAAACTATCTAGAATTAACACGGACAGTCAGGGGTTTCACAGGACTGAAAAGAATCATGCTCAAAGAGTAGCCTTGGTTCAGTTTTTAACAAGGAGGATGCATTCATTCCTTGTTTCCTTCTAAAATTCCTACCCATGCATTATGTAATACTATTGTTATAATGAATAATAAATGAATGATCCAGTTTTGACGTTTTATTTTATTATGTTCTAAATAGTTTTAGTTTGTGAAATATTCTTTCTATATCAAAATAGTTAATTTTGTAGCACTACTCATAAAGTGGAAGTACTTGAAAAACTTTTTAAGTGTTTTGAAAGATGTTAAACTACCTATTAATTTATTTTATAATAATCTTTATCAGAAAATATTGTTAGAACAGATCATAAATATATATATACACATATACATACATATGTTATACATATATACACATGTATGTATGTGTGTACATTTTAAAATTTGAACTAATTAAAATAAATCGTACAAAGTTTATCACATACCTGTATAAGCACAATTTCATTCTCTGAAATATGTCATATATTTTTATATGTAATATACTATATATATAATGTTTATATAGATATGTAATTAACATTATATATAATTATGATATACATAAATATTTATATATACTTAATATTTATTTTTATATATACTGTATTACAATATATATATTGGGGCAGGATTTTTTATTGGGTAATAGATTAATACAAACTGTTATATATTTATATATAATATATAGTAATTTATATTATATATGTTTTATTATATATAAAAATATATAAGCATTATATGTTATAAATGAAAGCAAAAATCCATTGTGTCACATTTTAAAAATCTTTTTACCATGGGGTGAGGAAAATTATTTCTTTACAGATGATAGACTTTATGCACTCATGGTATAATTTTTTTAAGCCAGTAATTTGATGGAAGGCAAAAAAGTAATTCTAAACAGTAATAGAATCTTAGTTTTAGAAGCAATCTAAAAATTTTTAATTATTCCTATCTTCTTCCCTATAAAAAAGCTGTTAGCCTTTGCTTGATACTTTTAGTTTATAAGTTTCTCAGTACTCTTCAAGACTGTTCTTTTTATTTTGTTCAAATTTCTAGATTGTTTCATATATTTAGTTGACATTTGCCTTTTTATAGTATGCACCCATTTGTATCCTGGGTCCTTATCTAGAGAATCTCAGAAGCAGTCTAATCAGTTCTGTAGTTCAGACCTTCAAATAATAAAAGATAACTTTATTGATAAATTTTTTTATTAACTTATTAACTGCTTCTGGTTCTCATAATTTTTCATGTACATGTTTTACAGACGTTATATTGTTTTGGGTTGCCTTTCTTTCTCTTTTTTTGTTAGTAAAAATATGTAATATAAAATTCCCAAGTAAATGGTTAAGTGGAATATTATACAGCTGTAAAAAAGAAAAAGGCAGCTCTGTATATATTTACACAAATCCTCCAAATAAAAAAAAGTGAAAAAAGCAAGCTGTAAAAAAGTGTGAATAGTTTGCTACTGTTTCCTTTAATAAAGCACATTTGTATGTGCACAGACTTCTGATAGAATACAGAAGGTAAGGGGGCTTCTGGAGAGGGGCTGGGGTTTGGGGACAGGTAAGACAGGGAGACTTCTTCATTAAATGGTCTCTTGTAACCTCTGTACATGTGGCCTCTTAAATTTTAAAACATTTTTCTCAATTCAAGGACTCCCAAGGGTTGTACTCTGGCTATGAATGTAAATGAAAGCTGCTGGGTTAATTTTTCTACTGAGCTCTTGGATAATCATTAAAATATCAGATAAAAATAATCTCTGTTTTGGAGCTGTAGTCTCAGCATCAATTAGTATTATTGCAGGTATTACATAAGGAAGATTTACTACAGTTTGCGTTAACATTATCTTGTGTTCCTTGCAAAAGTTCCAACTGAGTGGAGGTCAGGCAAAAGGAAATTAACCTGGGCTTAAAATGTGCTCACTGGTAATCCAGGCAGTTTACTAAGAGTTGACTGTAGTTCAGTCTAAATTTACCAGGGAACTCTCATTATCTGCCAACACCACTCTCTCAAGCAGACTGCCCAAACAGCTGCATTTCAGCCCTCTTCATTGTAAGAATGAAACACAGCCGGGCATATTTTTCATCTCTTGTAAGTGTCTCTACTTTTCTTCCACTCTCAGTTGAAAAGACCTACATCTAACATGTTTGGCTTTTTTTTTTTTTTTTGGCTACGTTGTGTCTTCATTGCTGTGTGCAGGCTTTCTCTTCTTGTGGTGAGCAGAGGCTACTCTTTGTTGCAGCACGCGGGCTTCTCATTGTGGTGGCTTCTCTTGTTGCAGAGCATGGGCTCTAGGTGCGCAGGCTTCAGTAGTTGCAGCATGCAGGCTCAGTAGTTGTGGCTCATGGGTTCTAGAGCACAGGCTCAGTAGTTGGGGCGCATGGGCTTAGTTGCTCTGCGGCATATGGGGTCTTCTCAGACCAGGGATGGAACCCGTGTCCCCTGCATTGGCAGGCGGATTCTTAACCACTGCACCACCAGGGAAGTCCCTACATCTAACTTTTGATCTTGTTAATATATTTTCAGGTTGGCTATATTACAAAATTCAAAAAGTAAAATTTATGAAAGAACAATAATTTGAAAGATCACTAAAAAAAACTTGTACAGTAAGCTATAAACTCACCATATTTGGTTATCCTGAGCATTAAATCTTTTGACTATTTTTACAAATGGGTGTTATGACAGCATAACATTGTTTTTCCTGCATTATATGAAATAACATTTAAGAATTAAATTCCCCTGAGATAATAAAAAACCTTTTTAGAAGAAGTATATGTATTCCACCTTCCAGTGTGATATGGTGTCCAGATATCAAGGACATCTAAATAAAAATAAAATCTTGGAGAAGTTAAATGCTAATATTTTTCAAAAATATTCTAGGCAAATTGTACAGATTAAGGAATGAAAATCACATTTAAGCCAATCCACGTGGTTTAAACTACTGTTGCTATCACTGGGCTATTACAGTTACAATTCCACAACTTTTGTAATGTGACATAATGTGAAGGGGAAGCAAAAACCACCTCAGTTTTCCAGCTCTTTGGAGAGATCTGGGGCAAAGCAATCAGAATTCAGTAATAGGATTTTCTCAGCTGAACTAAGGACAGAGAATAGACGGTATGAGTCAACTCCCTGGCTGACTGTTACCTTTGGCCAAATAAGGAAAATGTCTTCTACAGCCAAAGGGAGATGAGAACCTCAGTAGGTGGATGGATTTCAGATTTGCACTAAAATTGACTTCATTTGGGATGCGGAAGCATCTAGGTGAAGGCCGGTTAATTGATAATTGACATCTCCTCCCAGTCTCTGCTCTCAGACACTGAGTTGATTATGCTTCTTAAATACTTTATGAACTCCATCCTGATCTCTTCCGGTCATCCTTAAGATTTGAGTGCACCAGCTTCAGCTTGTTCAAGGGTGGCGCCGAAGCTGGGTTTGCTTTGTCACTTCCAGATCCTGGTTTATGGTGTGCACTCAACAGATATTGAGTATCCTGTAAAAACTGCTGCTGGACGAAGCAAGAATACCACATCTCAGTTTCCTTCAGGTGGCTTGGGATGTCAGCATTGAAGATGATCACCACCCCATAAGAGTCCCTCATCAGGGCTGGCCAGCAAGACTCGCACATTGGATTGCCACCACAATCCCAGAGCTCAGATTCATACCCCGTGCATTTGTTGTTCCTGGAAACATATGGGTTCTCAAATTCCAGGATCCTCATTCCTTGGGTTGGGCTGTATTCGGCAATGTCAGAAGATTTTGTCAGGAAGTTGGCCCAAACGGTTTTTACACTCTCACAGGGCCCCACAAAGAGGATCTTGGCCTTCAGCATTGCGGTCTGCTGCCCAAAGACCTGCCAGAGCACACCCAGGTGCTGCCGGAGCCCTTGCTGCTGTCAGGGCAGAGCCTGGGTTGCCTTTCTGAACGCATTCCATCTTGTCAGAGTTTGTATCATCAATATTCTTCTTAAAATATGGCACCTGTAACTACATAAAATATTCCAACAAGACCTTTCCATTTTAAAGTATGATGATTTTAAACTATTGGATGGAACATGCGGTCCATTCTAGGGTACACTGCAGTGTTATGTGAATGGGATTTGAAAAATTATGTTTTCTACTAAATTTTGCACCTGCATTTATCTGTATAGTTGAATTTAGTGTACTGCAAGAACTATAAGATGCAGTAAATAAGGCAATGATATCCATAGATGGACATTTTCTTACAAGATGGTAAAAAGATGAACTCTGTGTAATTTTAAGTGTTTGATTATAAGGACTCAAAAAGGAGGAGGTAATAGCACAGAGCTGGAAGATTTCAGAGGACTTTGACTCAGACCATCATTATAGGGTAGTAGTTGAGATGTCTTCAGTGTTTTTCCTGAATTGTTTGAATAATCATTTTCTGAATGCACTACATGTCTCCTTCATTTTTATTTCTTGTGGGTGTTGCACATGTGTATGGTGGTTATGATATACCAGCATTACTGTACTGAATCTGTATATTGTGCAAAAGACATACCAAGCCATAATTATCTGTAGGAAAAGTAGTCTAGGCACTTTCTTATTTGGATATACTTTTACTTGTTGATAAATGATGGAGTTGACCTAGCTTTATTTCTTTATGGGTTTATTTCTTTGAATTCCTAATTATTTGCATATTTATTGAATAATTAATCTGTGTTACACATTGTGCTATGGAATATTGCTGTGAACTACCACAAGTGATTTTTACCTTGCGTTAGAATATAAATTTAAAAAAAATAAATAATATACATGTCTGTAACATATATAGAACATCTTAGTATAAACCTAGAACTTGCATAAAAGTCAGTAACCAGTTAAGTTGCCTAACTAAAATTTTTGCCTGACTGGTAATGATTCAACAGTTACGTGGAGAGTGAGCTAAATGAATAGCTTAACTTCCATTGAGAAGGTGGGCTAATGTCAATTGATTTGGGAATTTTTCTTAGAAATTAGTTGTGAATCTCTGAAAAGCAATGAAAAAATAAAGGTCAAGACAGAGCAGTTACAATTTTGGTGAGGAATATCATCAAAGTCAGAATCCTGAAATTGGACTAATGCATCTGGATTGCTTGTGTTCCTAGGCACTTAGCAGAAGCAAGTGTAAATTAACTCTGGAGGATAATAAAGCAATTCTGTCCTCAAATTATGTCTACAATTTTACAAACTAATGTCTAGCACATAGTCAGACATATCAAGTATGTGGTAAAGCAATAATAAAAATTAAAAGATGTAAGAACTGGAGGAGATTGGTTCAAGATGGCAGAGTAGAAGGACATGCGCTCACTCCCTCTTGTGAGAGCACCAGAATCACAACTAACTGCTGAACAATCATTGACAGGAAGACACTGGAACTCACCAAAAAAGATACCCAACATCCAAAGACAAATGAGAAGCCACAATGAGATGGTAGGAGGGGCACAATCACAATAAAATCAAATCCCATAACTGCTGGGTAGGTGACTCACAAACTGGAGAACAATTATACCACAGAAGTCCACCCACTGGAGTGAAGGTTCTGAGCCCCACGTCAGGCTTCCCAACCTGGGGGTCCGGCAACAGGAGGGGAAATTCCCAGAGAATCAGACTTTGAAGGCTAGCAGGATTTGATTGCAGGACTTTGACAGGAGTGGGGGAGAGATTCCACTTTTGGAGGGCACACACAAAGTAGTGTGTGCATCAGGACCCAGGGGGAAGAGGCAGTGACACATAGAAGACTGAACCAGACCTACCTGCTAGAGTTGGAGGGTCTCCTGCAGAGGCAGGGGGTGGCTGTGGCTCACCGTGGGGACAAGGACACTGGCGGCAGAAGTTCTGGGAAGTACTCCTGGGCAGGAACCCTCCCGGAGTCTGCCATTAGCCCTACCAAAGAGCCTGTAGTCTCCAGTGTTGGGTTGCCTCAGGCCAAACAACCAACAGGGAGGGAACAGAGCTACACCCATCAGCGGGCAAGCGGATTAAAGTTTTACTGAGCTCTGCCCACCAGAGCAACACCCAGCTCTACCCACCACCAGTCCCTCCCATCAGGAAGCTTGCACAAGCCTCTTAGATAGCCTCATCTAGCAGACGTTAGACAGCAGAAGCAAGAAGAACTACAGTTCTGCAGCCTGTGGAATGAAAACCACATTCACAGAAAAACAGACAAAATGAAAAGGCAGAGGACTGTGTACCAGATGAAGGAACAATGTAAAACCCCAGAAGAACAACTAAATGAAGTGGAGATAGGCAACCTTCCAGAAAAGAATTCAGAATAATGATAGTGAAGATGATCCAGGACCTCCGAAAAACAATGGAGGCAAAGATGGAGAAGATGCAAGAAATGTTTAACAAAGACCTAGAAGAATGAAAGAACAAACACCTAGAAGAATTAAAGGACAAACAAACAGAGGTGAACAATACAATAGCTGAAATGAAAAATACTCTAAAAGGAATCAATAGCAGAATAAGTGAGGCAGAAGAACAGTTAAGTGATCTGGAAGACAGAATGGTGGAAATCACTGCCGTGAACAGAATAAAGAATGAAAGAAATGAAGACAGCATAAGAGACCTCTGGGACAACATTAAACCCACCAACATTCACATTATAGGGGTTCCAGAAGGAGAAGAGAGAGAGAAAAGACCCGAGAAAATATTTGAAAAGATTATAGTCGAAAACTTTCCTAACATGGGAAAGGAAATAGCCACCCAAGTCCAGGAAGTGCAGAGTCCCAGACAGGATAAACCCAAGGAAAAACATGCCAAGACACACAGTAATCAAATTGCCAAAAATTAAAGTCAAAGAAAAATTATTATAAGCAATAAGGGAAAAATGTCAAATAACATACAAGGGATCTCCCATAAGGGTGACAGCTGATTTCTCAGCAGAAACTCTACAAACCAGAAGGGAGTGGCACGATATATCTAAAGTGATGAAAGGGAAGAACCTACAACCAAGATTACTCTACCTGGCTAGGATCTCATTCAGATTTGATGGAGAAATCAAAAGCTTTACAGACAAGCAAAAACTAAGAGAATGCAACACTACCAAATAACTCTACAACAAATGCTAAAGTAACTTCTCTAAGTGGGAAACACAAGAGAAGAAAAAGACCTACAAAAACAAACCCAACACAATTAAGAAGATGGTAATAGGAACATACATATCAATAATTACCTTAAATGTGAATGGAATAAATGCTTCAACCAAAAGAGAGAGGCTCACTGAATGGATACAAAAATATGCTGTCTACAGGAGACCCACTTCAGACCTAGGGACACATACAGACTGAAAATGAGGGGACGCAAAAAGATATTCCATGCAAATGGAAATCAAAAGAAAGCTGGAGTAGCAATACTCATATCAGATAATACAGACTTTAAAATAAAGAATGTTACCAGAGATAAGGAAGGACACTACATAGTGGTCAAGGGATCAATGCAAGAAGTATTTATAACACTTATAAATATATTCACCCAACATAGGAGCACCTCAATACATAAGGCAACTGCTAACAGCTATAAAAGCGGGCATCAACAGTAACACAGTAATAGTGGGGGACTTTAACACCTCACTTACACCAATGGACAGATCACCTAGGCAGAAAATTAATAAGGAAACACAAGCTTTAAATGACACAATAGACCAGATAGATTTAATTGATATTTGTAGGACATTCCATCTGAAAACAGCAGATTACACTTTCTTCTCAAGTGCACACAGAACGTCGTCTAGGGTAGATCAAATCTTGGGTCACAAATCAAGCCTTGCTAAATGTAAGAAAATCGAAATCATACCAAGGATCTTTTCCAACCACAACACTGAGATTAGAAATAAATTGCAGGGGAAAAAACTTAAAAAGCACAAACAGATGGAGGTTAAAGAATACATTATTAAATAACCAAAAGTTCACTGAAGAAATCAAAGAGGAAATCAAGAAGTATCTAGAGACAAATGGCAATGAAAACATGATGACCCAAAAGCTATGGGATGCAGCAAAAGCAGTTCTAAGAGGGAAGTTTATAGCAAAACAATGCTACCTCAAGAAACAAGAAAAATCTCAAACAATCTAACCTTACACCTAAAGGAAGTAGAGAAAGAAGAACAAACAAAATCCAAAATTAGTAGAAGGAAAGAAATTATAAAGATCAGAGCAGAAATAAATGAAATAGAAACAAGAAAACAATAGCAAAGATCAATAAAACTAAAAGCTGGTTCTTTGAGAATATAAACAGAATTGACAGACCTTTAGCGAGACTCATCAAGAAAGAGGGAGAGGACTGAAATCAATAAAATTAGAAATGAAAAAGGAGAAGTTGCAATGGACACTGCAGAAACACAGAGCATTATGAGAGACTACTACAAGCAACTCTATAGCAATAAAATGGACAACCTAGAAGAAATGGACAAATGCTTAGAAAGGAATAACCTTCCAAGATGGAACCAGGAAGAAATAGAAAATATGAACAGACCAATCACAGGTAATGAAATTGAAACTGATTAAAAATCTTCCCACAAGCAAAAGTCCAGGGCCAGATGGCTTCACAGGCGAATTCTATCAAACATTTAGGGAAGTGCTAACACAGATCCTTCTCAAAAGCTTCCAAAAATATTGCAGAGGAAGGAACGCTCCCAAACTCATTTTACGAGGCCATTGTTACCCTGATACCAAAACAAGACAAAGATACTACAAAAAAAAATTACCGACCTATATCACTGATGAATACAGATGCAATAATTCTCAACAAAATGATAGCAAACAGAGTACAACACATTCAAAGGGTCATACACCATGATCAAATGGGATTTATCCCAGGGATGCATGGATTCTTTAATATACACAAATCAATCAATGAAGAATAAAAACGATATGATTATCTCAAGAGATGCACGAAAAGCTTTTGACAAAATTCAACACCCATTTATGATAAAAGCTCTCCAGAAAGTGGGCACAGAAGGAACCTACCTCAACATAATAAAGGTCATATGTGACAAACCTACAGCAAGGATCATTCTCAGTGTTGAAAAACTGAAAACATTTCCTCTAAGATCAGGAACAAGACAAGGATATCCATTCTTGCCAGTATTATTCAACATAGTTTTGGAAGTCCTAGCCACAGCAATCAGAGAAGAAAAAGAAATAAAAAGAATACAAGTTGGAAAAGAAGTAAAACTGTCACTGTTTACAGATGCCATGATACTATACATAGATAATCCTAAAGATGTGACCAGAAAACTACTAGAGCTAATCAATGAATTTGGTAAAGTTGCAGGATACAAAATTAATGCACAGAAATCTGTTGCATTCCTATTCAATAACAACAAAAGATCAGAAAGAGAAATTAAGGAAACAATCCCATTTACCATTGCAAAAAAAAGGAATAAATCTACCTAAGGAGGTAAAAGACCTGAACTCAGAAACCTATAAGACACAGATGAAAGAAATCAAAGGTGATACAAACAGATGGAGAGATATACCATGTTTTTGGATTGGAAGGATCAATATTGTGAAAATGACTATACTACCCAAAGCAATCTACAGATTCAGTGATATCTCTAGCAAATTACCAATGACATTGTTTACAGAACTAGAACAAAAAATCTTAAAATTTGTATGGAGACACAAAAGACCCCAAATAGCCAAAGCAATCTTGAGTGAAAAAAACAGCTGGAGGAATCCGACTTCCTGACTTCAGACTATACTACAAAGCTACATTAATGAAGACAATATGGTACTGGCATGAAAACAGAAATGAAATATAGATCAATGGAATAGGATAGAAAGCCCAGAGAGAAACCCATGCACCTATGGTCAACTAATCTATGACAAAGGAGGCCAGGATATACAATGGAGAAAAGACAGTCTCTTCAACAAGTGGTGCTGGGAAAACTGGACAGCTACGTGTAAAAGAATGAACTTAGAACACTCCCTAACACCCTGCACAAAAATAAACTCAAAATGGATTAAAGACCTAAATGTGAGAGCAGACACTATAAAACTCTTAGAGGAAAACATAGGAAGAACACTGTTTGACATAAATCACAGCAAGATGTTTTTTGATCCACCTCCTAGAGTAATGGAAATAAAAACAAAAATAAAGAAATGGGACCTGATGAAACTTAAAAGCTTTTGCACAGCAAAGGAAACTATAAACAAGATGAAAAGACAACCCTCAGAATGGGAGAAAATATTTGCAAACGAAGCAACGGACAAAGGATTAATCTACAAAATACATAAACAGCTCATGCAGCTCAATATTAAATAAACAAACAACCTAATAAAAAAATGGGCAGAATACCTAAATAGACATTTCTCCCTAAAGGACATACAAATGGGCAAAAGGCATATGAAAAGATGCTCAACATCACTAATTACTAGATAGATGCAAATCAGTACTAAAATGAGGTATCACCTCACACTGGTTAGAATGGGCATCATCAGAAAATCTACAAATAACAAATGCTGGAGAGGGTGTGGAGAAACGGGAACCCTCTTGTACTGTTTGTGGGAATGTAAATTGATACAGCCACTGTGGAGAACAGTATGGAGGTTCCTTGAAAAACTAAGAAGTACCGTATGACCCAGCAATCCCACTAGTGGGCGTATACTCAGAGAAAACCATAATTCAAAAAGAAGCATACACCCCAATGTTCATTGCAGCAATATTTACAATAGCCATATCATGGAAGCTTCCTAAATGCCCATCAACAGACGAATGGATAAAGAAGATGTGGTACATATATACAGTGGAATATCACTCAGCCATAAAACGGAACGAAATTGGGTCATTTGTAGAGACATGGATGGATCTAGAGTCTGTAATACAGAGTGAAGTAAGTCAGAAAGAGGAAAACAAATATCATATATTAATGCATATATGTGGGATGTAGAAGAATGCTAGAGATGAACTGGTTTGCAAGGCAGAAATAGAGACACAGATGTAGAGAACAAATGTATGGACACCAAAGGTGGGGGAAAGCAAGAGTCGGGGGTCGGGGTGGGATGAATTGGGATTGACATATATACACTAATATGTATAAAATAGATAACTAAGAAGAACCTGGTGTATAAAAAAATAAATAAAATTTAAATTTAAAAAACTGGAAAGATAAATACCTAGTTATTTGCCTACATATGAGTAATTAACATAGCAAGCCCCAAAAAAATTTATAGAAAGATTTCTAAAATTAATACATGGATTTAGCACACTTGGTAGATACAAGCTCAGTGTAGAAAATTCAAATGCATTTTTTATGCCAGCACAAAAATTAGGAAATAGACTTAAAAAGAATATAATTTATAATATAGGTAAAAATATGAACAGCAAATATAATGAAAGATATGTGTTACCTTTATACAGAGATCTGTAAAACATTATTGAGAGAAATAAAAGTCTAGTATGTACAGATAAATACAGAGTTCATGATTTGCAAGACTCAGTATGATAAAGATGTCTATTCTCTCCAAATAGATATTGAGATTCAGAGGAATACAAATTATCAGCAACAGGAAACTATTATTATCCCCAGGCCAGAAGGGGCAAGGAGAGAAGCTTTTACTGGGTCTCTGTGAGAAGTCTAGCCCTGGGAGAGAGGCTGACTAATAGAAGTATTCTTAGATACAGGAACAGGGACACTGCCAACTGTGGCTCATTGGAGAGGGAGCTAGGGAAAGAAATACCTTGACCTCTTTTTCCTTTACCCTCTAATCATGGACCAGCACTTTCAGCTACTCAAATATAAACCCAGAAGAAAGGGAGCCAATGTAATGTAGTCTGTGGAAGTTGGCCTCTCAGGCTAGATTGTAAGCTAGAGTACAGAGTAATAGTGTAGAGATGATGAATATTGGATAAGAGAATATGTGGTGCATTCTCCATTTCTGCTCTTTTTCAGAGCTTTCCTGGACATTTATTGCTTAATTAATTTTTCCATATAAACTTAAGGTTAAACTGGCTTATTTCTTGTTTGCTCTTTTATTATGGCATCAAATTTAAAAGCAAACTGAAAGAGAATTGCCCTCTTGATGATGTCAGTTTTTCTGTCCCAGAGTATGGGAGTGCCATTACATTTGTTTCAGTACCTTTCTGTCCTTATGAAATGTTTTGTTCCTTATGCTGGTTTTGACCTTTCTTCTTAAATTTTTATTCCTAGCTCTTTCATGGTTTTTGTTACTGTTTTAAATGGAATCTTTCTTTCCCCTATAGTTTCCTAGTGATTTTCCTTTTATTACTTGTTGTTTTTGCTGTGCTATTCTGTTTTGATGTGCTATGATTTGGTAGGTAAAGTGTCCGACAAAGTTATTTTGATTTTACTGTGAATTGTACTTTTTACTTTTTTCTGTATAATATGTTTTGCCTTGAGTTTTAATTCCTCTGAAATTAATATTGCTTTTCTTTTTGGGGGGTTATATGGTAACAAACTAAGTACATAATTGTTTAGGTGTAATGATACATGTGAATTATAAGAAAATACATGTAGTACGGAAAAGTACAAAGAATATAGAGGGAAAAAATTAGAGTTAAAATACAACCCCAGAGGAATAATAGCCATTAAAATTTTATTAGAATCATTCTATATTTTTCTCAACACATATTTATAGATTGAAGAGTAGGTAAACAAGTTCTTAGATAAAAGGGACTGTATTGAACATTTTTGTTTGTTTGTTTTTGGCTGCATCGGGTCTTCGTTGCAGCACATGGGATCTTCGTGGACTTCTTAGTTGACTTCTTAGTTGAAGCGTGAAGCTTCTTAGTTGCAACATGCGGACTTCTTAGTTGTGGCATGAGGACTCTTAGCTGCTGCATGCACGCAGGATCTAGTTCCCTGACCAGGGATTGAACCCAGGCCCCCTGCATTGGGAGCATGGGGTCTTACCTACTGGACCACCAGGGAAGTCCCGAACATGTTTTTCTAATAAGTGATAACTTCAGTTTTTGTGATAGAATGGAACAATAGACACTGAAGTGAAATTGAAAGAATTACTAAATCTCAGATAATTTTTTCTTCTCTATAAGAACCACTAACTATTTTTCTAAAGCTAAGAAAGAAATGGCATGAAAAAACTTTGGAGGTTGATGTAATTATGTTTTTTTTTAAAAAAAACTACATTTCATCTTGAATTGGATTTGATACCCTGCTACATACACTTAGTAAAATAGGACATACATTCAACCATTTTAACTCCTTCTCATTTTGCATCTCAGGATTTATAACCTTTGTCTCCTCATGCATAACCACAGTGCCTAAAGATATTTAGACTTAGTTTTCTGTATTGCTTCAGTGCTCTTCACTAAACTTTTTACTCTTGATGTGTTTATTCCTATACTCAATTTTGATTCACCTTAAAGGCCCATTTTTACCAGGGCCTTCTCTGTTGCTGGAGTATGCTTTCTCCTCCATTAACATCAGATTTAGCCACGTGACTTATTTTGGCCTGTGGAATGAGTGTGAAAGTGATGTATATCATGTCCTGGCAAGTGTTTTAAAAGAGTCATTGCTTGAATTGCCTTTACTTTTTGCCCTCTGCCATTAGAGTGGCATATTACTAATGCCGTCTACTGCTCCAGTTTGGGTCTTAGGATAGGGGAAAGCCACATGTAATGTGAGCAAGCAAATCTTTGTTTTTGTAACAGTAAGTTTTGGGGTTTTTTTTGGTAACTGCAAAATAACCTATAGATGCTGTCTGAAACCCTTTGTCAGTCTTTGCTATCAAATTTGATGTCTAAAGGGATATTCCTAATTTATCCTATGGCTTATTCAATCCCTTAGTAAACATCACTGTAACTGAGCAATACAGCATTTTTAATCAGCTTAACATTCTTCTTCTTTTTTTTAATCTTAAAAAGTATTTATTTTCACACACACACACACACACACACACACACACACTGTATTTTATTTTTACAAGAGAGAAATAAACTGACACCAAGCATTATAAATGGATGACCACAACAAAAGCAACAATGATTGCAATTACCAGACATGAAACACACTCATACTATGTCATAATATTGACAGAAACATAGATCAATGGAACAAGATAGAAAGCCCAGAGATAAACCCACGCACCTATGGTCAACTAATCTATGACAAAGGAGGCAAAGATATACATGGAGAAAAGACAGTGTCTTCAATAAGTGGTGCTGGGAAAACTGGACAGCTACATGTAAAAGAATGAGATTAGAACATTCCCTAACCCCATACACAAAAATAAACCCAAAATGGATTCGAGACCTAAATGTAAGACTGGACACAATCTTCTTCTTGAGATGGGAAGAAGTGTCGTTGGTTCTCAGCATCATCTTAGCTCAGTCTACCCTTTCACCCTTTCCTTTATTCTTTTTAATCCGTGTTTGGAGGAACTTCTCAAGTTTGAACCTACCAATTAATTTTACTTTCCATAGTTTTGGTTTGCCTCATAACTTCTCTCATTATGGATTTTAATGCTATTATGACATCTTTCTTTCTTAACAATCTTTCTTCTTCTTTATGTTATCCTTATCATTTCATCCATTCAACAACTGTCTTATCCCATATATCCTAGAAAACAGAGGCTGAGTGAAGGTTACTGATTACTTACTTGAGAGATTCAATTCCAAGGCAGAGTGAGTGAGAGAAGAATAATCTGAGGCAGGGAAGGATAAAGAGTAATTCAAGGAAACACATCATTGTGCTGGCCACTGCTTCATGATGAGCCATGAAGAGACATCAGGTGCATTGAATTAGACACTCAGGTTGATTCTGGACAGACTATAGAAAGAAACCATGCCCTATAGCAATCCATCAGATAGAAAAAACAAAAAAGACAAACAAAAAAACTTCTTGTGTTTTATCTTCCATTGATCAAAGTTTGCTGCTTATACCATGCCTGTGTTGTAGCATTTTATCCTAATCTGGAAGTGGTACAAGGAGACAAATATGCTAGGCGTGCAGCTGGTTGACCTCAAGTGATGGAGCCACATAGCTGCATAAATGTTATAGACTTAAGTGGTAGTTAATAGTCTGAGGCAGAGCAAGGGACTAAGAATCTAGGAGGCTGGTGAGCTGAATCTGAAGAGGTGTATAAGATGTGTCTAAGACAACAACAAATATTTAATAGGCTACAGGAACTATGCTAGGTTGTCCGTTTATAGCAGTGAGCGCAAAAGTCCCTACCTTCACAGACATTTTTGTTAAGATTATCTTCACATCTTGACTTTCTATTGAGATAATTAAGAGAAGTGCAATGGTTTCTTTTTCATACATTTTCTAGACCTTTCTTATAATTCCTTCAGTAACTCCTACTCAGAGGTATAATTTTCCTCTGAGTATGCACAATAAAATTTCTTTTTTCTTAATTCTAAGTACTCCTTTTAAATAATTCCTGTTTGTTTTTCTTTACTCATTTTCAAATGAAGATAGGTCTACACAAGTTCAGTGTTTTCCAGCAGTCCAGATGTATGTTTCCAAAGCCTTATTTGCAGCTTACTTTGATACTGATCAAGTTCCACTTTCATATTTGCAACATTGTTGTACATTCTATCTTATCTACTTTTCAGATGGTGGTGTGAGAAGACACAAAGAAACATTTATACATAATATAAAATTATGCTTCCATTCCGTTTACTGAGAGTATGCCCAGAAAATAGCACAAGATGAGAGACAAGAATATGCTCTTCTCTTAGTTGATTTTTACTCCCCAACTCTCTCATAGTATGAACATCTCCCAACTCAAGTGTTTCTTCTGATTAAAGATACATATATTTTGTTCCAGATGACCCTTAAATCCAAGCCAATGACTGATTCTGGCCCTCTCTTTAAGAAAAATTATCTTCTATTACTAGAGGAGAAAGTTTTCTGTGTTTTATATTGTATTGAAAGATGATATGTATTATCTTCATCATGTCTCCTTTCTAAACGCAACATTTACTTAGGTCTCTTGGCTAACACATATCTTGGCTATCTATGCTGATGGAATTTTATTCTACAGCTACTGCCTATCTCCTTTGATAATTCTTGCCAGTGTTATTCTTGAAAAATGACAATACTCAGCAAGAATCATTACTATGTGTCTCTTCTTTCCCTCTCTTGTATTATATTTTCTCAAGGCATGTACCATTATTGATTCTCTTCTTTCCCTTCCCCCATTTTTGGACTATTATTTTCTACAGGTTTCAGTTTTTTGAATAGTTACAGAAAAAAAGTGCTATAGTCTAAAAGTTTGTGTCCACCCAAAATTCATATGTTGAAATTCTAATGCCTAATGTGATGGCATTAGGAGGTGGGGTCCTTAAGGAGGTGCTTCGCTTATGAGGGTAGAACCCTCTTGTAAAAAAGACCTCTCAGAGCCCCCGAGTGCCTTCCACCGTGTGAGGACGTAACAATAAGCGTGCGACCTGGAAGAGGGTCCTCACTTGACTATGCTGGCAGTTTGATCTCTAACTTCCAGCCTCCCCAACTGTGAGAAATAACTTTCTGGTTTCTGTAAACTACCTAGTCTGTGCTGTTTTTGTTATATCAAAAGGACGAAGGCAGATGGTGTATGTACATCTATCTGTGTGGGTTCAGGGGTTTCTGTTGTATCTGGAGAACATTAATATTCTAAACCTGTAAAAGAGCAGAGTTCCGGAATTCCCTGGTGGTTCAGTAGTTAGGACTCGGCGCTTTCACTGCTGTGGCCTGGGTTCAGTCCCTGGTCAGGGAACCGAGATTCTGCAAGCCATGTGGCAAGGCAAAAAAAATAAAATAGAAATTAAAAATAAGTAAGCAGAGCTCATTTCTCCCATATTAATATTCATCCATGTTCAACAACTGTCTGCATATCTTTTATGTTTCTTCTTTCTTTTAAGATTTATCTTATGTGAATGAATCACCAGTTTGAGGTTATAAGTAAAGAAAAGTCTCCATTAAAAATATTCTCCAAAATATATACTATAATGTATACTTCTGTGAAATACATCTCTATAAATATCTTTCTCTTCAAATTTATTTTACAACATATTTTCCAGTTTTATATGACCTGTATCACACAGGATTCACCACCACAGGAATCTGGAAACCTCTATCCCAGAGGTGTGGTTTTCCTGGACCCTTAGGGCCATAAAGACTGTCACTCCAGTTCATTTGTCCTTCTACTTACCAAGTTTACCCTGGGTGGGTTGCAAGGAGTGATTTCACCTTGTATTGCTCTCCTTCCTTCTGACAAAAAACCTCATCATTTCCTTCAAGATGGGTTAGAGGAGTCACAGGAATCCCAGCCTAGGCCCCTGAGGTGACAAACTAGTGGTGCTTTAAGGAACTTTTGTTTGAAAACTTAATTTACCTTTTGGGATTCTTTTTAATACATTTAAGTTTCTATATAATATAAAATGAAAGGTTGAGTTACCCTGTATTCAGAACTATCTGATAGTTGGCACCTGATAGTTGGCATCAGTGCTTATTAATTCTTGGAAGTGAAGTGTAACTTAATTTCAATAAGAAGGTGGTAGTATGACTGTATATCCAGGGTTTTTATTACTATCAAGCTATAAAAGAAAATTGATAAGTATTTGGCTTTGAAAGTCATAGTAGTTCTATCAGTACTTTCTAGGTATATGTGATAAATATTAAATACTTCATATGTTATTTCTCTTGTTAATATGTTTGCCTGCAGTAAAAAATAATAGATGCAAAAACTGGAGGCCGATCTATAACTTTAGATGAACAAAATTATTTAACTAAGATGATCTTTATTCATGCTTCTCTCTATTGCTTGCTTTGCACAGGAAGGAGTTGCAGGAGCTGCAGAATCTGTACAAACAGAACAGTGCACATACAGCACAGCAAGCAGAACTGATCCAGCAGCTTCAGCTTCTGAATATGGACACACAGAAGGTACTGAGGAACCAGGAAGATGTTCACACAGCTGAAAGTATATCGTATCAAAAAGTACGCTTTTATTTTGTCATAAAAATGTAAATTTATATGTGTGAACTTATAAAAATATATAGAATTCAAATTTTTGCACATTTCAATATTGCTTTATTACTCCCTTTTATATTGCTTCTTCAAAATTAAAAATGAAATATGATTCAATTTGGTAATATTCAAAATTATGTGAGTATTTTTATGGCTGTTAAGGCCGAAACATTTAAAATATACATGCAAATTTATTCTGTAGGATATTGTTTTTATAAATTGGAGTTTTGATATCTACTATGAAACATACTAGAACTGTAGTCCTCAAACCAGGAAGGATTTGGAGAATGGGATTATTCAGCCTTCTATGATGAGAAATTATTCAACAAGTATGATTCTAGTTTATGACCTAAAGCAGTCTTTCAGTTACAGAATTTGCACATTATTTTATTGGCAAATCTGCACAAACACAAATGGGTATGCTGATGAGGTCTTTAGGATCAATATTTTCCAAGGATTTTTCTCTTTATTTTGTGTGTTTCTTTTAAGTAGTCATTTTACTTTACAGTTGTTTAAGGAGCCCCTCAAGAAGGCTTACCCAGCTATTTAGGTATGCTGACACAGCAGCAATACTTACAGCTAGTAATTAAAAAACACTTTTATTGAATTCTTTATGTTTTGTGTGGTGTACATGTTTATAGGAATAATTTATTTTCTACACAGATCAACCCTATGAGATAGATGTTATTTCCTCTTAATAGTTGAGGCAGCCAAGGCTTAGAGAGGTTAAATGGTGCAGTCTATGTTACTTGGGGATTATTTCTGTCTAAACTTACTCTTCTCCTAAAAAAGCACTGTGGAAATTCAACATCTATAATTAATATGAAATAAATAACTATTAAGTAAACTTTAAACACATACTTTCAAATGATGCTTTGTAACTGTGGTTTTTCGACTAAATTCTGTGTTTCCTTCGAGTTTCTGTCAGGACGAGGATGGCACCAAGCATCAGGGTAGTGTCCATCCTCTCCACTTTGAATAGAACAGCTCCACCTTTTTGTTTTATACAGTGGGATTGCCCATTATGCTTTTGTTTCTAAACCAGACTCCGTTGCTAAATTGACTTGAAAAATTGGACCTTATTAGTAACTTTAACTCTTTTCTCTTTTTCACTGTGTAGGTATTTAACGCAAACCTTTCTTTCTCTTTCTTGATTTTTGCTTGTAAGTCCCTAACCCATGGCAAGTTATATTAAAATATGTCTTTAGGGTTGCTTGTTGTTAAAGTTCATAACTCTTTTCTCTCATGTGCAGATACTTTGCTGTTTCTCCTCTCAGTTAGCAAGAGAGAACTTGGTAAGGTGGAAGAAAAAGGCAGTGTTTCCTTTGCTGTTTACTTTTTCAATCTTTTGTTCTAAGATTCCTTTTTCAGCTTTGCTTAACTTAAAATTTAAGATAAATTGTTTCAGCCTTAATTCTACTTTTTGGTTGATCCTCCTTAGCAGCCTTTGCAGAGAGCAACCATTTTTTTAATACCCTACCTGAGAACTTTTGTAGATTCTATATCATTTCAAACAACTGAATACTTAAACATTTTTATTTGAAGTGATTATTACCAAAGTAATACATGCTTGTGATAAATTTTCAAAAAATTCAGAAGCGTATAAAAAAATAAAGTTCTCTGCCCTCCTGCCTGAAGCCATTGCCCCAGACTTTACTGCTCTTAATATTTGAGTGTATCCTAGAGTCCCTCTAGAAGAACAGAATATTTTAAAATTATTTCATCTTTTTAATTATATAAGAATTACATAAATATATTATTATAAAAATTTGAAATGATATAGAAGTACTGATAATGCTAATATAACAGATTTGAGTTCTCTTCCACTCAGCCCAGTTCATTTCATTCCCCTCCCCAGGGGTAATCTTCTGAGTAGTCATTCCAGACCTTTTCATGCATTATATACTGTGTCTGTGTACATATACACATATCATCAATCTAGGTATCTTACATTTTTAATATTAATTTATCCTATCCTTACTGTTCGTTAACTTGCTGTTTTCAAATAATATGCCTTGAGTATATTTCCATGACAGTATGTATAGCTCTTGCTCTCCTCCTCCTCCCCATGCTCCAACAGAAACATGTAAAGTACAGCGTGGATTTACCAGAGTATAATTTGATTACTGAGGTCTCCCTCCTCAACTTTTTTTTATAAACTTCAGAAGGAGGCATTCCACATCTCTTCCACGGTGTCAGTTTTCCCTACTGGATCATTTCTAACCACATAAAAACATGCTGTTGTGTCTCTGATCTGCATGGAAGACCAAAACAATTAAGCAACAACAAAAAACCTGTCTTGACCTTACTATATTCCTTTCCTTCCCTTCCTTTCTTTCCTTTTCCAGCAATATTCCTTGCAAGAGTTAACTTGTCTCAAAGTTCTCTTCTTCCATTCTCTTTTGAACCTATTCCAATCAAGTTTTTGCCCCTTTCACTCCACTAAAATTTCTCTTTGCAGAATCATTTGTGACTCCCATATTGCTGAATTCAGTAATCTTCTAGCAGTCTTCATCTTACCTCACTTACCAGCAACATTGTCACAGTCGATGACTCTATCCTTTGAAACCCTTTTTTTTCCTTCTGGCTTACAGCATATCACAGTTGTGTGGTTTTCTTCTTTCAGTTTCTAGCTGTTTCTTTTCTGTTGCTTTCTAGTCTTCCTTACTCACCCTGTCCTCTAAATGTTAAAATGTTCCAAGCCAAAATCTTAGGACCTCTTTTTTTTCCCTCTCTTTAAATTCATACCCTAGTTGATTTTATCTACTCACCTAGGCTTTCAAAACCATACTGTCTATATGCTGATCACTCCCAGATTTGATTATCTGCTCTGGATCTCTTCCCTGAACTCTAGGAAAGAGTATATCTAATCGCCTACTTAGCATCTTTTAACTTGATGCCTAACGGGCATCTCAGACTTCACATGTTCAAAACTAAGCTATTGTTTGCCCTGCCTTCAGAGGGTGTCTGGAATCCTACTACTTCCCACTACCCCTGCTGTGACCACTAACTTGCATTACCTGAATGTTTGCAGTAGTTTCCTACTTCGTTTCTTTGCTCCTGACCTTACCTACTTTGAGTTTATTCTCAACATAGATGCCAGAATGTTCTTGCTAAAACTTAGTAAGTCAAATCAGGTCATTCCTCTCTTAAATTACCCCCACTGGTTTCTTGTCTGATTAAAAGTAAAAGCCGAAGTCCTTACTACAACCTGTGAGACTCTACATGATCTGGCTCTGCATTACCCCTCTGATCTCATCTTTGCCTTAGCTTCTTAATCTCTCTGCTTTGGCCACATTTAACTTTGTTTCTTCACTTGAACATACCAGGTATTCTTCACCCTCAAGGTCTTTGCACTGGATTCCACTGCCTGAAATCTCTTCCCCCAGTTATCTGCATAGATGACCTTTTTACTGCCTTTATTCTTCACCTCTCACAGCTTAAATCCGTTCTTTATCATGAAGATTAATATAGCTAGCTTAAAATGTTTGCACCCCTGTATTACAACTGGCCAACAGAACATCTTGTCTTTTTAACGTCAGTTGGAGTTTTGTATTGGTATGTGATTATATCATTTAGTTTCCCATATGTTTTTATATTGTTTTTCCTCTTAGACTATTAAAATAACTTGAGGGCAATGAGTATGTCATATATAGACCATATGTATAAATATATAGACATAACTATTTTATTGATTATTAATAAATTTGGATATATGTTTTGAAACAGCTTTACAATGAGTTACATATTTGGTTTGAAACCACAAAATCAAGTGAAGCTATGCTCCGACAAAGTGTTGTTAATCTTCAGGATAAGCTATTTCAAAAAGAGCGGGAAAATGCTAAATTAAAAGAAAAGCTTCAGGAGTCACAAGGAGCACTCTATCCTTTACCACAAGAATGTGATTCAGACCACTCAGAACAGGTGAGACATTTTCTAAAAATGTTACCCAGTATAATATCATATTAAATTTTCTAGTATAATTGACTAAAACGCAAAAATTGAATAAATTTGCATATATTAGAATATAAATGTGGCAGATTTATGTTGTGCTATTTTTTGTACTCTGTAGACATAAATATTATATACAATGTGGATTCATATAGAAATGCATATAGAAACACAGGGTGTATCTGGTATAGTTATTGGGATGAAACATTTCGCTGATATATGATAATGAAGAGGAAATTAATAGGTCATGTCCATTTCAAGACGTTTTATTGAATGGGGTAATGGAATGAAAAGAGTATTGAATAGAAAGTCGCGTAAAAGTACTTGCCATAATTCCTGGTATGTGGTAGTTAATACCATTTAGTCCCAGTTGTATCACTATCTTGATATATGATTTTGGACAGATCAGTTGACGTTTCTACCTATTCTTGTCCTATTAAGTGAGGTAGTACAAATGTATAGATAAATATGCAGATTCAGGATTCAAATAAACCTGGGATCAAATTATAGCTTTGCCTGTGAGCTTTGTGAACTTGAGCAAATTTCTTAACCCTTTAGCCAAAGTTTCTTCGCAAATAAAATGTTGATATTAATAGTATCTTTGTCATAAGAGTTTTGTGAGGACTGAGGTATAATGCATGTCAAATGCAGAGCCTGTCACATAGAAAATATCCAGTGGTACCTCTTTTAGATAATTTTCAAGGTAACTGTCATCTCTAAATACGTATTATAAAACAATCTTATTCCTATAAAGTTATTTGTTTTTAAGGCACTCAGTACTTCTTTAAGTGTTAGAATTTAAAGAAATGAAATTAACACAAGTACGTAATTGGGAGCTTAAATGTTTATTAATGATCCTTTAACTTTAATGATCCAGTAATTTTTCAACCCAGCATATTTTGTCTTGCTAACAACTCAAACATAAGATTTTTTAATTTGTATTGTATTATATTGAATGTTTTGGACATCAGGTGCACAGAATTGGGTTAGTCATAAGATTTGTATCATGGGGCTTCCCTGGTGGCGTAGTGCTTGAGAGTCCGCCTGCCGACATGGCAGGGAACACGGGTTCGTGCCCCGGTCCGGGAGGATCCCACATGCCGCGGATCGGCTAGGCCCGTGAGCCATGGCCACTGAGCCTGCACGTCCGGAGCCTGTGCTAACAGGAGAGGCCACAACAGTGAGAGGCCCTCGTACCCAAAAAAAAAAAAAAAAAAAAAAAAAAGATTTGTATCATGACACAGTATTATGTTACATGCATATTTATTTTAATTGTTACTTTTTTGTTATAATAAACACTGTTGGTCCCACCAACTAATTCAAGGGTAGGAAGGTACTAATAACTTATATCTACTTGTATCCTTCACCCTTTACTGGTACCCTGATTCTCTCACCAGAGGTAACTACTGAACTATTGATCATTTTGATTATTTTTTAGAAAGTTTTATCTCATATAAATTTATGAGGAAATAGAATATTGTTTAGTTTTGCCATTTATAAAAATGTATCAAATTGTATTGTTTCCTGGGATTTGGCAATTTTGACTCATCACTGTGTTAAGATTCATCTATGATGTTTTGTATAACTTCATTTATTTTGACTGATATAAAATATTCTGTTATATGTGATTATATCATAACTACTTGTCCATTCATTTGTAGATGAGTATTAGGGTTATTTCCAGTTTCTTGCTGTTACGAATAATGCTGCAATTGGCATTTTTGTACATGATTCTTAGTACACACCTGCATGCATTTTTGTGGATTAACTATCTCAGAATGGAAATCCTAGGTCTAGGGTGTGAAAATGTAAACTTTCACAAAATACTGGTCACTTATTTTTCAAAGTGGTTTTCATCAATTTTACTCATATCAACAATGCATTTGGCTGTATTTCCTACAATTACTAGTCAAGTGAGTGCCCTCCTCTGCAAAATGTCTATTTATGTCTTTTATCCATTCTTGTACTGGATTTTTTTCTCATTGATTTGTAAAAGTTCTTTAAATGTCCTTGATACTAATCTCTAGTAAGTTGAATGTGTGGCAAGTATCTTCTCTCAGGGTGTACCTTGTCTTTTCATTTTCTTTAACATGTCATATGATAAACAGAAATTCTTAATTTTAGTTTAGAAAATTTAATCTTTTATACTTAGTGCTCATTTAAGAAATTCTTCCCTACCCCAAATATGGAAATATTTGCACCTCTGTTTCCTTCAAAAAGTTTTAAAACTTTGTTTATGTCATTTATGTTCATAATTCATTTGGAATTGTATTTCACATACAGTATAAGGTAAGGATCCATTTTTATTTATTTATTTTTCCCCAAATAGTAGCCAGTTTTTCCAAATCAACCCATTGGATGATCCACTTTTTTTCTTGTGTAGTGCTGGGCTACCTCTATCATATATCCTAGTTCAGTATATTGAGTTTCTTTCTAGACTCTTTTCTCTGTATTCCTGGATAATGTTACATCATCTTAATCAGTATAGCTTCATAGTAAGTCTTTATATTTGGTAGATTACTTTCTTACTGTTCTGTAAAGTGTCTTGGCCATGTTGGCACTTAGCGCTATAACTTTAAGGATAATTTAGTTTCATGAAAACACTTGAAATTTTTTGTAAACGATTTTATTGAAGTGTAACATACAAATACTAAAGTGTACAAACCTTAAGTGTTTAACTCAATGACGTTTCACAAATTGAACACATCCATATAAATACCACTCAGATCAAGATGTAGAATATTACCAGTATTCAGTAAACCTCCATAATGTTCCTAATTAGTGGCTACCCCTACAATGTAACCAGCTTTGTCTTCTATCATCATTGATTAGTTTTGCTTCTTTTTGAAACTTACTGTATTTTACCTTTAAACACTCTATATGCTATGGGGGTTTTTTGTAAATGTCGTTTATCGTATTAGGAAGTTCCCATCTATTCACAGTTTGAAAGCTTTTTCATGAACAGGTATTGATTGTATACAATGTCTTTTAAGATGACGCTAGGGTTTTTCTCATGTATTCTGTTAACATGGTTATTACATTGATTGTTTTTCAATTATTAATTCAGTTTTGTATTCTTTGAAATAAACCTAACTTTGTTGTAATGTTTTATTATTTTCATATTGCTGGACTCAATTGGCTAATATTTTTCTTAGGATTTTTACATCTATATTTATGAGGGATATTGGGCTGTACTTTTCCTTTCTTGAATGTTTCTTGTTAGATTTTATCAAGGTGTTGCTGGTGTCCTAATATGAATTGCAAAGTATTCTCTCTTTTTTACTTCACTAGAAGAGTTTGTATAAAACATATTTCTTTCTTATTAAACACTGAATGCTCTCCTTCTAACATAAGGAACAAGTCAGTTATATTCAACATTGTACTGTAGATTCTAACTAGTACAGTAAGGCAAGAAACAAATAAAATCATGCTGATTAGAGATAAGGAAGTAAAACTCTTTTTATTCACAGAACCTGAGCATCCGTATACAAAGTGTACTGAATCTATGATGAAAGAACTAGAAATAGTAAGAAAATTTAGCAGTGTTGCAAGATACCATCAATTTACAAAAGTCAATTATATATCTAAATATTAGAAACAAATAATTAGAAATTGAAATCGAAAAAGATTTGATAAGAATCAAATCTTTGATTCTTATCATTGATAAGAATCATTATTCTTATTCTTTGATAAGAATATCAAAACTTGTGTAATAATTAAGGATAAATTTGATAAAATATGAAAAGTACAAAACATACCAGAGGGAAATTAAAGGACATATGTAAGTGGACAGCTAGGCCAAGTTCATGAATCAGAAGATACAATGTTGTCAAAATGTCAGTTCTCCCCAAATTGATCTATTTATTATGTAATCCCAATCAAAATTCCAGAAAGCTATAGTTTTTAGATAAATACAAGCCAATTCTAAAATTTATAAAAGGGACCTAAAAGAGCAAAATAAAGTACTGGGTTAGCTAAAAAGTTCATTTGGGTTTTTCTATAAGATGTTATGGAAAACCCTGAACGAACTTTTTGACCAACCAAATAGTAAAAAATAAAGTTGGAGGACTTAACACTACCCAATTTTGAGACCTATTTATCAAGCTAAAAAAGAAAAAATGGTGTGGTATTGGCATAATGATTGACAAAATAATTGGTATAACAGAATAGAGTCCAGAAAAATACCCACTAATACATGTCGCTGTATAGTACCTCTTGAAATGCGGGTACTGCAAGCCACTTTGTTCTTTTTCAAGGATGCTCTGTAGACTCTTGCTCTACTGCTTTTTTATAGAACTTTTAGTATTAGCTTGTCAACTTTACAAATAAATATTCAGTTAGAAATGTTTCTTATTTCCCTTGTAATTTTCTTTTTGCCCCTTTGGTTATTAGAAAATGTGTTATTTACTTTTGAAATGTTTGTGTTTTTTCCTTGTATATCTTATTTTTATTCACTTCTAATATACTTCCATTATGGTCAGAGATAGTGTTCTATAAGATTACTGTATTTGGAAATTTATTGAGACTTGTTGTATGGTCCAGCATATAGTTTTGATGAATGTACTATTTATACCTGAAAATAATTTTTAATCTGCAGGTATTGACTGGGGTGTTCCTTAAATATCGATATTAATTTTGTCATTGTGGTTGACAGTGTTCAGATCTGTCTTTAGTGATTTTTATCCTTAGTTTTTAAATCAGTTTTGCTATCAGTTGCTGAGAGAGGTGTTAAAATCTTCCAGTATGATTGTAGATTTTTCTGTTTTCCCTTTAGTTTGTCAACTTTTGCTTCATGTATTTTAAAACTGTTTTATTAGGGGCATACATATTTATGATTGTCATTTCTTTCTAATTAAATGAACCCTTTGCTATTGTAAAATGTCACTTTTAACTATAATAATATTCTGTTGACTTGAAATCCAATTTTATGATGTTAATATAGCCAATCAGTCTCTTTAATGGTTACATTTTCCATGGGAGGATTACCTTTTTCTTAGTCTTTAAATTTCCATCTATAGGTGTCTTAATATTTAAAGTGTGTATACAGAGTAAGATTCTGTTTTTATTCATTCTGACAATTTCTTCCATTTCATTGCAGCATTAGTGCACTTAAATTTAATTATTAATATGGTTGGGTTTAGGTGCACCATCTTACCATTTGTTTTCCATTTGTCCTATTTTTTGTTCCTCTGTTCCCATTTCCTTCCTTTTTCTGGATTAATTGACTGTTTATATATTTTTAAAAAGCAATTTAAAAACATCACTTTTCTGTCTTCTGGACTCCACTGTTTCTCACAGTATCACTGGAAATTTGTTTCATTTTTCACTTAAATGTGATGTGTCAGTTTTGGCTGGCTTTTTTCCTGAATATTTAACCTTTGGTTTTAAGCACTTTAACTGTGATGTTCCCAAGTATGACTTTCGTTATAGTCATCCTTCTTGCAGTTTGATAAGCTTCTTTTTTTTTTTTTTAAGGTTAAACTTTATTTATTATCCATTTTCTATTTCTATTTCCTGGGGATTTAAATAAATTTTTTAACATCTTTATTGGAGTATAATTGCTTTACAATATTGTGTTAGTTTCTGATATATAACAAAATGAATCAGCTATATGTATACATATATCCCCATATCCCCTCCCTCTTGTGTCTCCCTCCCACCCTACCTATCCCACTCCTTTAGGTGGTCACAAAGCACTGAGCTGCTCTCTCTGTGCTATGCAGCTGCTTCCCACTAGCTATCTATATTACATTTGGTAGTGTATATATTGTCAGTGCTACTCTTTCACTTCATCCCAACTTACCTTTCCCGCTCCCCGTGTCCTCAAGTCCATTTTCTACATCTGCATCTTTATTCCTGTCCTGCCCCTAGGTTCATCAGAACCATTTTTTTTTAAAGATTCCATATGTATATGTTAGCATACAGTATTTGTTTTTCTCTTTCTGACTTACTTCGTTCCATATGACAGACTCTAGGTCCATCCACCTCACTACAAATAAGTCAATTTCGTTTCTTTATCTGATGGAGTAATATTCCATTGTATATATGTGCCACATCTTCTTTATCCATTCATCTTTCAGTGGGCACATAGGTTGCTTCCATGTCCTGGCTATTGTAAATAGTGCTGCAATGAACATTGTGATACATGATACTTCTTGATACTTTTCTCAGGGTATATGCCCAGTAGTGGGACTGCTGGGTCATATGGTAGTTCTGTTTTTAGTTTTTAAGGAACCTCCATACTGTTCTCCATAGTGGCTATATCAATTTACATTCCCACCAACAGTGCAAGAGAGTTCCCTTTTCTCCACACCCTCTCCAGCATTTATGGTTTGACATTTTTTGATGATGCCATTCTGACTGGTGTGAGGTGATACCTCACTGTAGTTTTGATTTGCATTTCTCTAATGATTAGTGATGTTGAGCAGCTTTTCATGTGCTTCTTGGCCATCTGTATGTCTTCTTTGGAGAAATGTCTATTTAGGTCTTCTGCCCATTTTTGGATTGGGTTGTTTTTTTAATATTGAGCTGCATGAGCTGTTTATATATTTTGGAGATTAATCCGTTGTCTATTGCTTCATTTGCAAATATTTTCTCCCATTCTGAGGGTTGTCTTTTCATCTTGTTGATGGTTTCCTTTGCTGTGCAGAAGCTTTTAAGTTTCATTCGGTCCCATTTGTTTATTTTTGGTTTTATTTCTCTTACTCTAGGAGGTTGTCAAAACGGATCTTGCTGTATTTATGTCATAGAGTGTTCTGCCTATGTTTTCCTCTAAGAGTTTTATAGTGTCTGCCCTTACATTTAGGTCTTTAATCCATTTTGAGTTTATTTATGTATATGGTGTTAGGAAGTGTTCTAATTTCATTATTTTACATATAGCTGTCCCGTTTTCCCAGCACCACTTATTGAAGAGGACTTCTTTTCTCCATTGTATATTCTTGCCTCCTTTGTAAAAAAAATATGGTAACCGTATGTGCGAGGGTTTGTCTCTGGGCTTTGTATCCTGTTTTGTTGATCTATATTTCTGTTTTTGTGACAGTACTATACTGTCTTGATTACTGTAGCTTTGTAGTATACTCTGAAGCCCAGTAACCTGATTCCTCCAGCTCTATTTTTCTCAAGATTGCTTTGGCTATTCGGGGTCTTTTGTGTTTCCATACAAATTGTTAAATTTTTTGTTCTAGTTCTGTGAAAAATGCCATTGGCAATTTGATAAGGATTGCATTAAATCTGTAGATTGTTGTGGCTAGTGTAGTCATTTTCACAATGTTGATTCTTCCAATAAAAGAACATGGTATATCTCTCCATCTGTTTGTATCATCTTTAATTTCTTTCATCAGTGTCATATAGTTTTCTGCATATAGATCTTTTGTCTCCTTAGGTAGGTTTATTCCTAGGTATTTGATTCTTCTTGTTGCAGTGGTAAATGGGATTGTTTCCTTAATTTCTCTTTCAGATTTTTCATCATTAGTGTATAGGAATGCAAGAGATCTTTGTTTGTTAATTTTGTATCCTGCTAGTTTACCAGATTCATTGATTATTAGCTCTAGTAATTTTCTGGTAGCATCTTTAGGATTCTCTATCTATAGTATCATGTCATCGGCAAACAGTGACAGTTTTACTTCTTCTTTTCCGATTTGGATTCCTTTTTTTCTTTTTCTTCTCTGATTGCTGTGGCTAAAACTTCCAAAACTATGTTGAATAAAGTGGTGAGAGTGGGGAACCTTGTCTTGTTCCTGATCTTAGGGGAAATGGTTTCAGTTTTTCACATTGAGAACGATGTTGGCTGTGGGTTTGTCATATATGGCCTTTATTATGTTGAGGTAGCTTTCCTCTATGCCTACTTTCTGCAGAATTTTTATCATAAATGGGTGTTGAATTTCATTGAAAGCTTTTTGCGCATCTATTCAGATGATCGTATGGTTTTTATCCTTCAATTTTTTAAAATGGTGTATCACATTGATTGATTTGCGTATTTTTAAGAATCCTTGAATTCCTGGGATAAACTCCACTTGAGCATGGTGTATGATCCTTTTAATGTGCTGTTGGATTCTGTTTGCTAGTATTTTGTTGCAGATTTTTGCATCAATGTTCATCAATGGTTTGGCCTGTAGCTTTCTTTTTTGTGGCATCTTTGTCTGGTTTTGGTTTCAGGGTGATGTTGGCCTTGTATAATGAGTTTGGGAGTGTTCCTCCCTCTGCTATGGTTTGGAAGAGTTTGAGAGGATAGGTGTTAGCTCTTCTCTAAATGTTTGATAGAACTCACCTGTGAAGCCATCTGGTCCTGGGCTTTTATTTATTGGAAGATCTTTAACCACAGTTTCAATTTCATTACTTGTGATTGGTCTGTTTATATTTTCTGTTTCTTGCAGGTTCAGTCTCCGAAGGTTGTGCTTTTCTAAGAAGTCCATTTCTTCTAGGTTGTCCATTTTATTGGCATATAGTTGCTTGTAGTAATCTCTTATGATTCTTTGTATTTCTACAGTGTCAGTTGTTACTTCTCCTTTTTCATCTCTAATTTGTTTATTTGAGTCTTCCCCCCTTTTTTCTTGATGAGTCTGGCTAGAGGTTTATCAATTTTTTTAAGGTTTTATTTATTTTTTTATTTCTTGGCTGCACTGGGTCTTCGTTGCTGTGCACGGGCTTTGTCTAGTTACAGTGAGCAGGGGCTACTCTTTGTTGCGGTGTGCGGCCATCTTATTGTGGTGGCTTCTCTTGTTGTGAAGCATGGGCTGTAGGCGCTCAGGCTTTGGTAGTTGTGGCACACAGTCTCAGTAGTTGTGGCTCACGGGCTTAGTTGCTCCGCGGCATGTGGGATCTTCCCAGACCAGGACTCAAACCCGTGTCCCCTGCATTGGCAGGTGGATTCTTAACCATCTGTGCCACTAGAGAAGTCCTAATGGTTTATCAATTTTCTTTATCTTCACAACGAACCAGCTTTTAGTTTTATTGATCTTTGCTATTGTTTTCTTCATTTCTTTTTCATTTATTTCTGACCTGATATTTATGATTTCTTTCCTTCTGCTAACTTTGGGGTTTTTTTGGTTCTTCTTTCTCTAACTGCTTTAGGTGTAAGGTTAGGTTGTTTATTTGAGATTTTTCTTGTTTCTTGAGGTAGGATTGTATTGCTATAATCTTCCCTCTTAGAACTGCTTTTGCTGCATCCCATGGTTTTTGGGTCATCATGTTTTCATTGTCATTTGTTTCTAGGTATTTTTTGATTTCCTCTTTGATTTCTTCAGTGATCTCTTGGTTGTTTAGTAGTATATTGTTTAGCCTCCATGTGTTTGTATTTTTTACTGTGTTTTTCGTGTAATTGATATCTAGTCTCATAGTATCGTGGTTGGAAAAAGATACTTGATACAGTTTCAATTTTCTTAAATTTACCAAGGTTTGATTTGTGACCCAAGATATGATCTGTCCTGGAGAATGTTCCATGAGCAGTAGAGAAGAAAGTGTATTCTGTTGTTTATGGATGGACTGTCTTATAAATATCAATTAAGTCCATCTTGTTTAATGTGTCATTTAAAGCTTGTGTTTCCTTATTTATTTTCATTTTGGGTGATTTTTCCATTGGTGAAAGTGGGGTGTTAAAGTCTCCTACTGTTATTGTGTTACTGTCGATTTCCCCTTTTATGGCTGTTAGCATTTGTGTTATGTATTGAGATGCTCCTATGTTGGGCGCATAAATATTTACAATTGTTATATCTTTTTCTTGGATTGATCCACTGATCATTATGTAGTGTCCACTTTGTCTCTTGTAATAGTCTTTATTTTAAAGTCTATTTTGTCTGATGTCAGAATTGCTACTCCAGCTTTCTTCCAAATTCCATTTGCATGGAATATCATTTTCCATCCACTCACTTTCAGTCTGTATGTATCCCTAGTTGTGAAGTGGGTCTCTTGTAGACAGCGTATATACAGGTCTTGATTTTGTATCCATTCAGCCAGTCTCTGTCTTTTGGTTGACGTATTTAATCCATTTACAATTAAGGTAATTATCAATATGTTACTTCCTATTACCATTTTCTTAATTGTTTTGGTTTTGTTGTTGTAGGTCTTTTCCTTCTCTTGTGTTTTCTGCCTAGAGAAGTTCCTTTAGCATTTCTTGTAAGGCCGGTTTGGTGTTGAATTCTCATAGCTTTTACTTGTCTTTAAAGGTTTTAATTTTTCCATCAAATCTGAATGAGATCCTTGCTAGGTAGAGTAATCTTGGTTGTAGGTTTTTCCCTTTCATCACTTTAAATATGTCCTGCCACTTCATTCTGGCTTGCAGAGTTTCTGCTGAAAGATCAGCTGTTAACCTTATGGGGGATTCCCTTGTATGTTATTTGTCGCTTTTCCCTTGCTGCTTTCAATATTTTTTCTTGTATTTAATTTTTGATAGTTTGATTAACATTTGTCTTGGCTTGTTTCTTCTTGGATTTATCCTGTATGGGACTCCCTGTGCTTCCTGGATTTGATTGACTGTATTTCCTTCCCATATTAGGGAAGTTTTCAACTATAATCTCTTCAAATATTTTCTCATTCCCTTTCTTTTTCTCTTCTTCTGGGACCCCTATCATTTGAATGTAGGTACATTTAAGGTTGTCCTAGTGGTCTCTGAGAATGTCCTCAATTCTTTTCATTCTTTTCTGTGTATTCTGCTCTATGGCAGTTATTTCCTCTATCTAATCTTTCAGGTCACTTATGTGTTCTTCTGCCTCAGTTATTCTGCTATTGATTCCCTCTAGAGAATTTTTAATTTCATTTATTGTGTTGTTCATCATTGTTTGGTTGCTCTTTGGTTCTTCTGTGTCCTTGTTAAACATTTCTTGTATTTTCTCCATTCTGTTTCCAAGATTTTGAATCATCTTTACTATCATTACTCTGAATTGTATTTCAGGTAGACTGCCTATTTCCTCTTCATTTGTTTGGTCTGGTGGGTTTTTACCTTGTTCTTTCATCTGCTGCATATTTCTCTGTCTTCTCATTTTATTTAATTTACTGTGTTTGGTGTCTCCTTTTCACAGGCTGCAGGTTTGTAGTTCCCGTTGTTTTTGGTGTCTGCCCCCAGTAAGTGAGGTAGTTTCTGTGGCTTCTGTAGGCTTCTTGGTGGAGGGGACTAGTGCCTGTGTTCTGGTGGTTGGGGTTGATCTTGTCTTTCTGGTGGGCAGGGTCATATATGGTAGTGTGTTTTTTGGTGTTTATGGACTTATTATGATTTTAAGCAACCTCTGTGCTAATGGATGGGGTTGTGTCCCTGACTTGCTAGTTGTCTGGCATAGGGCGGCTAGCACTGGAGTTTGCTGACCGTTGGGTGGAGCTGGGTCTTAGCATTGAGACGGAGATCTGTGGGAGAGCTCTCACCGATTGACATTACATCGGGCAGGGAAGTCTCTAGTGCTCCAGTGTCCTGAAATCAGCTGTCCCACCTCAGACGCTCAGGCCTGACACCAGGCTGGAGCACCAAGACCCTGTCAGCAACATGGCTCAGAATAAAAGGGAGGGGGAGGGAAATAAATAAATTTTTAAATTATTAATATAAAAAATTTCAAAATAATAATTAAGGAAAAAGAGAGCAACCAAACCAATAAACAAATACGCCAATGATAACAAATGCAAAAAACTAAACCGAGATAAACATAAAAATAAGAAACAATTCAGTCATGGACAGCAAACCCCAAGTCTACCGTTGCTCCCAAAGTCCACTGCCACAATCTTGGGTGATTCATTGTCTATTTAGGTATTCCACAGATGTAGGGTACATCACGTTGATTGTGGGGATTTAATCCGCTGCTCCTGATGCTGCACGGAGAAATATCCCTTTCTTATCTTTGTTCGCACAGCTCCTCGGGTTCAGCTTTGGTTTTGGCCCCACCTCTGCATGTAGGTTGCCCTCAGGCATCTGTTTCCCGCACACACAGGAGGGGGTTAAAGCAGTGGCTTATTAGGGGTTCTTGCTCATTCAGGCTGGGAAGTGGGAGGGGAACAGTAGTTATAATTGGAATGCTAGGCGATCCTGTGGCAGCAGAGGCCTGTGTGGCATTGCACCATCCTGAGGCGCACCATGTGTTCTCCTTGGGAAATTGTCCCTGGATCACAGGACCCTGGCAGTGGCGGGCTACACAGGCTCCTGGGGTGGGTGGTGTGGATAGTGTTGTGTGCTTGCATGCAGGATTCTTGGTGGCTGCAGCAGCAGCATTGGCAGTTGATGCCTGTCTCTGGGGTCCGAGCCGAAAGACATGGCTAGCGCCCATCTCTGGAGTTCGCTTAGGTGGTGCTCTGCCATTTGTGGGCAGACTGGGAAGGAATCCCTTCTCCTCATGCACCCGAAAACAATGGTCTCTTGCCTCTTATGCAGGTCCAGACTTTTTTGCAGACTTCCTCCCAGCTAGCTGTGAAGCACTAGCCTCCTTCAGCTGTGTTCACGCAGCCAGTCCATCCACTCCCTGGGGTCTGACCTCCGAAACCCGAGCCTCAGCTCCCAGCCTCCATGCTCCCCAGCGGGTGAGCAGAGAAGCCTCTCAGGCTAATGAGTACTTGTCGGCCCTGATCCTCTGTGCAGGAATCTCTCCACTTTGCCCTCTGAACCCTTGTTGCTGTGCTTTCCTTTGTGCTCCGAAGCTTCCCCCCTCCGCCACCCGCAGTCTCTGCCCGCGAAGGGGCTTCCTAGTGTGTGGAAGCTTTTCCTCCTTTACAGCTCTGTCCCAGAAGTGCAGGTCCTGTCCCTATTCTTTTGTCTCTGTTTTTTCTCTTTTTTTTTTGCCCTACCCAGGTACGTGGGGATTTTCTTGCTTTTTGGGAAGTCTGAGTTTTTCTGCCAGCGTTCAGTAGGTGTTCTGTAGAAGTTGTTCCACATGTAGATGTATTTTTTGTGTATTTGTGGGGAGGAAGGTGATCTCCATGTTTTACTCCTCTGCCATCTTGAAGGCCCCTCTCTCCTGGGAATTCTGATGAGCTTCTTGAGTTTTGTAAATAATATATTTTTTACTGAATTGGGGAAATTTTTGACATTACTTTCTGAAACATTCTTCTGACTTCTCTCTCTTCTCCTTTTGAGATTCCTATTTCACTTATGTTAGACTCTTCAGTGTTACCCCAAAGCCCGATGAGTCTCTCTTTATTTTTTTCAATCTTTTAATTTACATTCTTTAGATAATTTATGTTAATTTTTATTCAATTTAAGTGACATTTCTGTTATCTCCAGTTTTTCTGTAAGTCTTTTTCTGTGAATTAATCTTCAAATGTTGTACACTTCAGTTCTACAATTTTCATTTGATTCATTATTGTATCATGTATATATGTGTTGAGTTTTTCTATGTGTTCATATCTTAAAATCATAGTTTTATTTATGTCTCTATTGTAATAGTTAAAGTAGATTCTTTAAAATTATTATATTTTAATTCTATTTTTTGCATATTCTTGGATTTAGTAGTGGTTTTCTTTGCTTTGAATATGGGTCATATATTAATGTTTTGTCTGTGTAATGATTTTATATTATTTAGTGTATATAGTAACAGATATTTTTTAGAGACTCTGGTTTCTGTCATGTTAGTCATGAGTGCTGAACTTTTTCTTTTTCTCCCCCTCCTCTGTCTCTTGAATTCAAATAAGTTAGATGTAAACTCCAAACCCTGATTTTCTTCAGGTGGGAACAACTAAGTTGCTTTTACGTTCTTTTAACCTTATCTGGATTGCTTAGAGGTCTGCCCACTGCATGACTACTTCAGGTGTCAGCCATAGTTTCAGCTGTCACCCTTCCAGAATTTCCATTTTTTCTAGCTGTAGTGGTGGACCTGAACTTTGTCTTATAGTTCTTCAAGCCAGTAAAACTGCAAGTTACTATTGGAGTTTTAATCTCCCCACATCATGTCTGTTATGAGCGTCTCTCAGATAAAAATTCACAAAAATGGGAAACTTAGGCTCTTTTGTTTTCCCAGTATCAATTCTTGTCCATATTTTTCCTGTGTTTGATCATTCTCTGTTACCTGCAGGTAGTTGTTTTTATATTTTGCTCAGAAATGTAACAGTTATATGCCGGAGACTTAATCTGATAGAAATCTACTCAGCTATTATTGTAAATAGAGCTTCCCAGTCTTTAACTTTTTAGTGTGTTTTAACTAACTTACTTAACTTACTTTAAAGTGTATTTAATTTTTCATACAGTGGAAGGAACTTAATTCATTCTAATGGAAGGAACTTAATTCATTCTAACTGCTTTATCTCACTTATTTTTGCTATTGTTATCTTACATTTTAATCCTGCATATATTTTTACTCTGTAAGCCATTATTATTATTAAAAAAATCAGTATTCACTGAGAATTTTTATCCCTTTGAAAGCTCTTCATTCTTTTCTGCAATTCTGTGTTTCCCTCTAGGATCTTTTGCCTTCTGCATTAAGCACTTTTTTTTGGTATTTCTTTTAGTGAGAGTCTGCTGACAGTGAATTCTCTCATTTTATATTTATCAGAGAATGCCTTTTTTGCCTTCATTTCTGAATGGTATTTTCAGGTGGTTAGAATTGCAGAATCGTTTTTTCTTCTTTTTTTTAAAGATGATATGCATTGTCTTCTGGCTTCCATTCTTTGAGTTGAGAAGTCATCTCTCTCTTTCTCCTTTGAAAGTAATATGTCCATTCTCTGACTACTTTTTATGTTTTCTCTATTTTTGGTTTTCAGCAGTTTTTATATGATTTCTCTAAGTGTGGTGGTGTTTCTGGTTTTTTTTTTGTGCTTTCAAGTTTATAAAGTTTATTTTTCTTTATATGCTATTCCTCATTCTTGGAAAATTCTTGCTAAATATCTCTTCAAATATGGCTTCTGCATATTCTTTCTCTCTTGTCCTTGTGAGATTTCAATTACATATTAGACCTTTCCACCATGTGCCATATAGCTTTGGACTCTTGAATATTTTCAAAGGTTTTTTTCTCTTTGCTTCAACCTTGATGCTTTCTTCAGTTCATTCATTCTCTCTTCTGTTATGGGTAGTCTGATGTTTCATCCATCTACTAAATTCTTATTTTTTTTTTTTTTTGCGGTATGTGGGCCTTTCACTGTTGTGGCCTCTCCCGTTGCGGAGCACAGGCTCTGGAAGCGCAGGCTCAATGGCCATGGCTCATGGGCATAGCCGCTCTGCGGCATGTAGGATCTTCCCGAACCGGGGCACAAACCTGTGTCCCCTGCATCGGCAGGCGGACTCTCAACCACTGCGCCACCAGGGAAGCCCTACTAAATTCTTGAATAGAATGTGTATTCTACTTTTATTGGGTGGAGTGTCCTAATTGTCTGTGAGGTCTATTTGGCTTGCAATGTTCTTCAAGTCTTGCATTTTTTTTGCCTGTCTTCTGTCTTGTTGGTCTACCGTTTATTATTTGTCTATTTCATTCTTCAATTCTGTCCATTTTTGATTCACACATTTTGGGGCTCTGCTGTTAGGTGCATATATATATTTATAATTGGAATATCTTCTTATAGGATTCACTTTATCATTTTAAAATGTCATATTTATCTGTAGTGACAATTTTTGCCTAAAGTCTATTTTGCCTGATTTTGTTTATTTATTTTAATTTCCTCCCACTTTTATTGAGATGTAATTAACACATAACACTGTATTAGTTTAAGGTATAAATGATTTCATATCTGTATATATATTAAAATGATTACCACAATAAGTTTAGTTAATGTCTGTCACCTCACAGTTACTATTTATTTCTTTTGATGAGAACATTTAAGATCTACTGTTTTAGCAACTTTCAAACCTACACTTGAGTATTGTTAACTACAGTTACCATGCTGCACATTCCATCCTCATTACTTAGTTATCTTATAATGAAGTTTGAACTTTTTAACCACCTATACCCATTACCCCCAGCCCCCACCACCCACCTCTGGCAACCACTTGTCTGTTCTCTGTTACCTGTAAGTTTGTTTTTCTTAGATTCCACGTATAAATGATATCATACAAGTGTTTGTCTTTCTCTGTCTGACTTATTTCACTTAGCATAATGACTTCAAGTCCCATTTGTCACTAATGGCAAGATTTCCTTCTTTTATGTGGCTAAATAATATTCCATTCTTTGTGTGTGTGTCTGTGTGTGTGTGTGTGTGTGTGTGTGTGTGTGTGTGTATACACAAATCCTTTCATCTGTTAATGGACAGTTAGTTTATTTCTGTGTTGATTATTGTAATAAATGCTGCACTGAACATAGGGGTGCAAATGTCTTTTTGAGATAGTTTCTTTCATTTCCTTCAGATATATATCCAGAAGTGGAATTGCTAGGTCATATGGTAGTTTTATATTTTGAGGAACCTCCATACTGTTTTCCTTAGTGTCTTTACCAATCTACATTCCTATCAACATTGCACAAGGATTCCCTTTTCTCCAACACTGGTTATTTTTTGTCATATGGTAATAGCCATTCCAACAAGTATGAGGTTTTATCTCCTTCTGGTTTTGATTTGAATTTCCCTGATGATTAATGACGTTGAGCACCATTTTTCCAGACCTACTGGCCATCTATATGTCTTTTTTGGAAAAAAATGTCTATTCAGATTTTCTGCTTATTTTTAAATTGGATTTTTGTTTTGTCTATTGAGTTATATGAGTTTTTAAAAAATATATTTTGGGTATTAACCCTTTATCAAATATATGACTTGCATATATTTTTCCCACTTGGTATGTTGCCTTTTCATTTTATTGGTGATTTCCTTTGTAGTGCAGAAGCTTTTTAGATGGATATAGTCCCACTTTTTCATTTTTGCTTTGTTGCCTTTGCTTTTGGTGTCAAATTCAAAAAATCTTAGCCAAGACTGATGTCTAGCAGCTGAATCATCTGTGCTTTCTTCTAGGAGTTTTATACTTTCATGTCTTACATTCATTTTTAATCCTTTTGGAGTTGATTACTATGTATAGTGTAAGATAGTCTTCCAGTTTTATTCTTTTACACGTGACTGTCCAGTTTTCCCAATGCCATTTTTGAAGAGACTATAATTTTCCCTTTGTATGTTCTTGACTCCTTTGTCATAAATTAATTGACTCTATATGTGTGTTTTTATTTCTGGGCTCATTATTCTTTTCCATTGATCTGTGTTTCAGTTTTTATTGCAACACCTACTGTTTTGATTACTATAGATTTGTAATACAGTTTGAAATAGGGAGTGTGATATTTCCAGCTTTGTTCATCTTTCTCAAGATTGCTTTAGCTATTTGAGGTCATTGTGGTCCCATACAAATTTTAGGGTTCTCGTTCTGTGAAAATGCCATTGAAGTTTTGACGGGGATTGATTTGATCACTTTGTGTACATTTGAGCAATATCAACTCTTCAATCCATGAGTGCAGAGTATCTTTCCATTTATTTGTGTCTGTTTCAGCTTCTTTCACCAATGTCTGATAGTTTCCAGTGTACAGGCCTTTCTTCTCCTTAGTTAAATTTATTCCTAGGTATTTTATCCTTTTTGCTGCTATTGTAAATGAAATGGTTTTCTTAATTCCATTTTCAGGTAGTTCATTGTTAGTATATACAAACACTGCTGATTTTTGTATATTGATTTTGTGTCCTCCAACTTTATTGAATTTGTTTTTTAGTTCTAACAGTTTTTTTGGTAGAGTTTTCTATACATAGCATCATGTCATCTGCAGACAGAGACAGATTGACTTCATCCTTTCTGATTTGGATGCCTTTTATTTCTTCTTTTGTGTATAATTGCTCTGACTAGGACTTCTTGTACTATATTGAATAGGAGTAGTCAGAGTGGGCACTCTTATCTTGTCCGTGATCTTAGAGGAGAAGCTTTTAGTACTTTATAGTTGAGTATAATGTTAGCTATGGACTTGTTCTAGATAACTTTTATTAAATTGAATACATTCCTTATATACTCAGTTTGTTGAGAGTTTTTATCATGAATGAATGTTGAATTTTGTCTAGTGCTTTTTCTGCATCTATTGAGATGATTTTTTTCCTTCATTTTGTTAATGTGGTGTATCACATTGATCGATTTGTGGATGTTTGAACCATTCTTATATGCCTAGAATAAATTGGTTTTATGATGGTGTATGTATTTTAATACATTGCTAAATTTGGTTTGCTTATATTTTGTTGATGATTTTGCACCTATGTTCATCAATAATATTGGCCTGTAATTGTCTTTTTTGCACTATCCATGTATTGTTTTGATACCAGGGTACTGTTGGCCTTGTAAAATATATTTGGAAGTGTTCCATTCTCTTCTGTTTTTGGAAGAGATTAAAGATTGATATTAATTCTTTTTAAAATATTTAAATCTTTAAGCCATCTAGTTCTGAGCTTTTCTTTGTTGGAGGATATTTAGTTACTGATTCAATCTTTTTACTAGTTATTGGTCTATTCAGATACTCCATTTCTTCATAATTCAGTCTTAGGGAATTGTATGTTTCTAGGAATTTTTCTGTTTCTTCTGGGTTATCCAATTATTATTATTATTTGGTATATACATTGTTCATAGTAGTCTCTCACGATTCTTTGTATTTCTGTGGTGTCAGTTGCAACATCTTGTCTTTCACTTTGAATTTTCTCTGAGTTGTCTCTTTTTTTCTTGGTAAGTCTAGCAAAGTTTTGTGAATTTTGTAACTTTGTTTATCTTTTTTAAGAAACAGCTCTTTGTTTCATTGATCTTCTCGGTTGTCTTTTTAATCGCTATTTAATTTTTTTCTGCTCTAATCTTTATTCCTTCCTTCTACTAACTTTGGGCTTAGGTTCTTTTTTTTCCTGTTCTTTGAAATATAAAGTTAGAATGTTCTTTTGAGCTGTTTTCTTTTTCTTAACATAGGTGTTTAGCGCCATGAACTTCCTTCTTAAGATTGCTTTAGCTACGTCCCATATATTTCGGTATGTTGTGTTCCTTTTTTGTTTGTCTCAAGATATTTTAAATGTTTTCTTTTGATTTCATCTTTGAATGCTTGGTTGCTCAGTATCATGTTGTTTAATTTTTTGAATGTTCTAGTTTTCTTTTTGTAATTGGTTTCTTGTTTCATACCATTATGGTTGAAAAAGATGCTTGATAGGATTTCAGTCTTTTGAAATTTATTAAGACTTGTTTTGTGTCCTAACACATGATCTATCATAGAGAATATTACATGTTCCCTTGAGAAGAATGTGTATTCTGATGCTTTTTGGATGGAATTCTGTACATATGTGTTAGGTTCCTCTGGTCTAATGTATATTTTAAGTTCAATGTTTCCTTTGACTTTCTGTCTGGATGATCTATCCGTTGTTGAAAGTGGGATATTGAGTCCCTTACTGTTTTATATTGGTGTCTATTTCTCCCTTCAAATCTGTCATTATTTCCCTTGTATATTTAGGTGCTCCTATGTTGGATGTGTAAATATTAATAAATGTTATTTCTTTGTGTTGGATTGACCCCTTTATCATTATATAATGACCTTTGTTTTCTCTTTTTCCAGGCTTTGGCTTGAAGTCTATTTTGTCTAATATAAGTATAGCTACCCTGTACATTTTTGTTTCCATTTGCTTGGAATTATCTTTTTCTATCCCTTCACTTTCAGTCTGTGTGTGTCTTTAAATTTGAAGTGGATTTGGATGTCTGTTTCCTTCCCCAGGTTAGGGAAGTTTTCAGTCATTATGTCTTGAAATAAGCTTTCTTCCCTTTTCTCCCTCTTTTCTCTTTCTGGGATTCCTATAATGTGAATATTGTTCCACTCGATGGTATCCCATAAGTTCCTAAGCTATCTTCACTCTTTTTCATTCTTTTTTTTCCTTTTGCTCTTCTGATTGGACAGACTCCACTCCCCTGTCTTTGAGTTTGCTGATCCTTTCTTTTGCTTCACCTAGTCTTCTGTTAACCACCCCCCCACACCCAGTGTATTTTTCAGTTTAGCTGTAGTCTTCAGCTCTGTGATTTATTTCATAAGTTCTTGTACTTTTTATTTCTTTGTTGAAATTCTCACTTTGTTTATGTATTGTTCTCCTTGTTAAACATCTTTACGGCCATTATTTTGAACTCTTATCAGGTAGATCACTTATCTCCATTTCATTAAGGTCTGTTTCTGGGGTTTTATATTGTCCTTTTGTTTGGAAAATATACCTCATTTTTTTCATTTTCCTTGACTATTTATGTTAGTTTTCATGCATCAGATTAAACAGCCACCTCTCCTAGACAGGAGTGAAATCATGTAGGAGATGAAACTTATCCTTCCACCTGACCTTAGCTCTTGATTGTCTCTCAAACTTTTGTGATTGTCCAGACATCCTTCTTTGTTCTTAGTGGCTCCCAGTAGTTGAGGGTATGCCAAGATCCCATAGGGGAGGATTTCAGTCAGCACCCAGGTGCAGGCTGATTGGAAGTCAGACTCTCAGGCAGCAGCTTTTACAGTATGCAAATAGACCTCTTTTAGGGAAGGACTGCTCACTGTACTGAGCCCTAGAAGGATAGCCAGTTAAGAACTGTTTCTTGTTCTTACCACACACAAAGCACACACACACACACACACACACACACACACACATACACACACACACAAAAGAATACAAAGAAATTTTTGGAAGTGATTAAATCAATTATACTTCAATAAAGCTAAAAATAAAAGATGAAAAAAAAAAGAAAAGAACTGTTTCTTTGTTTGCTACAGTCCTGTTGAACCCATGGATACAAACCTCACTGGCCACCAGAGTCAAGTCGTAAAGAGGTGCATTACCTGGGCAGCAGCTGCAAAAGCTAGGGTGCCAGATGGGTCCACAAATCTTCTTTCAGGGAGATACTGGTGACATGGAGTAGGGTAGAAGAGGTGTGAAGATGGCACCCATTGGCCTAGGCTGGTAAATTTTACTCACGCAGCTGGAAAAGCCCAAGCTGCCTGTGGGTGTGGCTCCAGGTTCTGGTGTGGGCAAAGTGGGATTTATGCAGCTGATGTCTTATACTTGCGTAACTGCAGATACCTTGGATGGCTCCAGTGTAGTTCCTGGCTTCAGCAGGAGTTGGGGGAGGAACTCAGGCTGCTGGCATCAACTAGCTCAAAAACCTGTGGGACAAAACCTTGTGAGATCTGCAAGGATCCTTGATGAATTGGTAGCCATTGGCTTCATCAGTGATGAACTCTGCTAAGATTGTTTGCAGAGCAGATCTCCATAAACCAACCATCGCTCTGCTGCCTATCTGCTAAAAGTAGCCTCTGCTTTTCTTCCTTTTTACTAGCTGGCTCAATGTCTCAGCTTTGCTGGTCTGGGTGGGGTGAAACCGAAGTCAGACTTTTGTGTAGTGCCCCTAGAGGCTATAAAAGCTGGTTTGCTCACCTTGCTGTTTCTTTCCTGGCGAGAAGAAAATTTTCTAGTTTGGAAGTTCCTTCTTGGTACTGAACAGTGCCAACATAGGTTATGGAATGATGCAGACAAAATGAACTTGTCTTCTTTCTTTTCTTGTGCAATTACTCTGGTGTTTTAATTCCACTGTGTGCTAAAACTTGCTAAATATACCCTAGTGACCTCCCAGAGCTGTTTTTGTTCATGGAGAGCTGTTCAATTGTTGATCTTTGTGGGGAGACAGGGAAGCTAGGTTCTCCTGTGTCACCTTTTTGTTTTTATTCCACCAGAACTATTACTTCTTTTTAATACATATGTTTTTGTGTACCAGGTTACTAATACTATTAATGAGGTTACTCTGCTGGAGTATTAATTTCAAGGTACATGACAATACTTCAGCCATGAAATGTATTAGATATATAAATTTCAGCTTAGGATTTATATTATATATAGCTCAGCCATATTTCTCCCAAAGTTTGGCTAAACTGTTCAACATGTTTTTCTTTTCTTTTCTTTTTTTTCTTTTTTTTTGCGGTGCGTGGGCCTCTCACTGTCGTGGCTTCTCCCATTGCGGAGCACAGGCTCCGGACGCGCAGGCTCAGCAGCCATGGCTCATGGGCCCAGCTGCTCCGTGGCATGTGGGATCTTCCCGGACCGTGGCACGAACCCGTGTCCCTTTCATCGGCAGGTGAACTCTCAACCACTGCGCCACCAGGGAAGCCCCAACATGTTTTTCTGAATGACCATTTTTTTTGTAGCTAACGAGATGACCTTAAAATATATACATTTTATGGACTGTTAATGACTCTTCTGTTATGTGGAAGACTGATGTAGATGTTTAAAAATAGGATTGTTGAAATGAAAGTTGATTGTCCATATATTAAGGACATTTTCTTTAAAATTTTATGGCAAGCGCAGTAATCATACTATTAATCAGAACTCTCTATTAGTTGATATACCTAAACTTACTTTACAAATATTTACTGATGTCCTACGATGTGTTAGGCACCGTTCTTGGTGATGAGGAAACTTTAGGGGACAAAATAAGGTCTTGGCACTCATGGAGCATACATTCAGGTCAGAGAGTCATCATCAAAAAAATAAACACACGTTACATGGTAATAAGTATTATGAAGAAAAATAATGCAGTGTGAGACGCATCATGATAGAGAGTGGTGGTGCTATTTTATGTATGGTGGTGAGAGAAAGCTACTCTGATAGGTGGCATTTGAGAAGAAAACTGCAAGAAGTGAACTTTTTTAGATATTTGAGGGAAGAGCGTTCTAAGTGGAGGGATCAGTAAGTGCCAAGCTCATGAAGCAGGAGTTTGCCTAGCAAGGAGGCCAATGTGGTTAGATCCAAGAGAGCTGTGGGGAAGAGAATGAGAAGTGACCTCAGAGGAACAGATGTGGGATCATGTGTCCTAGGGCCTTGTTCGGCCTACGTAAGCATATAGGTTTTACTCAGAGTGAGATGGAAAGCCATTGTTGTGTTTTAAATAGAAGATCAACATGAAACCTATTGGAGTGTTTTAATCGGACTCTTTATCCATCTCTCCATCCTTCCATCCATTCATTCATTATTCAGTTATATAGTTAATATTTATTAAACTCCTACTGTATTCTAGGTACTGGATTTAGTGTGAAGGAATACAAAGATGAATAAGGCAGTCTGCTGTTATGAATCTCATTAACGGGTATGCAGAGGGGAAAATAATTATTATAAAATGTGTTATTATGGAAACATGAGCAAAGTATGAGCTCTGTGGAAAGAAGCTTTGCAGGGAACATGTGTGTGGAGAAGAGGGGGAATGCCAAACTTTTCACAGAGAAAGTGGAATATGTCAATTTGAAATTTAGGAGTTTCTAGCTTCTTCTTTTTTTTTTTTTTTTTTCCTAGCTTCTTGTTGGAAGTGAATTAGCATTGTGTTAGAGGTAAGAAAGTTTGTGGTGTGTCTTGGATATTGAGAATAGTCTAGGTAAGTGCTTTTCGGATGTGAATATGCATCTCAGTCACTTGGAGTTGTAGGGGTCAGGGGCATTGTTGTAAAGTAGTTTCTGATGTGATAGTAGGTCTGGACTGGGGTCTGAGATTCTGCATTTCTTTTACATTCTAAGATGTTTCTGTTGTAGCTGGTCCAGGGATCACCCTTTGATCAAGAAGAGACTAAGTGGGCAAGTGGATTATATAGTTGAGAAGAAATAGTAGAAAGATTTTAGTTTTTCCAGTTTTCATATCCTTAAGTAATTTTTTTCAAATGCTTATAGTGGTGCTTTTCAGTGCATGATTTGGGGGGATATATTTACAGAGTAGTAAATAACAACCTAAATTCTGGAATCTGGGTCCCTTATCTGTGTTACTTTGAACAGTTAACTTTTCTAAGTCTCAGTTTTGTCACTTGAAAAATGGTATTATAATAGTACCTACCCCATAGGAGTTTTATTAAGATTACAGGAGGCAATGCATGATAGAGTAATAAATGTTAGGTCTTAAAAAAGCATTTCTTATGTCATTTTAGCAAATTTGAGGGTTTTTTTCTGTATTGGTGGTGATTTATCTTCTCTTTTTCCTGATCTCACTTATAATCTGAATTATTGGTGAGCCAACTGACAATCTTTGCCAGAGAAAAGGACAAAGCTAATTGGTTCATATGGGATTGAAACCTGTGACCTTTGATTTCGTAGCACCCTGCTCTTAACTAGCTATATTTGGAATGACTGCCTCTTCTTATCTCAGAGTGATTGTTTATCTTTTCCATGCAGAAGTACTGTTTCTTGCCTTGGAGGAATATCTTGTAGTAGAGGACAGGGGAGAAACCTAAGCCTTAAAATTACTCTGTTTATCTGTGAATAAGATATACTTCATGTGGCTAACAGCAGGCGATAAGATTGTGAATTTTAACCACAGGCTTGTTAATTTTTATTTCTTTGCACAGATACTCTATTCCCTCTTTTCCTAAGTGTTACAGAATTGTCCTTTTGTATGTTGTTTTAGCTTATGTTCTCACTTTCTTTTTAAAAAAATTTATTACTAAATATTTGAAATCTACCAAAGAATAAATGTAATATCTGGGTACCCACCAGTAACTATCACCAATACTCTTGATGCTACCTGTGTGCTACTCTCTGATCCCATCTTACTTCTTTTCTTGGACTTCTGTTGATTAATTCCTGCTTTTTAAAGCTATGCTTTGTTAAATAATATAAATGATTATAAATAATATATTGTTCCTTATAGCTTTTATTTAAACCATAGCCATTTCATACTCTATGTATATCATGCTTTGCAACTAGATTTTTTCTTTGAATTTTATTTTGTAATGTAACTCATTGTTTTTGAGCATAGCTATAATTCTTTTCCTCTTCTGTGCAACAGTCTATTGTATGAATAAGCTACAATTTATTTATCCACTCCTTTTGTCAATGAACATTTTTTTTTGATTTTTTTAGCTATAGGAATATTTACACACTGCTGCTATGAACTTTCTAGTACATGTCTCCTGACACACATATGCAAAACTTTCTCTAGCGTATATTGCTAAGGGTGAATCACATGTCATGAATATGAAGATATTCAGGCTTATAAGAAAATGCCAGATTATTTGCCAAAGTGTCTCAATTATAGACTTCTTAGTTGCATTCTTAAAAGAAGTAAAATGATACCTCATTCTGGTTTTATTTTGTATTTCTTTGATTTCTAATGAGCTTGAGCATCTTATGTTTATGTTATATGAAATACTTGTGTCCTTTGCCAGTTTTTCTATTAGAATGTTTATCTCTCTGTTGAAATTCTTTATTTTGCATACTAATCTTTTGTTAGTTATTACATTAGTATTTGATATAATGCCAGCTTCTGTATTACATAAACCCTGAATCTCTGAGGTTTAACATGATTTATTTCTTATGTATATATAAGAGTTTAATGTGGGTATTACTTGGATTTTCAACTTCCAAACAATGATTTAGAGATCTAGTCTCCTTTTATCTTTTGGATCCACTAGCTTTAAATGTAGCTCCTAAAGTTGTCCTGTAATCATCTCTACTCCAGCCAGCAAGAAGGGAAAAATGTCCTAGAGAATCACATTTAGGAAGTTTTTATGAATAAGACTTAGAAGTGGTACATATCACTTCTGCTGGCCTGTCCTTAGCTATAACTCAGTTATTTGGCCACATGTTATCTAACTGCAAAGAAGCTTGGGAAATACGTGCGCCCAAATATTGGGAGGTATGTACCCATTTCCAAAAAAAGGAAATGAGTTTGGAGATCAACCAGCAGTCTCAGCTATCAGTTATGATTGTTGCAAATATCTTCTTGCTTATAGCTTTTCTTTTCACTTATTCTGTGGTGTCTTTTGAAAAATGAAGTTATTCATTTTAATGTCTTTGAATTTCTCAATATTTTCTTCTCAGCTTTGGTGCTTATTGTATCTTGTTTAATAAATCTTACTTTATCTTAAACTCATAAAGATATTTTCCTAGATTTTCATCTAAAGCCTTATAGTTGTGACTTCCACATATGAGTCTTTAATCTATGTGGTATTGATATTTGTTGTGGTGAAGAAGATAATTCAATTTAATTTTTTAAAAATCTGGATATCTGGTTCAGTACTATGCACTGTGCTGATAATCACTCCATTTCTCAGTGATCTACAGTGCCATCTCTGACATTTATTATTGCATGTATATATGGGTTCATATTAAATGGGTCCATTTGCACTGGGTGACTTTTTAAAAATCTCTGAAATAACAACACTGTATTTATTATTTTAGCTTTATAATGAGTCTTGATAACTGATATGACAGGTCTCTTTACCATATTATTCTTCAACAGTGTTTTGGATATTATTGATCCTTTGCTCTTTAGTATAGTGTTATAACCAGCTATCAAGTTCCCTGAAAAATCTCGTGAAGATTAATTTGAGGAGAACAGATATTTTTGTCATTTTAAATGTTTCTATTCCTGCGTATGCTGTCTTCTTCAAGTTAGGTCTTCCTTAATGTATTTAAATAAATTTTTGTAGTTTTACAAATTTTTGTAGTTTTTATAAAGTTTTGTAGTTTGTATGAGACCTCCATAGAGGTCTTATATCTCTTTATTAGATATGTAATATGTAATGTCTTTTATTAGATTCTGAGTAGCTTACATTTTTGTTGCTGTTTTAGATACTTGCATTTTTATTAGGTTTTCTGTTTCTTGTATATAGCAGTGCAAATGATTTTTAAATGTTTATCTTATTTCCATCTACCCTAATAATCTCTTAATAATTCTAAATTTTTTTTAGACCCTCTGGGTTTTCTATGCAAACAGTACGTGATGATGGCAGTTTTGTTTCCTCCTTAAAAATCCTAATTTGTTATACTGATCTTTATACATTTTACCATATAAAAGTTCAATAGAAGTGGTTTGAGTGGGTGTCCTTGCCTTGTTCCTAATTTTAAAGGGACTATTTTGCCATGGACTATGACGTTAGCCATAATTTTCTTATGGGTACCCTTTTATCAGATTAAGGAGTCTGATAAACTAATATCATAAATGGTGATAAATTTTATCAAATGTTTTATCTTTTGATACCTGGGACACTTCTAACCTTTTATATATTGCTTTATTCATCTTACTGATATTTGTTTTTTAAATCTCTATGTATGACTGAAATTGGTCTGTTATATAACTTTTTGTACTGTCTTTATCTGGTTTTGGTAATAATAGGGCCCTCATACAATGCGTTATTGAGCTAAAGAAAGAATTAGAAAATTGGACTATTAAGTCGACAAAATTACTCAGAATATAGTACAAAAATACAGCATGATGGGGAATATGAAAGAGGTGAGTGGACATGGAGGAGAGAGTGAGAGTCTAATTGTAAAAGGTGAGATAGAGAATAGAGGAGTGGTAGTAGACTCTTCAGCTATATTTTGGGTTTTTTCAAATCAGCCTGGTCAGTTTGACTTTAAGTCTGCAAGCTTCTTATTGCTTCACTTTTTGGTTTTTACTTTTTTCTTTTTTAAAATAATTCATAACTAGCATGAGAGTATGACAATTCTAAGAGAAACTCCCATTGACACAGGAGTTAGGGCTTTTATGGTGACTCACATAAATCAGGATAAAAGGCATAATGAGGTTAGTTTAGTGAATTCAAGGCAGATAGTGGTGGCACGCAGTGTATTTGGGGATAGAGATGGCTTTGCCTAAGGTTCCTTATTGACATCTGTAGATTGAGGTGAAGAGATCTATGGAAATTAGGTCTTAGCCCCAATGCGTGGCCTTTCCTTCAGCCCCAAATGATAGTGGAAGAAAACCTAAGGGAGGCATGGTCTTAGACCCTGCATGTGGCTCTGTGTTTGTATAAAGGGTATACAAAGTAAATGAAGAAAATATATTTTATGTAATTGGAATCATACAGTATATGAATTTGTATCCTGCTTGTACAATTACCATTATAATATGATTAAACGTTTGAAAACATTTTTAATTCTTTTTTTTTTTTTTTTTTTTTTTTTTTTTTTTGCTGTACGTGGGCCTCTCACTGTTGTGGCCTCTCCCGCTGCGGAGCACAGGCTCCGGACGCGCAGGCCCAGCGGCCATGGCTCACGGGCCCAGCCGCTCCGCGGCATGTGGGATCTTCCCGGACCGGGGCACGAACCCGTGTCCCCTGCATCGGCAGGCGGACTCTCAACCACTGCGCCACCAGGGAAGTCCTGAAAGCATTTTTATGACTGCCTAATAGTCTAATGGAGGAATGTTCCATTTTTTTAACCTAAATCCCTACTTTGGGGCATTTAACTTATTTCAATATATATTTTTTCTATTTCCTCTGATTTTATACTGTGATGAACATTTTCATTTGTCTATCTTTATTCTCATCACTTGTTTCTGTAGAATGAATTCTTAAAAGTAAAATCTCTATGTCAAAGATTATGAACCTCAAGCTTTTGAATATATACCATGCACAGTAAACTACATTCCAGAAAGATTATACCAAATTATCTTCTCACAGTGTATGAGAGTGCCCAGTTTTTATAACCTTGCAAGCTTTATTATCATCTAAAAATAGCCTTGTTAATTCATTCTTTTGTTTTTCATCTCTGGAAACTAGTGAGGTTTTTTGGTTTTTTTGTTTTTTTTGGTTTTTTTTGCAGTACGCGGGCCTCTAACTGTTGTGGCCTCTCCCGTTGCGGAGCACAGGCTCCGGACGCGCAGGCTCAGTGGCCATGGCTCACGGGCCCAGCCCCTCCGCGGCATGTGGGATCTTCCCGGACCAGGGCACGAACCCATGTCCCCTGCATCGGCAGGCAGACTGTCAACCACTGCGCCACCAGGGAAGCCCTTAGTGAGGTTTTTCACTTTCACTTTAAACTTGATTTTTTTTTGCAAGTGTTCTATCAGTTTGCATTTTTTAAAAAAAATGTATTTATATACATGACCTCAAATATATACTAAAGGAAGTAAACTCTACATATTTATCACACATATTTTCACATTTTATTGTTTGTCTAGTTCATTAATGATTCTAGACCTTCTAGACTCAGTTCTAAGATTATTATTGATAACTTTTTCCTGAACCTTTTTTCTTAAGATTGAGATGTACACCTCTTTTGTGCATTAGCAGGTATTAAACTTCATTGTTTTCCTTGTCTGTTTCCCCTCTGAAGTGTGGGCTCCTTGAAAGCAAGAAAAGTTGGTGTCTTATGCTTTTATCCTCACTGTTCTTTGCCAGTGATTGATACTTTGATTTCGATAAATGCTTTTTAAATGAACATATGAAAATGTGTATATCCTGGTTCCATACCCATTTAGGCTATCCCAAAGTGATCCAAGTATTCTTTGACACAGCAATTCCAATAAATAGGAGGGGGAGCATTAAAGCATAAGTTTTGCAAGGAATTATCTTGTTATGATGTGGAATAGTTGTCATTTCTTTAACAGTGCTGAATTGATTATGTATAATTTTCCAACATAGCAAAGGAGAAGAAATACCGGTATTAGTTAGCTCTGATTTCTTGCCAATCAGGGAGTCTAGTATTGATAGTGGCTGCTTGGCATCAACTAAACTATTTTAATTTCTCAGTTGGCAGAAAGGAGATCACATTGTAGTAACTTAACTTAAGACTCAGAATGCTATTAAGCCTTGTCGTACTGTAGTTGGGAAATATTATGCCAGAGTTCATAATTGGTTCACTTTTGTTTGCTTTTTATTCTCTTATTGTTTCAATTATACTTTTTTCTCATTTTCAACATGGAAGAATATCAGTCTTATACTTTCTCTAGGTATCTTACTGCTACAGCACCAAAATTATTTTTTAATTATTTAGGACAAATGTCGCCTATAAGTAATTTTAAATTATACTACTTATCATCATCTTATTTCACACTTAACTAATTTTTAATTTGTATATGTAAACTCATTTTGAAAAGTTGATTTACTCTACATCATTATTTTAAGTAGAAACTGCTTTGTAATTTTTTGCTTGATTTAATTATACGCAACTAGTTTATATTTTTCATCTATTTGTATAGGTAGGCATGGCCACAGAAGTATATGGGAAATGATCTCCTGACTGTTTCGTATTTCATCAACCTTCGGGAGAAAACAGTAATAAAATTATACTATGACATCATTTTTAACCTTGATAAATGAAGAATTTTTTTATTTAAAAGAAAAATTTGAAGTCTTTGTCTTTTGTAGGTTAACTATAAACTTTTTCCTTTCCTAAAGCTATTTGTGTATTATATCCACAACATTTAAACTCATTATAATCATATAACTCCACTTCCCTGCTTGAAAAATAAACTATTTCTTCTAAAAAAAAAAAGGCTTCCAACAGATATTCTGATATTTTAAGCCTGCTTTAAGTTCCAAGCAGTATGAAACAGCCCAAGATATTAAAATCTAGAAATGTATCACGTATAATAGAAACCGCAACTCAGCTTTAACTACTCTATACTGGCACTTCTCTTGCCGCTATAATAAAACTTAAGAATGTTTTAGTGATTTTTTTCCCTGCTATTATTCAAAATTACATTACCCTTACTGAAATCTGAATGGCTTTTAGTGGATTAATTAAACTGTAGCTGGTTTGCCATCTGGGTGCAGCTTGTTTAGCTGCCTTTCCATGGAAAGATTTCTCATGGAAGAAAGACTTTTTTTTGTTAGAATACAGCTGCTAGGATTCACTTTCTAAAAAAGAAATAATTATTCTTTCTTACATGAGATTTGTGATGAAATTCAATTTGTAAAATAAAAAACCATATTTTTGCCTTTCTTTTTAAAGGTTATTCATAGTACAACACAAGTTTTTAATATTTTTTATAAATTAGTAAAAAATATATTTTGTGTCTTGATAACTTGTAATATTAAGTAGATCCTAGGTTTAGGCTAGATGTGAAAAAATGGAAAAGAGGGAATTAACTAAATCTGATTTTTATGGCTCAAGTGGTTTCATTAAATTAGAGTGCTCTGTGTTGTTCATTAATGAACTTGTGCCATATGCTTTAACTGTTCTGGTCAATAGCTGATAAAGAAAGGCTTTGGGGTTTGCTTTTTTGTTATTTTTTTATTTTTATTTTTTGTAAAGCTGGATAAAAATATCCATGTGATGGACTTTTATCAAAGGAGTTACTTTGAATTCAGTAACTACTACTGAGGTAATATGGCTCGCAATTTGCGACACAAAGGTAGTCATACATTATTGGAATACAGCCTACTGCGCTTCACATTACACAGATGTGAAGGCCTGATTATAGCTGCTTCATAATTAACAGTGATCCGATTTGTTTTGTGGCATAAATGGTGCATGTGTAGAACATTAGCCATGGCACTCTCATTCAAATTCAACTCAAGGGCTCAGCGGCAGGCGGGTCACGAGCTTCAGGGAGTAGAAGCACAAGCTCCTCCATATGTTCTTGCTGCATCTTACTATGGCTATGAGTGCAAGATAAGTTCCCCAAAGAACCTAATCGTGTTCTGTAATTACAGCGCGGCTTTCTGCTGGCTAGAAATGAGGGAGAAGCTAAAACACTCCCTCATCAGATAATTTGTAAATTACTTTACATGGCGGATGCCTAACTCAGTTGGTTTTCAACTGCTGAAATTATAAATAATTGTAACAGATGTGGCAATATGGCTGGCCTCCAATAAATGAGGCCCTTGATAATTTGGCCAACCCTTTGACAGGCCAATTTAATAAAATGTGAACAAAATCTTCTTGCTAATAATTTATCATCCTTTTTCCCAGTAGAATAAATTTAATTACCCTAGCAGTTAACAAGGTCACACCCAGATGCCAAACTCGGCTACAGTTTTGATAATGCAATCAGGAATTGAGAGGTGATGACAGCGTTGTTGTTTTTTTCATTACCTGGCTTCACATAAACACAGGTGGCGTAGCTTTCTTGTCAGTTTTTAATAATTACAGGCTATTATGGAATGCATAGTTAGCAGATTAAAAACCACACTTTAGTGAATTTGTTTGAGTATGATTGAGGTTTTAATGTATAGAGATGATAATGTATAACAAGCATAGTCCCTTGCTTATACCATTAGTGCACAAATTTTGATTTTTTTTACTGGTGACATAAGTGTCAAATGTTTATAAAACTTAGAGTATGCATTATAATAGGTAATGGATCACACATTTCATTCCTTGAATCTAGAAATTCATTTTAAGATACCATTAACAGATATACTTGAAATATTCAGAAATCTGGCAGACTGTGAGGCTTTATAACATACTTTGGAAAAACCTGATTGTGTTTAATTTTGCTTTTTAAGGCAAGAAAACAAATCTATAGAAAAGTCACTTAGTCTTTTAATCCTAAGTTTTAAATAAGGCCAGGATTAGTTTACTGTTGGTATTAGAATCTGTAGTCAGTGTGTATACTACACAGTTAATACTCTAAACACTGTTCTGTGACATGTAAATATCACTAATTATTGTCAGTGCAGCCTAATATTTACATGTCAAAGAAGAAATAATTAGCTTTTGGTTTCTCACTTTCATAACAAAGATACTGTTGTCTACTGGTTGTGACTCTAAGCCAGTAAAGCATCCATTTGTAATCCATTCAGTGTAAAGCTTTATATGGTGTATGGAAATAAATTTATGACATTAAAATTTCCCCCTTTATTTTGCTGTGCCCTGATTTGGCTTTACCACACAAGTGTTAGATACTAAAGGAAAGTTTAATTTGACCACTTTATAGTACTGAATTTTTCAGTATTGTGTTATTAGGTTGGTGTTTATGAGAGGAAATGGTGACATTTTAAAGTTTACCTAAATGTGGTAAATAATTTCATTATATTTTGTGATCTCTAAATGTAATCTGAGTATATTTGGGTTAAAAGTGAATGGATGGAAGAAATGCAAATATTTATATTTTTTAAAAGAGAGTGCTAGCTGACTTTGTTCATAAATTTATTACTCAATTTCATAGTCTTTCTAAAAGGGAGGTGTAAGTTTAAGTTGGTACACTTAATTCCATTTGTGAACTTTTGTGACAAGACTATTTTGATTTATGATATCATGTTGATTTAATAGCTTTCTTTTTTCTTTATTATCTTAAGACTGTGATTATTATTGAAGTCATCTGTTCTCAGGTTATGGATGAGTCAGCTAACTGTTTTATAAATTGGCAATAGATATATTTCTGCATTTCTAAAATCAATTTTAAATGAAATGTAAGTTTTTGTAGAGATTCAGGATTTCATGAGAAGAAAATTATGTGTATATTTGTAAATATATATATGCACTTTTAAAATATTCTGTCTTCTTCGAAGAGGATTTGAGTTGCTTTTCAGAGAACTGTCATTCAGGATGTCAGTTTCTCATATATATATATATTCATAGGGGTTGGATATTTTATATACACAAATATTACAGATTATAAACATACATATATGTTTTAACCTATACTTAATTTCCAGTGAGATATTACTTGGAGAGAAACTATTTCTTTTGCTGAGGTATCACGTCCTTTTTAAGTATTTTTGTTTTGCAATAGGCTATATTATGTGTTGACAGGTTTTGAGTTTGTAAATTTCTTAAATAAGTGAGATAATGTATGTGAAATGCTTACCTAAAGCTAGGCACTCAACACTTTTCACTAAATGCTAGTTATTATTTTACTGAAGTAGTAATTAAATTAGTATTTTAAATTAAAACTTATTAACAGGAGAAAACAATTTAGCTTATAATTCTTTGTAATTGTGATAGTTGTGGAAAAAATTTCTATTTATTAAGCAGTATTCACTCACCCTCCACTGTAGTAATGCCATACAATGTTGCTTGAATTTAAAGCAGCATGACTAGATATTTAATTTATATAATGTTTTAAAAGTAATTGGCACAAGGCTTCACTTTCCCCCTCCTTCTACTCTAATAGCTTTCACAGTAGTTTTTGATCAAAATTGCCTCTGCGAATCAATGTGAAAAAGAAGTTATGTATTAATAATAGTTAAAGAGATTAGTTCCAATTGGAGGCATTTGGATGCATACTCCACTGATCATTTCTTATCAGATTATCTATGGTCTAGCACCATACCATTATCTTCCAAGATTATAAACTAAAAAGTGCACAAGGATTTTTGACATTAGAGGAAAAAGTTTATTTATAAAATACTAATAATTCTTAGCAAGAAAAGTTAAATTTTCAAAGATTCTAAGATTTTAAGGCAATAGATGGAGTGAAATTCCACAGATCTTGCTAGGCCTGTAAAGCAGCACTTAGAAAGGGTAAGAATCAGTAAGGATATATGAAGATATATATTATACCTATAATAATTATACGTGTAATTATTATGTTTAAAAACCTAGTTAAATGAGTATAGTATGAATGGGGACAAAAGAGTAACTTGGCAGTCAAGTAACCTGACAAACACTACTTTGGTAGTGTGATCAAGTTCAGTGTCAGCAGTCAAATCATGTTGATAGTATGTACCCTTGATATGATATGATGGCTTCTGTGATCTTCCTCCCAAAAATTCATAACCCCAGTCTAATCATGATGAAAACATAGACAAATTCCAGTAGAGGGCCATCCTATCAAAACAATATACCTAAATAGTACTCCACAACACTGTCAATGTCATCAAAAATAAGAAAAGTCTGATAAACTGTCCCAGCCAAGAGTTGCTGACATGACAACTAAATGTAGTGTGGTATCATGGATGGGATCTGGGAACAGAAAAGAACATTAGGTAAAAACTATGGAAAGTTGAATAAACTAGGGACTTCAGTTAAAAATAGTGTATGAAAATTGGTTCATTAATTTTAACAAATGTACCATATTAATTTTAGTTGTTAATAATAGGGGAAACTGGGTGGGTGGGGATGGGAGGTGTAGGAGAAGTCTCTATAGTATCTGCTCAGTTTTTCTGTAAATGTAAAGCTGTTATAAAAAGTAAAGCTAGTAATAAAAAAGAAGTTAAATGTCAGAATTAAAATGGTTTTCCTTTTCTCTTTAAAATATGGGAACTATATCCCAAACTTATTGTTAGTGAATTCTGAGAGATGATATGATAGAGGCTTTCATTTGTATTTCCCCTATCTGTACTGAAATTTTTATACTGAACTTTTAATCCCTTTTATTTGCAGAAAAAATTACATTTTAAAAACTATTTAGTGACATGTTAATTGTAAAAAAATTAAGGAAATTCAGATATGTATGAAGAAAATTCACATATAATACCTCCATTCAGAAATAATGCTATAAATTCAGGGTTTGGTGAAATTTATGTCTATACAGTATGCTGTATTCTTCTGTAACCTGTGCCTTTCTCACTTAACAGTTTATCATGGATATCTTTCTGTATCAACCCTCAGCATGATTAGAACAAAGTCCAAGGCTTGGTACATTATGTTCCTTGATTCATATTTCAGAATTTCCCTAGGAAATTTGTAGCAGTCTGTACTCCCACCGCCACGTTCTCAAGATACAAGAGTCATAAACTGAGTCTGGCCAATATTGTAAAATTAGATTTCTCTTAGAAATTTGAATTCCTCCATTCTTTTGAAAAATCAGTAGATCTGGCAGTAGTGGGCCACATTCCTCTGTGAAAACAGCTGGCTGGAGCTGAATAGCTACTACCACAAATATCCTCCTTATTCCCTCAAAATGAGGGTGACTGCGATTTGATGTTTCATTTTACTTATACTTTTAAAAGTGGTTATATTAAGAGAAATGTGAAATACTTCATGTGCATGTATCTCTAGCAAAAGTGATAAAAGACGAGAGAGAGAGAGAGAAAGAAGACTCCATTTTTGAAAAACTGAGAGAGTGCATAAGTTACCTTGTGGAAGTAAAGTATATATGTATATGTTCAATATATATACAAAGTGTCTCTGTCGAATGAATTTTAAAGCTATAATTTACACATAACTCATTTTACTTATTTATTTACATTATGGCTCCTATGTGAGCTGGAGTTAATCACTACTTAAATAGTATTTTAATTTTGAAGTTCTGTTATTGTTTACTGATGAATTTTAAAGGAATTCTGCCTAAATAAGAAATCTTTTATTATTATAGTAGCAATGTCCACTGTTGGAGGCTTTTTAATATCTTCATAAATATTTTAATGATATAGAATTGCAGCTTCTTGACCAAATATTCATGTTTTTATATTCTTATCTGTTGCATTATAACCCAATGATGACTGGGAAAACTCATTTATTAAAGAGCAGAGGATTGCTTATTGGATATACCAATAAGCTAAAATTATGTTTTTCCATTTTTTTTCTAAATTTTTGTTTGATTTTGAACAATTTATTTAAAATTTCTTTGGTAAATGATATGATATTAATATATTCATTGTAATTTTATATAACAAAACCAGAACAAGAATAGGTAGCCTTTGTAAATTGTTCAGATTGGCAGCCCAAAGGAAAAATTTATAAGCATCATAAATCTGTTTACAAAAGAGGAGGAAAGAATAAATAAAAGCCATACAGTGGTTAAAGGAGGAGAAAAGAATAGGTCAGACTCCTTTAGAGTTTGGAAGAAAAGTGCTTAAGGTATTTTAATTTGATGTTCAATGCAAGCTAATAGAGTCAGTATTTAATATTGTAAGTGTGGTAACAGTACAATATAAACAACATTCTGAGGAAAATATATAGTGTTGTGATAGAATAAAGATTGGGAAACAAATCAGGTGACTTATATATGAGGAAAGTGTAATAGTATGATGATAGTATACTGTAATAGTATGATGATAGTATAATGAGATGATCCTTCTCTTTATAGAAATTACAGGTTAGGATTAGTAAAAAATTTGCCTATCCCCTAAAAAAAGAAAAAAGTAGTCAAAACCAAGAAAAGGTAATATTTCTCATTGTTAGTTCAGAAAAGTTAAACATACATATTTTTCTTATAATCCTTAGGAATATCATTTAGGAAGGATGGGGCTCTCCACATTTTAAATGAAACTATTTTCAGGGCTACTGGATCCATGTTGATGATATTAGAATCATAAGATCTGACTTTTCTTTCCTGGAAATCAACAGAAACTTGGTTTCACTATGATCTAGTGTTTTTGTTTTTTGTAAATGGAGTGGTTAATTTGAAATAGTGTATATGCATGGATTTTAATGGTCTCAAGTATATTCAGTTAAGATGGTGGTACAATTTTGTTGAATGCTAGTTTTCATGAATAGGTTTCTTACAAACTTAATTTTCCTGTGATTTCTGTTGTTAAAATGTGGTGCTTACTCATTAACAGTTTATCTGGCATGGGAATAAATTTCAAAGGAGAATACTGTGAACTCTGCTGACTTTAAAAAGTATCAGAGTTCTTTGAGTTATTACTAAATTATAATATATTAGAAGCTAATTAGATGTATAGTGCTGTTGGTTTCCTTTTCTCAGGTTTATATTCAGTGGTATTGCATTAAGCATTTACTGAGGAAATACCTATGTGTATAATCATTAATTTGAAATAATTTTATAGATGAGTTGTGTATGTCATGCACAACTTTAAATTTTTTCTCCTGAAAATCTGTATGACAGTATTACTTATGAAAATATTTACACAGACTCTTGGTTATTTTATTGAAAATGCCGTTCTATAAGGATGATAGAAGCTTAGCTAATTCAGGTTTACGGTTTATTTTTGAAATGAAGTGTTCTTTCTTGGAATACTTATGATTTATATAATGTAGTAACGTATATAAATATTTGCATGAATGTGTAAATAATGTAAGACACAAACATACTTTTTAAAATAGGTTTCTCAACAGCCATCTTTATCGAGCTTAGAAACCTTAATGGTCTCACAGAAGTCTGAAATTGAGTATTTACAGGAGAAACTGAAAATAGCAAATGAAAAACTATCAGAGAACAGATCTACCAGCAAGGGTTCCTCAGAGAAGAGCATCTTGACAAGTACTGAAAGGAAACATAAGGTAGGGGCATTTGTCATTTTGTGAATTTGTCAGGATGACGTTGGCAAGGCAAGTGATGAAGTTAAAAACAAACAGCAGCATTTACTTCTCTGCTTATATTTCTGGAAGCTTTTAAAAAATATTCTGTGTCAAATGTTTTATAAAATCATGGCTGGGAGTAGCAAGTTTTCCCTTTTTGAACTGAATAATATGTTCCTTATTTAATTAATTAAATATATTAATAATGATATACCTCTTTTGCGTAAATTATTCTTATATTAAAAAGTTTTGATAAGTATCCCTCATCTATCTAATCTATAGATAAATTAAGTAGAAATTTTAATGTGGTATTAGTCCTTAATTCAATTTTCTAATTTTAATTAGAAGAAAAATATATCTTAATGTTTCTATTTCATTGAGCTGTGATATTTAAAATACTGCCCATGTGGAATATAAACTATAAAATGGAATTTAACATTAATATGTACAGTTACATATTTTCAGATTTAAAGGTGTAACAGTGGAGAATAATAAGCAAATTTTTTGTGGCATGATTCTTATTTATTAATGTCTCAGCTTTTCCTTTTTGTAGTATTTATTGCATATTCTTATTATATTGCAAAAGATTCTATGAACATTAATATAAACATTTCAGAATATCACATTGTAAATATATTATTTCTATATAAATTGAATTAAGCTTTTCCTAAAAGTAAGGAGTTTTAGAGGTATGTTTCTCACACTTGTTACTTCAGCAGTAGAAAATATTTTTAAAAGTAGAATCATGTTTTCAATTCTCATTCTTTTCATGTTTTCCTATGAGTAGGACAAATGTCTTAATAAAGGAAGTATTTAAAATGAGACCTATGTTTCTGTGGCATTCTTATTTACTCCCCCTAATATTATTAGTAATTTTCAGAACTAACTTTATTTATGTATGTATGTATGTATTTAAACATAACTCCGTTATATGTTTCTTGCCATTTTGGAGTAGTTTCACAGCATTGAGCTCTATTTAAATGAAAGAAAATACTCCTAAAATTGAGAGACCTTATAGGACCTAATTTGGTTGTGTGCTGTATTGTTGAGCTTTAAAAATGTACTGCTCTGTTGTTTCATTGCGTTTAACAAAAGTCAAGAAAATGAGAGTGATATTTTGAAAGAATTTTCTTTCTTTTTCATAAGGACATGCAGTAAGTATGAACAATATGTTGCCCAGCTTAATAGTTGCTTTCACATATTCCTTCTCCAGATTGGTATATGAAGCTGTACATAATATAAACACACATTCTTGTCTCTAGTTAGCCACATTATAGTTAATGACCATATGGTCATTATGGTATAAGATCTACTGTCTGTTGTATTTATATTCCTCAAGCATATTGTTCCTTCAACTTCACAGTGTGTTAAACTATTTCAAAGGGAAAAAAATCCTTTCCCTCTTGTTTCTGGTTGTCCTATCAAGTGTAACCTTGGACCCTTATAGAGCAATTAGACCAGCCTCTATCCCCTCCTTTGTAATGAGGTTTCTTGCATTTCTGAGTCCATAACCCTTTAGTCTTCCCTAATGGGACATCATTATTCTGAAAGAAACAATGTAAATGTAAATGAATATTCTCATTAATGAGTCACAGAGAAACCTTTAGCGGTAGCACTGTGGTAATTCTGCTTGTTATTTCTCTGGTATTCCATGCAAGATTTTTTCTTTTTATAATTCATTATTAGTATTCAAAACTACTTGTTCTTTAATTTTGCATGTCTTTCATAATCCAGTGTTCCAACTAGTTCAACCATGTCCTTGTTTTATTCTCGAGGAACCACCTGTGAAACGCTCAAGGTCTTTGTCCCCAAAGAGCCCTTTCTTAGACTCAGAGGAGCTAAAGAAGCTGAGAAATGCTGAAAGAAAGATTGAAAACTTAGAGAAGGTACTACAGCTAAAGGTGAACATTAAATCCTTTCTTTAGTAATAACCTTGCCTAGGTAAGGATATACCAAAGTAAACATTCATTTCACAAATTACTGCTTATCATTTATCTTTCCTGAATTTAATTTTTTTAAAAATATGTAAATTGGTTAGTCTAGTTCTTAAGATTTCTGAGGATCGTAAAGTAATAAAAAATTTTGCTACTTTAAAAACTAAATGTTTATTCACTATTTTACAATTATTAGGGAATATTTTGACTCTGTATTGGGAATAAATTTCTTATAGTTTCTCAGAGACCAAAAAATACAACTACAGCAAATGGAAAGGGAAATTTCCTGTGGTTCTTTATATATGATAAACATACACAAAGAAATGTTAGTTAACAACTATGCTAACCTAGTTCAGGCCACTTAAAATTGTCCTTTACAGAAAAATTATACAAAGTGGCAAATAAATATGTATTATTTTTTCCATTTCAACTGAATTTGTCTCAGAATGCATGACATTTGAATCTGTGTTCTTCCAGTCTTTAAGAAGCATATGCATTTATTGTTCTATCTTTAAGAGTTTATACTTTCCAACTCATACTTTGTGAATTATCTTTCTCAGAAGAAGTTGGTTATGTGTATTGAAACAATTTTATGTGACTATATTGAGAGCTTTAATTTTTTCTGTGAATTTAATATGGCTAAACTTGTCATTCTTCATTCACAACTACCGGAAGGCCAACACTATTTGAGATTTAGCCATTTAACTGAATCTCAAATAGTTTTATAATATTCTGTGACAAGCCCAATTTACAGATGATTAGAATCCAAATATTTAAAACTTAGATTCTTTGTCAGATAGATTATTCTTAGGAGGAAAATGTTTTGTACTCTAGAGCAAAATATAGATTAGAGATATAGTTAACCGTAAGCTACATTTGGAAGTTTTTTTCTGCCTTTTCACTAAACATTGTTTTAATTTATATTTATTCAGATTTAAACTATTAGTTCTAAACAAAGGAAAATTATCATCTATTGTTTCTCCCAAAAATAAAATGATCAGATGACCTCAGCTTGCTAACATTTAGCCTACTTGAAATTTATACACCTGTAGTTATTTGCTCATTCGTTTACTCATTTGTAACTTATTGGCTAATGCAATTAGCCAAGCATTGTGCTAGTCACTTGTATAACAGGAGAAAAAAAATGACGCTGAGTAAATAGTTAGAATCTAGTGTATTGGTGTGAACATGGAGGTACAAACAGGATATTATGGGCATGTTTAGGACACCATCATCCTTCTTTTGCATAATTCTTGAAATTTACATACCAAGGCTTCTACTTCTGTCCTCTATTAATCTGGGTTCTCTGGAGAAATAGAAACAATAAGATATAATCCTTTAGTCTTCCCTAATGAGATATCATTATTCTGAAATACATATATGTATGTGTGTGTGTGTGTGTATATATATATATAGAGAGAGAGAGAGAGAGAGAGAGAGAGAGAGATTGATTGATTTACTCTAAGGAGAATTGGCTTATATGATCACATGATTATGGAGTTTGAGATGTCCAAGATCTGTAGTCGTCAAATTGGAGATCCAGGAGAGCTAATGTTATAGTTCCAGCCTGAGTCCAAAGGCCTGAGAACCAGGAGAGCTAATGATGTAAGTTCCAGTCCCAGTCTGAGTCTGAAAGCAGGAGACCAGTGTCCCAGCTCAAAGACACTCAGGAAGAAAGAATTCTTTCTTATTCAGCCTTTTATTCTGTTCAGGCCTTCAGTGGATTGGATGAAGCCCATCAGATTGGGGAGGGCAATCTGCTTTATTTAGTGTATTGATTCAAATGTTAATTTCATACAGAAACACCCTCACAGATACACCCAGGAACAGCCATTAACCAAATACCTGGGCAGTCAAATTAACATAAAAAATTAACCATCACATATTCCATTCAGTAGTAGAGCAACTCCACTCATTTGCCCCCAAAAGTCTCTGAGTCTTTTTTAGTTCCTTGTTTTTGGCAGGAAGGAGTAGAGCAATTCAGACATTTTTAGATCTATTCTCTTCCACTTCTTAAATTTCTTGTTTCAGAGAGTCTCAGAAACATTATACTAATTTACTTCCTCATTCCTTTTTTCTAATAACTGCTCTCTTGGATGAGGCCTCAAGTTTATTTTTAGAGTAAAATTATTTTTCACACAATTTCTTTTTCATTTATATTTTTTCTGTATTCTTTCAAGTTAATTGATGATAATTGTGAATTTCAAATGATTGTTTTCTTTCATAGATTTGCAAGATAAGGGAAAAATGGGAGCAAATTTTTTTCTTTGCATTTTATCATTTGGTAGGAAAGGATTTCTTATTTTAAAGGAGCAAAATAGCTGAATGAAAAAGGCACTATAATCAGTAGCATTTAACAAAAGGAATGGGTAAACAAAACATGTATATTAAAGCAACTCCAAGGAGAGTAGTTGGGCCCAGGGCATTTTTAAATTTACAACCTGACTATAGTAAATGTAACTCATATTTAGTGAAGACAGAAGACCTGTTTCTATCTTCTTGATTATTAGGCTATAGTATTAATGCTATTGCTATTACTCAAGCACATGTGAGTATAAGGTAAGATAGGAATTAGTGGTGTGTTTGTGTTAGTTTCCTAGGGCTGCTGTGACAAACTACCATAAACTGACTAGCTTTAAAAAAACAGAAATGTATTGTCTCAAAGTTCTGGATGCTAGAAAAGTCCAAAATCAAGGTGTCACCAGGGTTAGTTCCTTCTGAAGTCTGTGTGGGAAAGTCTGTTCCATTCATCTCTCCTAGCTACTGGTAGTCTCAGGTGTTCCCTGGCTTATAGATGGCCTTCTCCTTGTGTCTTCACATCACCTTCCCTCTATTCAAGCCTCTCTCTGTGTCTAAATTTCTCCTTTTTATGAAGACCAATCATATTGGATTAGGACCCACCCTATCTCATTTTAACTTGTTTATCTCTATAAAGATCCTGTCTCCAAACAAAGTCACATCCTGAGATAATGGGGTTAGCACTCCAACATATCTTTTAGGGAGAGATTCATTTCAACACATAACAGTCTCTTATGGTTTTTAAAATACATTGGGATCATGGAGCTCCTTTTGAAGACCATTCCCCACTAATACACGTTGAATTTTTGTCATGGTCTTTCCCATGTTGGTATTCTTTTGAATACTGCTCTTCAAGAACCTAATGGGAACATGGCAGACAAAATGTTCCTTGCTTAAATATGTGAGCAATGGATTAACGTTTTTCTATTTTTGTGATCCTTTAACATACCAATGTGCATTGTGAATCTATAGGAAGGTAGAGATACATAATTTATCAGATTTACTTGATTATACCTATTAATATTTCCCAAAAGACTGTTGCTCCATGGAAGATACTGTTGGAAACACTAAACTAAAGACAAAAGGCATGATCATGGCATGGTAGGTAGCTTTAGGGTCCCAAGTTGATCACCAAGGTGGATTGAAGGGAGGGAGGGAGGAACAAAGAAATTTCAGGAGCCTATGGTACATATGTATATAAATTTTGATACATTGACATGCTCTTCATGCATATTATTCTAATACTATATATTATAATAAAATATAATTGTATAAACATTAACATATTGTCTTACTAAGCTCTCTTCTGTGGCTAGTTGTACCTGTTTTCAAGATGGGCAACCAATGTTGTAATTGTAGAGTCAATAGTAATAGAAGAGATGAAAGTTCTTATTATAAAAATCTCACCCAATTCCAAATCCTGAATTCATGGGTGTAGTGAATTATAAAATTTAATTTGGAAACCAGTGCATCAGAGCTTTATGAAATTCTTACTGTCCTTGTGATTACTAGTGCCATGAATCTCTGCTTTACTGACTTTCATGCATTTGGCAACTTAATTCTTTTAGTACTTTTCTATGCCATTTAATAACATTAATATGTCCTTTGAATATAGTTTATATGTCTTTTATTTTTTAATGCTCTAATATTCATGAAGTTTATACATTCTGCTGAAACTAAACATCCATGGAATCCTTGGTATTCTATAAATGTTTTTTTCTTAACTTAAGAAACCTTGCTATCATACTCTGAAGATTGAGCCACTGTTTTATTAATAGTGTACATGTTCTTAGTTTGCTTTATGACTGTCAAGAAACCTTTGAGCAAACGATGATTTGATCAAGAATCATTTCTGTTCTTATCAACTCAGAAGTAGAATTACAAACATCATTGAGAAAAGTCAGTTGATGCAACTTTACTATTTTCTAATATTTTAGTCATTGAGACTTGTTTGTACACAGAGGTTAGAGCCTCTAGTTTAGCTAGTTTAATTACAAAATACATAGAAGTTACTCTGTAAATATTTTATTGAATGATCTAATAAATCGACCTAGTTCCGTGACTGTCCATGGGATATTTTTGGCTTGCTGATTCTAGAATGCAGGCTTAGTAGTTGTGGCACATGGGCTTAGTTGCTCCGCGGCATGTGGGATCTTCCCGGACCAGGGGTCGAACCCATGTCTCCTGCATTGGCAGGCAGATTCGTAACCACTGTGCCACCAGGAAAGTCCATAAATAGCTTCATTTTGAAGATGGGGAAATTGAGACACGTTGAATTTAAGCAGCTATGTCAAGGTAAAATTTAGTAAGTTTGAGCAGCAGGAGTTGAACTCTTATCAGCACTTAACACCCTGCATATAATAGGTTATTAATATATGGTTCTCCAATTGAAACGAACAAAATTGAATTCTGTATCCTGAATTTTTAATCATAGTATTAAACCATGCTACTTTTTATCAAGTAATTATGCAGTGGCTGTGATTTATATCTTCTAAAACTCTTTAGAATAACATTTATTCTAGTTTCCCCGTCAGTGATGCCGTTTTCATGCTTTTTCATCAAGCACTTCCATTTCCATATGGCATACATACCACTCGGTACACACAGGGCTCAAATACGTCCTAATAACTACTTAAGAGAATTATTGAAGTTCTCCTACTAGATATATATTCAAAGTATAATGGCAACATATAAATACTGTTGAGACAGGTAAAATTGCAGTAAAATAATGCAGACTCTATAAGGTATTAACTCACTGTTGGGATGAGAGACAGATAGTCAATGAAACAGTACATTTGGCTTCTAAATGATAAGGGCATCACTGTTAATACTTGGGAAGTGGACAGAGTAAAAAGCTCACTTTTGCTTTGAGCCTCTATTGGGCAAGCACAGTGCCAGGGGCTTTACCTATATGTTAGTTTATTTAGTTTAATTGTCATAATATAGATTTCTGTGTTCTTTTCCATATTCTATAGTAAAATAAATTGAATTAATTTAAATAGTGTTCTTAAGATTATGGTCTTACTATGATTAGTGTCTTTACACTAATTATATGTGCACTTATAACTATATGTGCCCTTACAACTTATAACTAACAAAATAGTGATGCATTATGTGTGGACAAATCCTGGAAAAGAAAAAAAAATTTAATATGTAAGATTGGTTCATAAATACATGTATATATACTAATTATCAAAAGGGAAAGGAATGAAACGAATTTGATTCCAAAATTTTGAGATTACTTAAGTGATTTTTTAAAATGCCATGAGTGCCTCAAATTTATCAAGCAAACCTGTTCTGTGACTTTAAGAATTCTTCTTTTTCTTCTGCTTAAGTAAGTATTACAAATTAATTCATATTTACATACTGTTTTCTTTCAAATTTCATACTTAGATTGGTAACCTTTTATTTGTAACATTATACTAATACTTTGTTCAGACTTGTATACTTGGCTTTTTTGTGTTTTACAGAGCCAAGAAAATGATGAGCTAAGAGATGCCCATGAAAAACACAAGGAAAGGCTACAGATGTTACAGACCAACTACAGAGCAGTAAAAGAGCAATTAAAACAGTGGGAAGAAGGCAGTGGCATGTGAGTTACATAGCTCATAAAGCCATTTCCCTAAATGTTAAATGGAACGGAGTAGCATCATATAGGTGATTTAATGGCTTTTGTTTGATTTTAAAGAAATTATTTGGTAGTCAGATCTTTATTGAGGATTTTAAAATAGAGAATATAATAAGTGAAAATAGAAATATGTTAGCAATAACTATAGATTTTCCTATCATTTGCAGAAATAATTAGCATAGGTGATTATGAATGATTGTATATATTTTTAATATATATAGAGTAACTTAACAAAAGTATATAACAAAACAAAAGTAGTTCACATCCATATGATTGAAAAACTACTTTAAATAAAATACTGGTGTTACAATATATATAACTCAAAAAGTATTTAAGTTTTATTTGAAAGACATGAGAAATAGGAAATTCACATATATAGTTAACTATCTTAAAACTACTTCAACCTGATATGCAATTTGAAAATCTTTTCTATCCATCAGTTTGTTCTGCAGCTTATCTGAATGAATTGGCAGTCTCAGTTCAATTGCTCTGAACAGGTGTTCAGATCTTGGTTAGTCATAAATGGCTCCCCTGTTAACAGTATCAACAGAGGGCAAAGGACTGAATGAGTACAGAAAATCTACTACCCTCGTATCTTTTGAGATGGATCCTTTAGGGCAATGTTGATGATACACATTGGTCTGTTCTACAGAGAAATCGTTTCTAAATTAGCCAGTACTGCACTTTTACAAAAGAAAAATGGACAGTTTGTTTTATGTACAGAAAATGAAAACGTAAAGGGCATTTGGCATGTTTTATAGGTAATTGTCACATCTGATTTTTCCTTTGAAGAACAGAAGGTGTTTCATATTGCTTTTCAGTAAAGCAATGATAAATCTATTTGTCCTGGATTTAGCCTCTGCTTACCTCACTTTTTAGTAGTCACTGGAAGTTTGAAGACTACTTGCTAACTATCTGATATTCAATATTCACTGATAACTGCTTGTTTTAAGATAGAGCACATAAACCACATTCAGATTGGTTGACAGCAAATTCTAGATGTGTTGATTGCTTATAGTCCTTTTTTGAAACTGTGACATTTCTGCAATGTATGTTTTATTACTAGTAGAATGAATGAGAGAAATAGACCTGAGACTATCACGTGTTTGCTTACAAGTTTGCTTTCCATAGCAGCAGTTTAGCTTTTTAGGAAATCATGATCTAGGATTTTGATTTCTACATACTTAGGTTTTAGGAAATTCATTGCATAGTGAACTTGATTTAGAAATTTGGTCAATAGATATTTTTAAATTTTAGGGAATGTATAAATGAATTTTTATTACACTTTGAACATGTTAAGTAAGAAAGCAATTTCATTTTAAAAATAGGATGGAAATCAGGAAGATAAAGAGAGCAGATCCCCAAAAACTTCGACAAGAAGATTCTGATGCTGTATGGAATGAACTGGCTTATTTCAAAAGGGAGAACCAGGAGCTAATGATTCAAAAGTGAGTTTCTTTTTTTAACAATGTCTACTTAGATAAACATTTGAGAGAAATTCTTTGTGTCTGAAAGGCCATGAGAGAAATTCCTTATAAAACTTGGAAAATGAAATTATCTGGTTTGCCTGTAAAAGTGAGAAAAAAAGATTAGCTTTTAAAAAATATATATGTATAATGCAATAACAAGTTGCACATTTACTAGCTCTAGCTGAAACTGTATAATATGATCTAGGGATTGTGTTAATTAATGTGGCTCTCATCTGTTGGAGGTGTCGCTCTTCATTAGCCTGTATTTTAGACACTGCCGTGCTTCATTTTTGGAATGAGGTGGAGAGGGGATAACCTAGCCAGGCATCCTTGTTTGATCTCCTAGATACATACGCAATGCAGAATGCCTGAGCTCTCTTGGTTCCCTGCCCTGTCCTGCTAATCCCAGCTGAGCTCATTATGGTGTAGCCTTGCTGCTACTCTTGGAGCTAGAGCTGTCCAAGCTAATTACTGGTAGCAGCAGAACTGCCTGTTAAAGGTCTGGTATGGATCTGCTAACATGGTCCTTGGCGGTGACCTGCAAAAGACACGAGGGAATTGCTTTCTTTATTGCTGTGCACTGCCTGTCCTTTGGGCTTAATGCTGATCCCTCCACATAGGTCTTTTAGCTGCCCTAAGTATAAAACTTGATGAAGGATACTCATATTTTAGAAAACATACAGTTTGCTTCCTTGATCTTATAATTCACAAGGTATTATATTCAGCTTGGCAAAGAAAGGACACTTTTTTTTTTTTTAACAGAAAGGAGTTAGACCAGCACAATTAGCCTCTTGCTGCTTAACTATTTCTTCATTTAGAGTTAAATTTTTTACACTCAGGCCATGGAATTTTTTTGAAGGCTGGATATCTTTTAGATTACTAGAATTTAGTATCATGTGGCATAATGTGATTAAATATTATTGAATTTTCATAGCTGTAAATTAGAATCTTATTTTACATACTATATAATAACACATGTAGCTTTAGATTACCACCTTTTCCATGCAATGATAAACTTTTGAAGAAATGATCATATCAGTATACATTTAAATGTATACTTCCAATTACCTCAAAGTATACTACGTTCTATTAGTATTAAATGTTTGATGCTGATAATAAAGTTTCTTATCTTGAAAATTTTTATAGATTTTATAGATTTGTCCCAAATATATTCCCTGATAATTTTTGATAACTTTGTTGAGATATAATTCACAAGCCATGTAGTTCACCATATAAAGTGAACAAGTCAGTGGTTTTTAGAATATTCGAAGAGTTGTGCACCCATCATCACAATAAATTTTAGAACAATTTCATTACCTACTCCCCAAAAAAAGCCCCACACAGTTTACCTGTTACCTCCATTAATTCTTCCACTGCTCTCTACCCCTTAGCTAACCACTAATCTGCTTTCTGTGGGTATAGATTTACCTATTCTGGACATTTCATATAAATGGAGTCATATAATATGTGGTTCTTTGTGACTAGCTTCTTTCACTTAACATAATATTTTCATAGGGTTTATCTGTGGTGTAGCATGTATTTGTACTTTCTCTGATAATCTTTAGTGATCTTTTTGTCTCCAAATACAAAAGTTAATTTTGGACAAAATAGGTGTGAAACCTAATTAACTAGTTGCAAGATCTAATCTATTCAAAAAAAATTCAAGCAGAGGTTAGTTGTAAGTGGTGTTTATTTGAGGTTTATTTTGCTCATTAATGAAATAGAACTAAAGAAAAAATAATAAAGCCTTTTTAAGGAAGTTCGGGAAATGTTAGAACCCTGGTCTGTTCACCCAGCAGTATGCATATGTTACAAGTAGCGCTGTAAATTAGATGCTAAGAGTCATTAAAAGTGTGGATTTTTTCCCCCTGAAATTCATTTAAATTTATTAATGTGATAGCCATTTGAAAAATATTTATTTTTCATATCAGTTTTAATTTATTAAATAATAGTGAAGTTTGAGGTGATAACCTTGAAGAGTGCTAAATAATTGATATAAACTTTAAGTCATATAATAATGTTTTGGGGGGTGGATTATTTTGTAAAACATTCATTCAGTTAAGAAATGTGTTTGAGTTACTGCTATGTGACAGGCATTCTGCTAGGTGAATGAAATGAGAACATCAGACAAACTTCCTACTCTCAGGGAGTTTTCTTGGGAACGTTCTAATGAAATATAATGTTAAAACTTAGACTAGAAATATCATGATGAAACAATAAGAAAGGAAACATGTCTTTTTATTCATTGAAGTTTGTTTACTGATGACAGAATTTTTTAAATTTATATATAGTACATTTTAGCATACTGTTTTTTGAGTTGTAGCACGTATAGTGTTATAGATATATTACATATATCTATAACATGCACAATAGATTCAAGTAACTATTACCACAATCAGGATACAAACTAGTTCCATCATCTCAAAAAATGTCCTTGTCCTACCCACTTGTAGTCACATCCTCCCACCATCCCTAGAACCTGGCAACCACTGATTTGTTCTTCCTCCCTATAGCTTTGCCTTTTTTCAGAATGTTATATGCATGGAATCATATAAGCTGTAACTTTTTGAGACTGGCTTCTTTCACTTGGCATAATGCCTTTGAGATTCATTCATGTCGGTTTGTCCAGTTCGTTCCTTTTTCTGCTAGATGGTATTCCATTGTATAGATGTACCACAGTTTGTTTGTCTGTCTCCTGAAGAATTTTTGGGTCTTTTCTAGTTTTTCGCAACTATGTATAGTTTTTTGGTATACATAGATTTTTTTTTTTTTCTTTTGCTGCACCACGTGTCCCAGGAGATCCTAGTTCCCCGACCAGGGATTGAACCTGCGGCCCCTGTGTTGGAAGTAGGGAGTCTTAACCACTGGACTGCCAGGGAAGTCCTATACATAGATTTTTGTGTGAACATAACTTTTTAATTCTTTAAGGTAGATACCCAGGAGTAGAACTGCTGTGTGTATGGTCAACGTATGTATAACTCTGTAAGAAACTGTCAAACTGTTTTCCAGAGTGGCTATACCATTCTTATTCCTACCAGGAATTCATATGAGCCAGTTGCTCCACATTCTTGTCAGCACTTGGTGTTGCCATTTTTTTTAAGACCATTCCCGTAAGTGTGTATTGGTATTCTATTGTAATATTAATTTGCATTTCCCTAATGGCTCATGGTAATGATCTTTTCACGTGCTTATTTGCTGTCTTTATATCTTCTTTTACGAGTGTCTCTTCAACTCTTTAGCTCATTTTTAAAAGATTGATTGGTTATTAAACTAATTAAACAATACTTGTTCTTTATATATTCTGTATGCAAGAACTTAATCAAATATATGATTTGAAAATATTTACTCCCAGTCTGTAGATTGCCTTTTCATTCCCTGAACAATGTCTTTTGCATGACAAAATTTTAATTTTGATAAAGTCCAACTTACCAATATTTTTCTTTTATGGATTATGGCTTTGATGTCATACCTAATAACTATTTTTCTGACCTGACGTCACAAGTATTTAGCCTATGTTTTCTTCTAAAGAGTTTTATATTTAGCTCTATGATCCATTTTTAAGCTAATTTTTGTATAAGGTGTGGGTTATAGGTTAAAGTTCATTTTTTACAAAGATATATGCCCAATTGTATCAACATCAGTTTTGGGAAGACTATTCCTTCTCCAATAAATTGCCTTTGTAACTGCCAAATATCAGCTGACTATATTTCTGCCGGTCTATTTCAAGACTCTTTATTTTATTCCATTAATATGAATTCCTAAACTTTTGTGAACCCCATACTGTCTTGATTTCTGTAGCTCTCTAATAAGTCTTGAACTCAGTGTGAGTCAAATAGCTTTATTGTTTTTCAAATTGTTTTAGCTTTTCTCATCGCTTTGCTTTTCCATAAAAGTTTTATCTATAAAAATAGGTTTAAAAATAGCTATAACTACCAAAATCTTGTGGGAATTTTGACTGGAATTGTGCTAAATCTATAGATTAATTTGGCAAGAATTGACATATTAACCATATTGAGTCCTCTATTCTATGAATACTTAATTTGTTGAGATTTTCTTTTATCAGTGTTTTGTAGTTTTAGCATGCAGATTCTGTATGTCTAATACTGTTGTTAGATTTGTACAAAAGTATTTAACTTTTGGAGCTATTACAAATGATATTATAAACTATAGTTTTGGTTTCTGCTTGTACATTGCTAGTGTATAGAAATAATTTACATTTTTACATGCTGACATACCTTGCATTATTGATATGTTACAGCTAAGTCTACTATGTTATTATTTATATTTTCTGTTTGTTTCCTCTGTTTCTCTTGTCCTCCCTTCCTATGTGTTACTTGAACATTTTTTTAGAATTGGTTTTTATTTATCTATAAGGTTTTGGATTATATCTCTTTGAATAATTTTTTTTTTTTTTTAGTGTTTGTTCTCAGTATTTTACACACATAACTTATTATACTTTATTGGTGTCAACATTTTACCACTTCAGGAATGTAGCAACCTTACTTCTATCTGTGTGCTTTTACCTTCCTCCCTTTATAATATGTTGTCTTAACTTTTGTCTCTAAATACATAGAGAAACCTATTAGTTGATGTTACAATTTTTGCTTCAGCTGTCAAATATTATTTTAAAACTTCAAAAGAAGGGTAGCCTATTATATATTTTTTCTTTTCCCAAGTTTTCTTCTTTTATCATTTTCTTTCTGTTTGAAGAGCTTCTTTTTAGACCTTCTTTTAAGGTAGGCAACAAATTCTCTAACTTTTCCTTTATCTAAAATGTTTTCACTTCACCTTCATTCGTAAAGGATATTTTCACTGGATAGAGAATTCTAGGTTGGCAGTTTTTTTCTTTGGCATTTGAAGGATGTACCACTTCTTTCTGGCCTCCGTGGTTTCTGATGACAAATACACTGTTATTTGAATCATTGCTCCCGTAAAAGTAATACATCATTCTCTCTAACTGCTTTCAAGAATTTTTCCTGTGTCTTTACTTTTTAAAAGTTTCATTTTGACATGTCTTGGCATGAATTTCTTTGGGTTTACTCTTCTGTGAATTCTCTAAGTTCCTTGAATCTCTGGGTATGTGCCTTTTGTCAAATTTGGGAAATTTTGGTCATTATTTTTTCAAATACTTCTTTTAGCCCCACATTCTATTTCTTCTACTCTGGGACTCAATTGACATAAATGTTAGATCTTTTAGTATTGTCCTACAGGTCCCTGAGGCTTTGTTCATTTTATTTTTCAGACTATTTTATCTCTGTTGTTCAAATTGGGTAATTTTTATTGTTCTATCTTCAAGTTCGCCGATTCTTTCCTCTTTTGTCTATCACCTCTGCTATTTAGCCCATGCAGTGAAGTTATTTTGTTTTGTTTTGTTTTGTTTTTGTGTTATTGTGATACTTAATTCTAAAATTCCCACTTGATTCTTCTTTATTTCTCTTATTTATTTGCTGAGACTTTCTGTTTTTTTCAAGATCATTCATAACCGTTCATTGAAGCATTTTAATCATGGCTACTCTAAAATCCTTATCAAGTAATTCTGACTTGTGTGTTATCTTGGTGGTATCATTTCTTAGTTATGGTTTCTCAATCAAGTTGAGATTTTCTTTGTTCTTGGTATGATAAGTGATTTTCAGTAGTCCCTTGGACATTGGAGTATTATGTTTTGAGACTCTGGATCTTATTTAAATCTTTTACTTAGCAGATCTCTGATGACATCATGCCTGAGGGAGAGGGTCACATTATTACTGCCTGGAAGAGGTGGGAGTCTTAGCTCCTAACTTGACCTCTGCTGACATTACACTGAAGCAGGTGTGAAGGAGTGTCTCATTACCACCTGATGGGCATGGGAGTCCAGGCTTCTCACTTGGCCTTCAGTGTTAGAGAGAGCGAGGCTGTTTTTTTTTGTTTTTTTTTTTTTGCGGTACGCGGGCCTCTCACTGTTGTGGCCTCTCCCATTGCGGAGCACAAGCTCCAGACACACAGGCCCAGCCGCTATGGCTCACGGGTCCAGGTGCTCCACGGCATGTGGGATCCTCCCGGACAGGGTCACGAACCCGTGTCCCCTGCATCGGCAGGCGGACTCTCAACCACTGTGCCACCAGGGAAGCCCAAGGCTGTTTTTTTGTTTTTCTTCCTCTAGTGGTATATGGCTAGAGTAGGGGTGGTTATTGTCAATAAAATTTCTGTCCTGTTAGTCTGTCCCTTTCCTGGTTCTTTGGCTTGAGAGAGCAGACTTTCCCTGAGACATTTTGTTTGTGTCTGTTGGCATTTCTGTGTCATGAGTTTCTCCAGTACTTAGTTTCAGATATTTATGAGCAAAGAAGAAAGCCAGGGAACTTATCACGGTGAGTTGTTCTTCTTGTGCTGTTCCTCTACTCCTAAGGTCCCCATCCTATTCTTCTTCTTTTCTTTGCCTTTCAGAGTCTTCTTGTATTTGTTTTATGTACAGATCTTCCTCAGCTATTGCTGATGTTCTGTCCCAATAAACCCATAATAAGTTTAAAATATCGTAAGTTAAAAATACATTTAATATACCTAACCTACCTGACATCATATCTTAGCCTAGCTTACCTTGAATGTGTCAGAACACTTACATCTGCCTACAGTTGAGCAAAATCATCTCACACAGAGCCTATTTTATAATAAAAGGTTAAATATCTCATATAATTTACTGACTAGTGTACTGCAAGTGGAAAACAAAATGGTTGTATGGGTGCAGAATGGTTGTAAGTTGTAAATGGCTGTTTACTTTCATGATTTCATGGCTAGCTGGGAGCTGCGGCTCTCTGCAGCTGCTGAGCATCATGCAGGAGTATTGCACAGCATATCACTAGCCCAGGAAAAGATCAAAATTCTAAGTACAGTTTTTACTGAGTGCATATTGTTTTTGCACCATTGTGAAGTTGAAAAGTCATTGTCAAACCATTGGAAGTCAGGGACCTCCTGTATTGTGTTCAGGGTTTTTATATTTAATTAATGGAAAGAATAGGGATAAATACGTCTACCCCTGTCAGCAACAAGAAGTTTCAGCTGGTTTTTCTATAGACCAGGCACTCTTATTTTTGTGGCATACAGCAGGATCTAGTTTAATAATACTCAGTCCTGACTGTTTAAGGAGTAGGATTTATCCCTATTTATACAGTAATAACTATCTTTAAAATATAAGGCTAGAAAACATTAAAAGAAGATGTCTACTAAAACTACTTTTATTTTTATTTTATTTTTTTTAAACATCTTTATTGGGGTATAAAAATATGGAACGCTTCATGAATTTGCGTGTCATCCTTGCGCAGGGGCCATGCTAATCTTTTCTGTATCGTTCCAATTTTAGTATATGTGCTGCCGAAGCGAGCACTAAAACTACTTTTAAAACAAATTTGAATAGTACTTCTAAGACCAATCTTAAAAATTGAGTTAAATTTTCAAGACCCCGATAAAAAATTCTGTGGCAACTGTAAATCCAATCCATTCGTAAAAGTTGAGTTAACTTTTCAAAATCCTAATAAAAAAAATTGTGTGCCAACTCCAAATCAGGTTTTAAAATATAATTAAAAATGACACTACCACTGACCTATATATTACAGGTGTTTTTACCACTGAGTATGGTCAGAGTTATTTGTTGGGGCTGTGGTTTGGAAATCTGAGGGCTTGAGAAATTTGCATGGAATATAGTTCCTATAATAATTCATTTAGATTTATAAAATACATCTACTTATTATATCATAATGATATCTTAAAAGACTAAGAACTTAGTAATGTATGAACTAATAAATTGGCTGGTTCCTTCGATATTTATCTAACAAATACTCATATCTTCATTTATTTATGCATTCAATATTTAAACAATATAATTTAGAACTAGGCACTAAGCTAGGAACTGAATATGCAATGTTGTACTGAAGAGTACTAATTTCAAACTCTAACGAGGTTTATTCTAGGGGCAGCTGCCGTGTGCTGATGAGGTGAAACCACTCTTTGGTATGCTAGATAGAAAGAGGCAAGGAAAGCTTTCAGAAATGCCAGTAGGCTCATAGCCTTTTCACTTAGTTGAGGATGTTGCCTTACTGACACTAAGTTAGATTTATGAACCAACAAAGTCATATTAACATGCTGCTAAATAAAAACATCAGTACATAAGTATTTGTGTACATTATTTCTGAGTAGTGATATAAAACTATAAAAGGGGCTCACGTGCCACAGGGTATTAAGCTTTTATTATACAGCAAATCCAGCTTGTCTTTGATAGGAACCCTAGAAGTCAAGGGAAGGTGTGCAGACATTCACTGTATGTTTTCTGTATCCTTGGCTAAATAAATCCGGAGCTTGCTGGAGGTGGGGTAGTTTTGGTCTTTTAATACTAATCTGTAGTCTGTATAAAATGCTGCAGCTAGGCATTCTGCTAGACACCGGTACACAAAGAGAAATAGTATGCCACCCTTTTTGTCAGGATCTCACAGCTTAGCAGGGAAAACAAGCAAATTATGATAAGAACTTTTAATAAGGGAATAGTATTGGCATAAAACAGGGAAAATGGCATTATGATTTGTCCATTTGCTCAAACCAGAAACCTACGGGATTATAAATGATTTACTCTTCTATCTGACCTCCTTATAACAGTCCACACCAAATCTTAATGATTCCACATCACAAATATTTCTAACTTCTGTATGGAAATGCAAAATATTTGCAAAGAATTACTGATATTTTTCCTAGTTGATGCTGAGTAGTGAACTTGTCGATGAAGGTAGTTAGAGTTGGGGGTCAATTATAAAGGAGTTCAGAGTTTGAGATTAAAAACTTGTTTTATAGATATAGGGAATTTTACCCTCTAAATAATAACTAAAGTCTTTATTTCAGTGATCTTTTGATCATTTTTTTAAATGATGAAAAGTAAACAAGCTGTAGATCAATGGCATAACCCAGGATGGATTACTTTTGTCTCTCTTAGGTTTAATATTAAATATATGTAGGTTGTAATTTCACAGAATATTTTATAAAATTCAATAATAATTTCTTGAGGAGTTAAAATCAAAGTATCATGGTAGGAAATTTCAGCTATTTTTTTCTTCTGCAAAGCAACTCCCTGTCTTCCTAAGCAAGAATATTTTTTTTTCCATATGTAGAAATGAAGATTTTATTTTGGGTTTTTTTTTTTTTTTTTTTGCGGTACACGGGCCTCTCACTGTCGTGGCCTCTCCCATTGTGGAGCACAGGCTCTGGACGTGCAGGCTCAGCAGCCATGGCTCACGGGCCCAGCCGCTCCGCGGCATGTGGGATCTTCCCAGACCGGGGCACGAACCCGTGTCCCCTGCATCGGCAGGCGGACTCTCAACCACTGCGCCACCAGGGAAGCCCGAAATGAAGATTTTAGGAACTGCATTTCTCTAACATGATTTGGAAATAAAATTCCTAGCCAAAAAATGTCTGCTAATCATAACATATTTTGAAAACAAATGTATTTTTGGATAACCATTAACAATGTACAAATTACATATTAGTTTTATTTTAAAGCATACAATTCAGTGGCATTTATTAGTACATTTAACATGCTGTACAGTGGGTTCTTTCCATTTTTTCCTCTTCTTTCTCTTTCCTTCCCTTCCATCTGGCTAAAATATAGAAATGGTTTGTACTTTTGTTTTCTGTATAATCAACCTAAATCATGGAGGATATAATATATTTTTATTGCAGTAAAATATACAAAACGTAAAAATTTACCATTGTAACCGTTTTTAGGTATAGAGTTCAGTGCCATTAAATACACTCACATTGTTGTACTGCCATCACTGCCATCCATCCTCAGAACTTTTTTTATCTTCTCAAATTGTAACTCTGTACCAATTAAATAATAACTCCCCATTCCCCCTTCCCTCAGCACCTCTTTCTTTTTTCTGTCTCTATGAATTTGCCTATTCTAAGTATCTCAGATAAGTGGAGTCATTTTTCTTTTTGTGTCTGGTTTATTTCATTTGTGATAATATCTTTAAGGTTTTTCATGTTGTAGCTGATGTCAGAATTTCTTTTCTTTTTAAGGCTGAGTAATATTACTCTGTATGTATATACCATGTTTTGTTTATCGATTCATCTGTTGATAGATATTTGGGTTGTTTCTACCTTTTGGTAGAATATAGTAATATTTTTGTTGTATTTTCATTGTATTTTGCTGAACAGTTAACAAGATGGTTAGCTAAGAAAAAATATCATTTTGTATTTATTGACAGATATTTCACTGAAGTAAATGGCAAGTATATTTTTGAGTTTTATTTTCTAACTCCAGAGATTAATTTTTGATGTTGATACCTTAAATGTTTTTCATACATATGAGACCATATACATATGGTATTTATTTTTTGAGGTCATATATCTTAGTCCATTTGGTCTACTATAACAAAATAACACAGACTGAGTAGCTTATAAACAACAGAAATTAATTTCTCACAGTTCTGGAGGCTGGAAGTCTGAGACCAGGATGCCAGCATAGGCTGGTGAGGGTCTTCCTCCAGGTTGCAGACTTCTTGTCTTATCCTCACACTATAGAGGGGTGAGGGAACTCTCTGGGCTTTCAGTACTAATCCCATTCATGAGGGCCCCACTCTCATGACCTAAGCACCTCCCCAAAGCCCTACATCCTAGTACCATCATCTTTGGCATATCCTTTAACAGAGCCTTTTTTATCCCTATTCATTAGAATGATCCTTTTGGGTTCTTTGTTGAGTAGCCCTGGTGGTCAACAAGATTCTTCTCTCTAGCTGGTCAGAGTTCAAATGTCTCCCAGTCCATAAGAGCTCTGGGAATAGTTCTGTTTATAGCTCTGGTTGTTCTCTGCTTGCCTTAGTGAGTTTCAACAAAATATTCAGCCACAGACTCAAATGAGTTCTTATGCAGATTTCTGCAGTTCCTTCTCTTTGTAGCTTCCTTCTCTCTGAGTACTGTGCTTTACAAATTCCAAACATTTCAGCTTTCCCAAACTCCAGTCTCTTTTTCTTCAACTCAGTGAAGACCCCCTCTCCCTACACCATGATCTGGCAAGTGCCTCCTGGCCGAAATCTGGACTATCCTTAGGGCTCTCTTTGTTGGTTTCCTTTCTCTCAGGGATCACGGCTCTTTGTAGCCTATTGACCAGCTTCTGAATACAGTCATCTCATATAATTTGTCCAATAAGAAGTAGATTTTGAATTGTGGTTCCCATACCAAACAGAGTATCAGAAACACCATAATAAATGGGTAATGAATGAGAGTCAGTAAGCAGCCAGTGTCCACCCTGTATGGGGGTGCTTGAGCACTGACTCTTTGGAAGTCAGCCACTTTCCCAACACCCATCAAGATGTGGTTTGTTGGTGCCTGGGTTGACTCAAGAACAAGGTGGTCCCTAATGTTTACAAATGCATCATAGTAAATGTAGGGACTGTGTGAATTCTTCCTAAAAAAAGCCAAACTGTAAGCATGGACTACCTCTAAAGAAGCATGAAGTAACGTTTCTAACAACTGTAGCCCTGTGTTCCACTGGATTAGTGATCTGAGAGCCAAGGAAAACTAAGTTGAGATGAGCTACATCTGCTTTTTCTTTGTGGGGCCATCTTGCTACATTATGTTCTATGTTCTTAGCAAAACAAAGCAAAACCCTAATTTAGACTTAATCACTTTGTAGATGGGTATGTATGTGTGCATGTATGTGTACCCTTGCCATCAATCTGTAACCTAAGTTGCAAATGTATAAGATCCCAATTTATAAACTCTTTATATGTGTGTATTTATGTTTATTTGAATAAAAATATAACTATATGTATCAAACTGTAAACATCAATTTTTTCAAGAAGTAAACTACTTGTTTTGTTTTTTTACTTTATGTACCTTTTTATTTGAATTATTATAAGAATTGTATTTATTATTTTGTTGAGTACATAAAAGTTTAGAACTGTTATATCTTCCTGGTAAATCATTTGTTTGACTATTATGTAATGACCATATTTATCCTTAATATTTTTTTTCTTAGTGTATATTTTATTTTTCATTGTGATTACATTTTTAATTTCTTTTTTTGTCCTCTTCTGGTTTGTAAATTTTTGATGTGTTTTCCATTCTTTAAATGTTTTTTCTTGAAATTTTAGCATGGATCATTTATTGACTGTCTGAAGTTTGTCAGTCTACCTCTGTTCTCCTTTAACAATACAAAGATCTTAAAATGCTTTAACTCTGATCCTTTCCTTCACCTAACATGATTTTGTTGTTCAGAATTTTAGTTCTACCTTCACTTAGGTATTATGATTGCTTTGCTTAATAAATATTTGCTTACTTCCATGTACACATTTACACGTCTTTCATCATCATTCCCTATTTTGTTTCATACATTGCTTTTGAGTTTGTTTTCTTCCTAAAAATCTATTATTTAATAGTTCTTTCATCTAGGATCTATGAATAGTAAACCATGGAATGTGTAAAACATTACTTATTTTCCAACTGACTTTTCTTGTGATATCAGAAGTCTACTGCCATTCCTGAGTTCTTTGTTAGTTGATTTTTTTCTCAATCTTTTGATTTTAGAGTTGTCTCCTTTTCTTTGGTGTCCTTCAGTATGGTGTCCTTCAGAAGTTTCAGTATGTTTCTAGTGTGAATATAGTTTTATTAATTCTGTTTTCAATTTTTGATACTCTCTTAATCTGTTAATTAATCTTTTTCATCGGTTCTCAACTTTCAGTCATTGTATGTTTTCTCCCCATTTTCTTAATTCTCCCCATTTTCTTAATATTGTTTTCTCCCCATTTTCTTAATTTTCTTAATATTGTTTTCTCCCCATTTTCTTAATTCTCTCTTTGAATTATTTCTACTAGATGCTTTCTGGCCTTCTCATTCCAACACACTTTATATATAGTTACTGTTTCCTTCTGTTTGTTTCTTTGTGTTGTCTTTAATTTTACAAATTTTCATTAGCTTTGTCTGTGTGCTATTTAACCCATCCACTGAGTTTTAAATTTCAATTATTATGTTCCTATTACTACCTTTAATTGTTTTATTTATTAGCATTTCTAGATATAGTATTTGGTTCTTTTTCTTATTTGTCTTCTCTTGTATCATAAACCCCTGTTCTTTTTAATATATGTTTATCACCTCTTTTTCCTTTTTATCACCATTTTAAAAACTCTAATTTTGTAAGAACTCATTTTGAATTATTCTATTATTTTTTTTCCTTGCTGTACATTCTCCCATTTTGAATGGGGTGATATTTAGACGGTCATTCATGGCTTTGAGCGTATTCATATTTATTCTTCTCTGCAAACCTGACTTCCTTGAGAATTATTTTCTGTGGTGGTTTTCCTCCTGTCCATTCTCTCAGTTGTAGACACCTCTCTGCAGTGGATGACTGTGTCTGCCTGAACTCTCCAGTGTACATGGCCATAAACCAGTTTTTACATTGCTGTCATTTCTTCAGTTCTCTGCAAATGTATAATGGCTCAATTTTGAAACCAGTAATATAGACATAGGATCCTAATCTCACATGGTTGACTCTGTCTTGCTCTCAGACTAGGGCAAGAAGCCTCTATTTAATGGAACTTCAACCAGATGAGCCCAGATATTCAGGTATTCATTCAGCAAAATTTTGTCTCCCAGCTTTCTGCAGTTAGTCCAGTTTTGTCTCTCAGCCCTGAAGGACCTTGCATATAAACTTTCATCTCCACTTGGGTCTCAAGGTCTGAAGTCTCCATGGGCAGTATTTGATCCAGGTCTCTTGTCATGGTAGCTCAATTCCATTTTACTAGTAAGGGTTTTTTGTCTTTACTTGGCATCTAGAGATTTACTCTCTTGGCTTGCAGTGATATGTATTAACAATTTTATTATTATTTTACATAGTGTATCTGTTAGAAAATGATCTGGTAACTCGACAGATGATTTTTTTAATTATACAGTTTATGTTTTACCTATTTAGCATGTTTATTTAGACAAAGTTAAAAATCAGTCGAAACATTTTACCTTCCAGATGCTCATTAAAATTCAATTTTAATTGTTATGATTTGTTAATATTAATATACTCTAGCTTTTATTTTACTACTGTCTAATTCATGTATTTTTAAAATATTTCTGCCGCTTTTATATGTTTGCTATATTATTCCTTAACTTACACATTTAAAATAATTGTTTATTGTGTTAATTTTCATAGGATGAATCTTCAAGAAGAATTGGATAAACTTAAGGTACATATGTCTGTTGATAAAGAAACAATACAAGAATTGAATACATTTATGGCAGAGAGAAGAGAAGGTAATTTTTTGTGAGGATAAATGTTTAATGTAAGCAGTTTAAAATTATCCAGTTCTTTATGTTTTACTTTCATTTTCTTCTAAGACTCTCACCCTGTTCCCCCTCTTTCCACTGCTTTACTCATTCATATCTCATTAACATTTTCACCTTTCATGAGAAAATCAAATAGAACACTTAAAAGTCAGCTTTATAATTTATTAAAATTTTTAAAGAAATATTTGATAAGGAGAAAATATTCATTTTTACTATTCATTGACAAAGTTTTACTAGGTGTGTTTGTCCAAAGTTTTATAGGTAATATAGAGTTATTGATAATATAGAGGTAGTTGCTATCAATAATTCATTTATATTTTTATATGACATTACACTTTTCTGGAAGTCATTTAGTTCTCACCTGGAATCACAATCTTAGAGCTAGAAGGAAACTTGGAGATCTGCAAATCTGAAACCTGCCTGACCCCTAGCCTGAGAGTGTTGAGTAAAAGGGGATGTATCTATTTCAATTACAAGATTATTCCTTTGTTAAAATCAAGATTACTATATTTACAATATGACTTCAGTCCATCCTCAGATACCTCATTAAAAAAAGTAAATAAGGTTGATATGATAGAATTTCTTCTTATTTGACCTTGCTACAGCTTAATTGTTACCACTGTGCTTTTTAGGTGTTGACAATTTATACTTAATAATTCAATTAATAATTTATACTTAATAATTTGTATGTAATATTTAAATTTTTATATATCACTCATCTGGAAGTTGTCCCAATTACTTTGTTGTTCCAGTTGGTCTTATTTAGTTTACTAGTGAACTTGTCAAGGCCAGTATTTGAATCCTTCTATTTTACACTATTGATTTATATCATATTTTATGCTACTCCTTCATTGAGTTCTTTTTTTTCCCATAGATCATTAATGACTACTAAGACCATTGGGTGAAAAGCTGATGGGGCCTTTTTTTTTTATTATTCTTTTTTCTTTTTACCTTTTGTCTCCCTTCACCCATTTCTTTTATCACCTCTGGCCACTACCAATCTGTTCTCTGTATTTCTGAGCTTTTTTCTTTGTTTCTTTGTTTGTTTAGATTCCACATATGAAAGGCATCATATGGTATTTTTTTTCTCTCTCTGACTTATTTCATTTATCATAATGTCTGTGAGGCCCATACATGTTGTCACAAATGGCAAGATGTCATTATTTTTTATGACTGAATAATATCCATTGTGTATATGTATATACGTATCACAATTTCTTTATCCTATCATCCATCAGTGGACACCTAGGTTATTTCCATATCTTGGCTACTGTAAATAATGCTGCAGTGAACACTGGGGTGCATATATCTTTTCACGTTAGTGTTTTCATTTTCTTTGGATAAATACCCAGAAATTGCTGGATCATATGGTAGTTCTATTTTTATCTTTTTGAGGAACCTCCATATTGTTTTACAAAGTGGATGCACCCATTTACATTCCCACTGATAGTGCACAAGGGTTCTCTTTTCTCTGCATTCTCACCAAGATTTGTTACTTCTTGTCTTTTTGACAACAGCCATTCTAAAAGGTATGAGATGATATCTCAGTGTGGTTTTGATTTGTAGTTCCCTCATGATTAATGATGTTGAGCATCTTTTCACATATCTGTTAGCCATCTGTACAGGCATATCTAGGAGATTCTGCGGAGTTTTTTTCCAGACCACCACAATAAAGCGAATATTGCTATAAAGTGAGTCACGTGATTTTATTGGTTTCCTAGGGCACATAAAAATTATATTTACACTATATCGTAGTTTGTTAAGTGTGCAATAGCATTATGTCTAAAAAATGAATGTACCTACCTTAATTAAAAAATACTTCATTGCTAAAAAATGCTAACCGTCATCTGAGTTTTCAGTGGGTCATAGTCTTTTGTGCTGGAGGAGGGTTTGAAATATTAGGAGAATTACCAAAATGTGACACAGAGACACAAAATGACCAAATGCTGTTGGAAATGGCACCAATAGACTTGGTTGACAGAGGGTTGCCACAAACATTCAATTAGTAGAAAAACACAATATCTGCAAAGAACAGTAAAGCAAAGCACAATAAAACAAGTTAGACCTGTATGTCTTCTTTGGGAAAATGTCCATTTAGATCTTCTGCCCACTTTTCAATTGAATTGTTTGTTCTTTTGTTATTGCATTATATGAGTTTTTAAAATACATTTGGATATTGGCCCATTATCAGATATATAATTTGCAAATAGTTTCTCCCATTCAGTAGGTTGCTTTTTTATTTTGTTTATGGTCTCCTTTGCTGTGCAGAAGATGTTTAGTATGATGTAGTCCAACTTATTCATTTTTACTATTGTTGCTTTTGCTTTTAATGTCAGATTCAAAAAATCATCCCCAAGATCTAGGTCAAGGAGCTTACTGCCTCTGTTTTCTTCTGGGAATTTTAGGATTTCAGATCTTATGTTCAAGCCTTTAATACATTTTGAGTGAATTTTTGTATATGGTATAAGATAGTAGTCCAGTTTCATTCTTTTGCTTGTGGCTGTCCAGTTTTCCCAACAGCATTTAATGAAGAGACTGTCCTTTCCCTATTGTATACTCTTGCCTCCTTTGTTGTAAATTAATTGACCATATAAGCTTGTTTTTATATCTGGGCTCTATTCTGTTCCATTGATGTATGCGCCTATTTTATGCCAGTACCATACTGTTTTAAATATTAGCTTTGTGATATAGTTTGAAATCAGGGCGTACGTGATGCCTCCAACTTTTCTTCTTTCTCACATTGCTTTGACTATTTGGGGTACTTTGTGGTTCCATCAGATTTTAGGGTTATTTGAATTTGTTTTTTCTTTTGAAAAATGCCATTGGAATTTTAATAAGGATTGCATTGAATCTGTAGTTTGCTTTGGGTTGTATAGACATTTTAACAATATTGGTTCTTTCAATCAATGAGCATGAAATATCTTTCCATTTATTTTTGTCTTCTTCAGTTTCTTTCATTAATGTCTTTTAGTTTTCAATACACAGGTCTTTCACCTCCTTGGTTAAATTTATTCCTAGGGATTGTTTTCTTAATTTTTCTCTGATAGTTCATTGTGAGTATAAAGAAATAGAACAGCCTTTTGTATATCGATTTTGTATCCTGCAAATTTACTGAATTTGTTAGTTCTTACAGTTATTAGCAGTTCTGACAGTTTTTGATGGAGTCATTACGGTTTTTCTATATCATGTCATCTGCAAATAGTGACAGTTTTAGTTCTTCCTTTCCAGTTGGATGCCTTTTATTTATTTTTCTTGCTTAAGTGGCTGGCTAGGACTTCCAATACTATGTTGAATAAAAGTGGTGAGAATGGGCATTTTATCTTGTTCCTGATCTTAGAGGAAAAGCTTCTAGCTTTTCACCATTGAGTATGATATTAGCTGTGGGCTTGTCATATATGGCCCTCATTATGTAGCGATAGATTCCCTCTGTACCCAGTTTGTTGAGGGTTTTAACCATGAAAGGATGTTGAATATAGTCAAAAGATATTCCTACATCTATTGAGATGATCATATGATTTTTATCCTTCTTTTTGTAATGTGGTGTATCACATTGACTCATTTACAGATGTTAACCCATCCTTGCATCGCTGGAATAAATCCCACTTGATCTTAGTGTATGGTCCTTGTAGTGTATTGTTGAATTTTGTTTACTGATATTTTTTTGAGGACATTATATCTATATTCATCAGGGATATTGGCCTATAATTTTCTTGTGGTGTACTTTTCTGGTGTTGGTATCAGGATAATACTGGCCTTGTGAATTGAGCTTGGAAAAGCTCCCTCCTCTTATATATTTTGGAAGAGTTTGAGAAGAATTGGTATTAATTTTTCTTTAAATATTTGGCAGAATTCATTAATGAAGCCGTCTGGATCTGATTTTTGTTTGCTGGGAGGTTTTTGATTACTGATTCAATCTCCTTATCAGTTATAAATCTATTCAGAGCTGGTTCTTTAAAAAGATAAATAATATTGACAAACCTTTAGCTATACTTACCAAGAAAAAAAGAGAGAGAACTCAAATAAAATTTAAAAAATGAAACAGGAGATGTTACACCTGGTACCACAGAAATACAAAGAATCATAGGAAAATACTTTTAACAAATATATTCCAACAAATTCCACAACCTAGAAGAAATGGATAAATTCCTAGAAACATACCACCTACCAAGACTGAATCATGATGGAATAGAAAATCTGAACAGAACAATTACTGTATGTCTGTCTGTTTCTCCCATTAGGTCTCTTAATATTTGCTTTCTATATTTAGGTGCTCCTATGTTGGGTGTGTGAATATTTACAAATGTTACATCCTCTTGTTGGACTGACCTCTTCATCGTTATATAATACCCATCTTTCTCTCTTCTGACAGTCTTGTCTTAAAGCCTATTTTGCCTGATGTAAGTGTAGCTACTCCAGCTTTCTTCCGGTCTCCATTTGCATGGAATATCTTTTTCAATCCTTTTGTATTCAGTCTGTGTGTGTCTTTAAATCTAAAGTGCATCTTCTGTAGGCAGTATATAGATGGGTCTTGGTTTTTTATTCATCCAGCCACTCTGTGTCTTTTGTTTGAGAATTTAGTGCATTTACAGGTAAAATAATTGTTGACAGGTATATAAATATTGCTTTTTTGTTCATTGTTTACTGGCTGTTTTTGTAGTTCTACCCGCTTCCTTTATTCTTCTCCTACTCTCTTCCTTTTTGTTTTGATGACATTCTTTAGTGGTATAAATATACTTATATTCCTGTCTATCTTTTTTTTTTTTTTTTTGCGGTACGCTGGCCTCTCACTGTTGTGGCCTCTCCTGTTGCAGAGCACAGGCTCTGGATACGCAGGCTCAGCGGCCATAGCTCACGAGCCTAGCTGCTCCGCAGCATGTGGGATCTCCCGGACCGGGACATGAACCCGTGTCCCCTGCATCGGCAGGCGGACTCTCAACCACTGCGCCACCAGGGAAGCCCCCTGTCTATCTTTTATGTGTTTTTTATAGGTTTTTACTTTGTGGTTACTAGGAGACTTACATATAACATCTTATAACTGTGATGTAAATTGACAGAAACTTAAGTTTTTAAAAAAATTTTATTTTATATTGGAATATAGTTGATTTATAATGTTGTGTTAGTTTCGGGTGTACAGCAAAGTGATTCAGTTATGCATATACATATATCCATTTTTTTCATATTCTTTTCCCATATAGGTTATTACATAATATTGAGTAGAGTTCCTTGTGCTATAACACTAGGTCCTTGTTGATTATCTCTTTTATATATAATACTGTGTAAATGTTAATCTCAAACTCCTAATTTATCACCCCCCACCTTTTCCCTTTGGTAACCATAAGTTTGTTTTTGAAGTCTGTGACTCTGTTTCTGTTATGTAAATAAGTTCATTAGTATGATTTTTTTTACATTCCACATATAAGTAATATGATATTTGTCCTTCTCTGTCTGACTTACTTTACTTAATATGATAATCTCTAGGTCCATCCATGTTGCTGCAAATGGCATTACTTCATTCTTTTTTATGGCCGAGTAATATTCCACTGTATTTATGTACCACATCTTCTTTGTCCATTCCTCTGTCGATGGACATTTAGGTTGCTTCCATGTCTTGGCTATTGTACATAGACTGCAGTGAACATTGGGGTGCATGTTCTTTTTTTTTCTGGTTTATCCCACTTTAAATAATATTAAGATTAATTAGGAACTTCAGGTGGTTTCAGCCTAATCCCTCTATTATTAAATTCCCAATCAATGTTTCATTTACTGGTTTTAGCATCCATTGGTTATTGTTATCAAAATTCATTATTTCATTTGGGGTTGCAACACAGCAATTTTCTGATTTTAGCATTTTTTGTGCACTTTTTATCTGGAATTCTATGAAGAAGAATATGGGTAACTATTTGGTTATCCTGAAATACAGTTTGTACAGGAAAGGCAAGAAAAATCTTGATTACACCTCTTTACCAATTTTCATTTGGTGACCTAGCATCCTTCAAAGGTGATCAATGACTTGGTGGCTTTTGTTAGTGTTAGAAACTCAGAACTTCTGTTGATATATTTAAAGATTTTTTAATCCATTGAAGGCATTATTCTTTTTGATATTCAGATTGTTTCATCTTAGGTCAGTGGGAGCCTTCATAGTATATTTTGTTTTGTGTATTTTTATTTATTCTGGATTATTCTTTTTGTAAAGTTTTTATTGGAGTATAGTTGATTTACAATGTTGTGTTTCAAGTGTACAGCAAAGTGAATCATTTATACATATACATATATCCACTCTGTTTTAGATTCTTTTCCCATATAGGCCATTACAGCATATTGAGTAGAGTTCCCTGTGCTATACAGTAGGTCCTTACTAGTTATCTATTTCATATATAGTAGCGTGTATATGTCAATTCCAATCTCCCAATTTATCCTTCCCCCACCTTTCCCCACATAACCATAAGATTGTTTTCTACATATGTGACTCTGTTTCTGTTTTGTAAAGAAGTCCATTTGTGTCTTTTTTTTTAGATTCCACATATAAGTGATATATTATTTGTCTTTCTCTGTCTGACTTACTTCATAAAGTATGACATTCTCTAGGTCCACCAATGTTGCTGCAAATGACGTTATTTCGTTCTTTTTATGGCTGAGTAATATTCCGTTGTATATATGTACCACATCTTCTTTATTCACTCGTCTGTTGATGGACATTTAGGTTGCTTCTGTGTCCTGGCTATTGTTAATCGTGCTGCAGTGAACATTGGGCTGCATGTATCTTTTCAAATTATGGTTTTCTCTGGATATATGCTCAGGAGTGGGATTGCTGGATCATATAGCAGTTCTACTTTTGGTTTTTTAAGGAAACTCCATACGGTTCTCCATAGTGGTTGTACCAATTTGCATTTCCACCAACAGTGTCGGAGGGTTCCCTTTTCTCCACACCCTCTCCAGCACTTATTGTTTGTAGACTTTTTGATGATGGCCATTCTGACCAGTGTGAGGTGATACCTCATTGTAGTTTTGATTTGAATTTCTCTAATAATTAGTGATGTTGAGCATCTTTTCATGTGCTTTTTTGGCCATGTGTATGTTTTCTTTGGAGAAGTGTCTATTTAGGTCTTCTGCCCATTTTTGGATTGGGTTGTTTTTTTGATATTGAGTTGCATGATCTGTTTTTATATTTTAGAGATTAATCCCTTGTTGGTCGCTTCATTTGCAAATATTTTCTCCCATTCTGTGGGTTGTCTTTTCATTTTGTTTATGGTTTCCTTTGCTGTGAAAAAGCTTTTAGGTTTAATTATGTCCCATTTGTTTATTTCTGGTTTTATTTTCATTACTCTAGGAGGTAGATCTGAAAAGATATTGCTGTGATTTATGTAACAGTGTGTTCTGCCTATGTTTTCCTCAAAGAGTTTTAAGTATTCAGTCTTAAATTTAAGTCTTTTATCCATTTTGAGTTTATTTTTGTGTATTATGATGTTAGAGAATGTCCTAATTTCATTCTTTTACATGTAGCGGTACAGTTTTCCCAGCACCACTTAGTGAAGAGACTGTTTTTTCTCCATTGTATATTCTTGCCTCCTTTGTTGTAGATTACTTGACCATAGGTGCATGGGTTTATTTCTGGGCTTTCTGTCTGGTTCCATTGATCTATGTTTCTGTTTTTGTGCCAGTACCATACTATTTAGATGGCTGTAGCTTTGTAGTATAGTCTGAGGTCAGGGAGCTTGATTCCTCTAGCTCTGTTTTTCTTTCTCAGGATGGCTTTGGCTATCTGGGGTCTTTTGTGTTTCCATACAAATTTAAAATATTTTGTTCTAGTTCTGTGAAAAGTGCCATTGATAATTTGATAGGGATGGCATTGAATCTATAGATTGCCTTGGGTAGTATAGTCATTTTGATGATGTTGATTCTTCCAATCCAAGAACATGGTATATCTTTACATCTGTTTGTGTCATCTTTGATTTATTTCATCAGTGTTTTATAGTTTTCTGAGTACAAGTCTTTTGCCTTCTTAGGTAATTTTATTCCTGGGTATTTTATTCTTTTTGATGTGATGATAAAAGGGATTGTTTCCTTAATTCTTCTCTCTGATCTTTCATTATTAGTGTATAGAAATGCAGGAGATTTCTGTGTATTAATTTTGCACCCTGCAACTTTTGTTGGTGTCTCTAACAACATTTTTATATCCAGCTTGTGTTAAGTAGAAGTGAAATATAAAGGAAAATAGATTTATGGGGAACCTTGTGCAAAGAGGCTTGTTATAAATAACAGAAGATAATCCTCTCACCTCTATCACTTATGAAATTCCAAGGACTTTAGAAGCTTTGTGTGGGGAGCCAGGGAAAAAGACCAAATATATATTTCTTACTGTATGTTATGGCAAGTACCCTCTAAAGTAATATATTCACTTTTCCTAAAAGTGAAGAAAAAATAGTAATATTGATGCCAAAAACTCGGCCTCTGTGCCCTGGTGCCCAATTGAATCTCAGAGACAGAGTTTTGGGTGAAGTAGGAAAGAATAGCTCTATTGCTTTGCCAGGCAAAGGGGGACACAGTGGGCTCCTGCCCTTGAAAACTCTGTGTCCCAACCTGGGAGGATTTGGTGAGGAGTTTTACAGCAATAGTTCAGGGGTGAGTTTGCCGATAAGATCAGGGTGTGTGCAGGGCCTGCACTCTTTTAATCTGGTCTCAGGCCATCTCTTGATGAGCTTCTATGGTTCCTTTAATCTGGCCTCAGCTGGTCTTCTCTGGAAGGAAGAATGCTAACATCTTCCGTTTGTTGGGGATTTTAGTTCTGTAAAGAGCTCAAAGGTACTGTTGTGTGTATCCCTTGAGGTGAAACCAGGACCTGCCCCAAGGCTGCACTATTGTTTCTTGGCTGCTCCTGCCTTGTCTCTGCAGCCCCTCCCTTCCATGATTAGCAACTGTTTGAATCTGCCCTTTGGGACTCAGGGAAGGTCATGGAGGCTGGAGTCTATTCTCTACAAACAAGGAACGGGGGACACAGAAAGGCTTTCATACCCAGGAGCCTCCACAGGGTCCTGCTCGGTTTCAGTATTTTTTAGGAAATTGCCAATACACAAGATACCTATTCTTCTTTCTTTATATCCCAAGTTGATACAATCACAAACAGACCTTTAAGATACTGTAGGAAGCATCATATTAAGATGAGTAAAAATATAATTGTAGGGGAGGAATAAGAATTTTCCTTCTACCCTTTTTAGCTGAAACCCCTATAATAAAAGACAGATTAGCAAGAGGAAACCAGAAATTTATTAATGTTTATACCTCATGGTATACACGTGGAAGAAACCCAGGGAAGAGTGAGTACTCAAAGAGGTGGCTTTAGAATTCAGGATTACATACTGTCTTAATAGGGAGAGAGGAGGAGGGATGTAGGCCTCTTAGGGGAGAGTAAATGATTTTAGAAAAGATGAATGGGCCCATAGAAGACTAGCTGAGAGGAATGATAGTTTGTAGTAAAGCTTGTCTGGGTATAGTGTGGACTTCTAGTTTCCTCTCCTGTGATAAGAGTTAATCTTCTCTGGTTGATGAAACTTTAGGGGAGTGGGTAATAACACTCACGTTCCTTCTGGAGGGTCTTCTGGCAGATAAGGGGAGTTCAGAGAAAGCCTCTACCTGCATTTGCAGCTTTTGAAGTTCCTACTGCTGAAAATAATCAATATACCAAAGTGGCATATATTAGGCTGGCATATTCTGCAATCCCTTATAATGATAACAGATTTTTAATATTAATTTGTTAAAATAGCTAAAAGAGAATCTAAAAGAAGGAGAAAAAGTTGCAGAAGAACTTACATTAATTTATAATGTAATCCAGGAGAATTAAGGGGACCAAAAAAACATAGGCGATAGAGAAAAATGTTTAAACAACTATGAGTAAGCAAAGTTAAAAGTTAAAAAGAAAAAGTGGGGAGAGAAGAAACTCCTGAGAAAGAATATAAATCAGAACAAATTTGTATAGTGGTAAAAATAAAAGTAAAGCATTTAAATCCACAGTTTTTAAAATAAATTTCCAGTAAGGAGAAGCATATTCTCACACATCCACCAAAGGACAAAAATAGAACTGTATATTTCTAACTAGGTCCTCTTGGTTCACTTCCCAAATCCTGAGATCCTTGAAGGGGAAGGGAATCAAGGGGTAGAGAGTTGGGTCTTTGTTCCTCTCCATGGCCTGGGCCTAGCTGCCTTGTATTCTTTGTAAAACCTGTGAAGGTGAGAAACAAAGTTTTCAACAGAAAACCACAAGTGAACATGGTCTTCCAGTCCACCAGGGAATCTTGCACACACCTAGGAGCACAAAAGCAGCAATCAAATTCATTTTTAAATCAGTCTTCAACATTTATATTGTTGGAATAATTTAGCTACTTTTAGCACTCTACAGTCTTTGAATATAGAACTGTTTTCTTATTTTTAAGTGTAAATATTTTACTTAGAACTATAGCAGATATTTAAATGACTAGAACAGATGAATTGTATTTGCATGTTATTTCTGTATTGCTGAAAGAGTTTTGTAAATGAATTCAGCACCATGGTGTTAAGGGACTAGACAAAGAAACTCGGGAACCAACAGATTATCATCAAGATAAAGGTACATATTCCCCGGGTGGCAAATTCTACCTATTCTAGCTTTTATTATCCTTAGGATAGTGTTCTATTTATTTCAGGAGTACAGAAGTTTTAATTGGATATGTCATGTTTCAAAGACAAAAGAAATGCCTAATTCACTCTAACAAACTTGTTAGTCACTGTTTATACCAAGAGGATTTCTACTCTACAGAGAGTAATATTGTTTTCTTTTTTCTTTGTTGATAAATCAAAGTTTCATACTGACCTACAGCAACCAAGCATACTTTAAAGCAAAATCATCTCAGACTAACACAGATATGTATCCTTTTAGCTTTATGCATTCTTTTTGCCCCCTTTTTGATTCTTTGAGAAATGTGTATTTCAAAAATAATTCAGTAAGAAAATGTTAAATTTGTCACCATAATTTATCTTCTAAGAAAAAGATATTTATAGGTTTTAATGTATTTCAATTCTAATAATATTAACTGAAGTTTTATGATTTTTTTCCTTTAATGTTGTTATGTTGCTTATACAGTTTTGCTGTTCGAAGGGGTTTTATTAGTCAAATGCCTGGGTAGTGTAGGAATGATTTGTAGGAACAACTTTACCCATTACCTGGGTTTCTATTTGTTATAAAGTCACTTTTTCCGGAAATGTGATTTTTATGCTTTACTCTGCCCAGTGCATGATCTTTTACTTTAAAGAAAGGTGGTGGTAGGAGGTGTTACAGTTTCAGTCTACCCTAATTCTGTTACTGTTTGCTTTGTTCAGCAATCACTCTGATCCTCCTGGCAGGGAACAAGATCCAGAGAACAAAACTAGTAGTGACTGTGTAGATAAAAAGGCAGTGAATTCTGCTTTTAAGGCAAAGGGGAATGGTCTACAAAAGAATGAAAATGGGAATAAAAATACAGCATTGTTAACCTGCAGATCTGTTATACCTTTGAAAATCTTACGCTGCAAAAAAAGAAAGGGACACTATAAAGATACATAATTGTGAGACTGAAAATCTTGAAAAAGGTCACCCTTCAGTTACTGGCCAAATAGTTGACAATAAAATAGACTACGTTATTCATAGTTGAGAAACCATACACCCCTTTTTCTTAAAATGACAGAACAGTGTTTCAGGAGCATATGAGGTACCATAATATATTATTTATTCTCTGACAGAAGAACTCTTTAGATACGGTGAAGATGATGGGGTCAAGAAGAGTACTCCAGAGAAGAATTGGAAAGAAATGTCGGAGCAGACATTGCAGAAGGTAGTCTAATCTTTACGATATTGAACTGAGCAAGTTAAATCTGAATTTTAACATAAAGGATTATATTTTAAAATGAGGCCTCATGAACTTAAAGCTTGTGTGAATCCTTAATTTAAATTCAAAATCATTGGCTTACAAAAATGGGGTTAAAAAAATCAATGTTAGTGAAGTAAATGTGGAAACACTCATGCTTGTGTTGACATAGGTTTAAAATATTTTCAAAGATAAAAAGAATGATAACAATAGAAAGTATAAAAATTTACCCTCTATGTGTTTATTAGGTATAACTTAAGTATTTTACTTTCTCTGTTACATTTCAAAACGCATACAGATGTACAATATTTGAACTAAAAAAAAAGCATAGTTTTAGCTTTATGCAGTAAAATGGTAATATGTTTATAATTTTAATTTTAAACTTGAAAATTATACATGTCTCATCTCATTTTAGATAAAAATTTATGCCCATATGATTTGGTATAGCTCTCCCTGTTTTAATAGAACCACTCTGTATAAACCCTATACTCACTTTACAACATGGCTGTCTTTAATAGTAAAATGTTGTTTAAAAATCTTAACATTTATCTTTACAACTTTGTACTTAATTTACATTTTTGTATATAAATAACATTGTCATCAATTTCAGTTAAGTGGGCTTGGTTTTATTTTAATACTTTTTGTTATTGTTATAAAGGAAATATTCTTAGAAAAAGCTGGAAGTTTACAGATATATAGACAAAAATATTAATGTAGCTACTTACATTTTGTATGTCTGTGAATTGATTCGTAGGAGATCTAGTGATATACAGCAGATAATATGATTCCTTATACTCCTAACACTTGCCATATGCTCAGGTAACACAGGCCGTCATCTCATTATTACTGAATGACACATATCAGTTTCATATTATAACATAAAGAACAAGAAATGCTCATGTTCATTTATCTTAAGATAAAATAAGTAATTGAAATAATGTATGTACTGCCAGCTAGAACGTGATACAGTTTATAACAATTTATCTTTTTTGTTTCAGAACAATATTCTTTTTTGCCAGGTTTTGTATAATTTTTATTTCTGTGGGTATATTGTACTACACTACTACTTACTATGTTAGGGTTGAAACCTAGAGAAGTTTATTATTTCATTCCAACTGCCATAAATGATGTGGAGGAGGAAAGGAATTTTTCCTCTATTCTTTTAGGTTCTCAGATGAGATATCCCCGGTAATAAAAAGACAGATTAACAGGAAAAAACAAACAGAAGTTTAACAACAGGCATACCTCCTGTATACATAGGAGATGCCCAGGAAAACTGAAGTAACACCCTGAAATGGTCCAAGCCGTCACCTTATACACCTTCCTCAGCTAAAGACAAGAAAAGATGTCGGGGCTGGGCAGTCAGTTACTACTCAGTTTTCAGAGCCTCTCCTTGTGTCTGCCGTTTCTTAAAAACAACCAGCTCAAGATAAGACATATGTCAAAGAGACATTTTGGGGTGGCAAAATTCTGCTCCCCTTCATTGACTACTACCATAGTAGATCCAGAAAGCCATTTTAAGTCTTAAAAGCCAACAGAAATTGTTTTCATTGGACCATGTGTCAAATTAGTGTACTAATTTGTCACTGTTTTTTTAAATATTAACCTAATGCAATTGTATGAGTCATGATTTAACCCCTTTATTTGAGTTCCCTTATTTTAGAAGGATATATATGAAATTCATTCAAAATGGGTTTAAAAGACAGTAAAAACATGAAAACAATATTTGTATAATACATAGTAGAAATGAAACATATAAGTAGATCCTTTTTAAAATAATGTCTTAACATTTCACTCTGTTAAGGGATAAGTTGTGTCCCCCACCCAAATTCTTACGTCAAAGTCCTAATCCCCTGTATCTCAGAATGTGACTATATTTGAAGATGGAGGTCTTTAAAAATTTAATTAAGTTAAAATGAGGTTATTAGGGTTGAAGCCACCCAGTCTGTGTACTTTGTTATGGCAGCTCTAACAAAGTAATACACAAACTTTAAAAAGTCAGGTGCTTTATTTCAGTTTTGAAAGGAGCCATCTTTTTGGTAAATTAAATGCTCAGTGCTGGACTTGAGATGATCTAATACCACACAAACCAAATGCCTTTAACACTTCCTCAGACTTTCATTTTCAAATATATATTGAAATTTTCCTTTCTGTTTTTGGAGAGGTGAAATCAGTTTGACAATTTTTTGAGAGTATACCTTGAATAACACTTTAATATGTGCTATGGACTTTCCCTTATCAAATTCTTTAGAAGTAGTATCTCTCTTGTCCTCCATTTTAAACTTAAATGCAAATAGTTTTGACCAGTTCTTATGTTTAAACATAGATTCACATTAGGCAGTTAACAGACTTTAAATATTTTAAACATAACAGACCTTAAAAAGGTACTTTTCCACTGGTATCTAAAATTTTCATGAGTTGTACCCAATCTTAAGATAAAAAAATAATGCCAATTTCCAAAACTGAAATCTCAAATTTAAGATGTTTGTTACATTTCTTCATTATGTTATATTTTAATCAAAAGTATAAAGTTGAGGGGCTTCCCTCGTGGTGCAGTGGTTGGGAGTCCGCCTGCCGATACAGGGGCTGCGGGTTCGTGCCCCGGTCCGGGAGGATCCCGCATGCCGCGAAGTGGCTGGGCCCGTGAGCCATGGCCGCTGAGCCTGCGCTCCCGGAGCCTGTTCTCCGCAATGGAAGAGGCCACAACAGTGAGAGGCCCGTGTACCGCAAAAAAAAAAAAGTGTAAAGTTGATTTAATAGATAATTCAGCAATATTTAATGCAAGTAATTATATTTTAGCTCAAGTAATATTATTAACTAGCTGTTATGATTAACAGTAATAGAGACAATAATGATAATGATGATGATGATGATGAACCGTCTAGAACTTACCGTCTACTGAGAATTGTGGTATATGATCATATTTAATGCTTATAACCTGCAAAATAGCTGTTACTATTCCCATTTCACAGATGAGGAAACTAAAGGTAAAATAGGTTAAATATTTTACCAGGTAAAGCAATCAGAGCTAGAAGTGAGATCCAGACCAGGCTCAAAATTCAATTTCCCCTAGATTGCACTGCTTCTTACTAATATTTTTATATCACCACTGTCAAAATCATTTTTTAAAGGTATAATTGTTTATTTTCATAAAATAATTTTTAAAAATACAGTCTCTTCTATTCACTCCACCCTGGAATCTAACATGCTAAAATATTTTAAAGTATATTTATGAAAACTATGCTGTTTGGGGCAGTGATTAAAAACCACTGAGAGAAACCAAAGAGAAAAAGGTGGTATTCTTTTTCTGCTTGTAGTATTTTTTAGTAAATGGAGACTATAATTTCATGATAGAGTGATTTGGAAAAAGTAAAAATGTTCATGTATTCCTGAACACTGTATTTTCTGTCACATTATCCAGCTCTCCAATAAAGTATTTGCATTGAGAAAGAACAACAGAATTTGTTTCACAGAAATATACAGAGGTCTACAATATTCTGGTAGAAACTCATATACCTCTATTTCAGGTCAAGAGTAAGCCCTACAAAGACATAAATCCAACAGTAGGGAGTATATCATACTATGGAAAAAACTGATTAAAATTAGCTGAGATTCTTCATATTGTGTTGGGAAATATCCATGTCCCAGGGCAGCATAACCAATCGGTAAATGACTGTTGAATTAAATGAAGGGGGTTGAACTCACAAGAAGACTAATGGTGCAGAAGGATCAGAGAGGACTGAAACTCACATTAGGAAACAACTTAGATCTTCACCATCATGAGTCAAGTCCAGTAAACTGGAAAGTGTTAAGAGTATGCATAAGTTTTTTGTGTATTTCTCGAATATTATTTTAAATCATTTGTTGTCAATGTATCAATAATGTTTTCTCCTTTGAAGAATTTGTTTTAAGATAAGTATGAGTCCATATAGTTTTTCAATTGTTGTATTTTTTTGTCACATTATCCAGCTCTCCAATAAAGTATTTGCATTGAGAGGGATCAATAGAATTTGTTTCCCAGAAATATACAGAGGTCTACAAGTAGTCTGGTGCAAACTCATATACATCTACTCTAGGTCAAGAGTAAGCCCTGTTAAGACCTATAAAAGTTTCTTGCTTGACTCTTTCTTTCTTGACCCTAGTTCTTTGTTCATTTTCCACATATATCTGGGAAAGTCTTCTTCCCCATATGGCTTGTGGAATAGTGGGATAGGAACAAAATCCTGAACTTGAATCCCAGTTTAACCAGGAAATGTTTACGTCTGTGTGTTAAGTTTTCAGAGCTTCCATTTCCTTTTCTGGGAAGATAATTATCAGTTCTACTTACCTCACCTGTTTTTGAGATTATCAGAAGAGATTGTGTTTATTAAAAATTTGTATAAATGGTAAAATGTACTATAAAGGAACAAAATTTGCCACCCCAAAAGTCTCTTTGGCATATGGATTATTTTGAGTCAAAAACAATCAGGGCCCAAAAGACTCAGGAAGAAACTTTGACCTTCCACCTGACTGCCTAAGAGAATGAAGATAGAGGACCTATTCCAGGAAGGGAACTATCACCATAGATAACTGTAGTATAAACTAGGTGTGTGTTGACAGGGAAGAATCTAGCAAATTGTCTGTTAAAATTTCTCTCTGTGTCCTGTTGTCTCTGCATGGTTCAGCAAACATTTGTTTACCACGAATTTGCTTTTCCATCTCCTTGTTAATTGCCTTCCTCCTAAACCACTAGCACCAATATCCTCTTTTCTCTTTAGCTGAAAATGGTATTTAAGACGAGGAGGGTTTTGGCCATTTCATTGAGTTACTGTGTTTTCCTGGGTCTCTTCCATGTACACATGTTATAAAACCTTTGATTTTCTCCTGTTAATCTGTCTCATGTCAGTTTAATTCTTAGACCAGCCATAAGAACACAGAAGGGTAGAGAGAAATGTCTTCCTCTACAACAGTGCTTTACAAACAGTGTTGAATATTTTTCAAGATTTAAGTTGAAATCAACTCCTTGAAATTTTTGTACTCATGGCTTAGAATCAATTGCTCTTTCCTTTATGTCCAGACTTATGGCACTTAGATTCTATCCTTTATTAGCTTTGTTTGTGCAATTGTCTTTGTTTCTGAATAGTTTTTGAAATTAATTAAGTTCAAGAATTATATATTATTTGTGTGTCCTACAACGTGAACACTGTTTAATGAAATAAATGTAAAAAAATTAATTCATATGAAACCTTGAAATAATTATTTTAACATTGTTAGATTTCCTTTTTTGGTAAAAAGTTCCTGTATTGTATAAACTAAGGACCTCACAACTATTAAAATTACATTTTTATAATTTAGGAAAAAGCAGCCTCAATAGATCATTTTGTATTTAGGTCATCAGTTTTTCATATGATAGTTAAATATTGAAGGCTACTTTTATTTTAATAATAAAGTTTCCCTATGTACTGTTTTCAGACTTTTTGTATAAATTGTTTTTCTGTGAAAGTATTCTTTTTCACGAGTAGTAAAATGAGGGGGAGCAAAATATATCACCCCAAAATATGTCTCTTTTGCATATTGATTATTTTAGGCTGATTATTTTTAAGAAACTACAGACATAGGAAAAGCCCTGAAAACTGAGTAGAAGTTATCCCTTTGTAAGAAACATTTACATTTATAAGGGAAATCTCCATTTGTAAGAGGGTATACCTTGCTGTACCAGGAAGATGAAGATGACCAAATCTCTAAAAGTATAATCAGTGGAGAAGGCAAGGACCTAAATCTGCCTAACAGCCAGACCCTTGTTTACTGTGCTTTTCCTGGGAACCTCGTATAACTGACTCCCACCCACCAAAATCTTACGTAGTCTTTAGGTGAAAATGGTATTTAAGGTGATGGCTTAGGCCATTTCAGGGAGTTACTCAGTTTTCCTGGGTATCTCCCAAGTATACAGGAGGTATACGTGATATTAAATTTTTGTTCTTCTCTTGTTAATCTGTCTTATATCAATTTCATTCTGAGACCAGCCAAAGAACCTAGAAGGGTAGAAGGAAATTTTTTTCCTTCCCAACAGTAGACTATAAAGCCAAAGCACTTACAGTCTCAGAGAACTCTGCAGAGCTTATTAGCATACTTAGTTCTGTGTCACATTGTGTAGAATTTTAACTTCTTTTACCATCTGTCCTTTATTCAACAGATGTATTATTGCATTTTAGAATGTATTTATGTACACCACCTTAGAATTATTTAGAAATTAAGTACTTTAGATTTATTTTGTCCTTGTGCTAAATGAAATTTTATTTTCATAAGTTAGAAATGACAATAAAAATACAGTACATTCTGGTTTTGGACTTTTAAAAGAATAAATTAAACTTTTCTGTTTAGGTCATTGAATTGGAAAATCGGCTAAAATCTTTTGAGAAAAGGTCAAGAAAATTAAAAGAAGGGAATAAAAAATTAATAAAAGAAAATGATTTCCTGAAATCCCTTGTAAAACAGCAGCAAGAAGATGCAAAGACCAGAGAAAAAGAGCTGGAACAACTGCAAAAGGGAAGTAAAGATGTAGAAAAAGACAAAGCTGAACTTCAAGTAAAACTCAGTGAGCTGGAGATAGAAGTCACTTCCCTAAGGAGACAAGTGGCAGAAGCTAATGAGTTGAGAAATGAAAATGAAGAGCTGATGAATTCAGTGGAGAAATTACAGCGTTCAGCAGACAAAGCTAAATCTGAGATGGCCACCACGGAAGTGAGATATGGATCTAGACAATCTGATTGTAAGGCAACCACTACCAAGGTTAAATTTAAAGCGGCCAAGAAAAAGCGTGCCGTGGGTCGTTACCACACTGTTCTCAATCACTCCATCAAGGTCATGAGCAACGTGTTTGAGAACCTCAGCAAGGACGGCTGGGAGGATGTGTGCGAAAGCAGGTAAGGCTCTCATTAACTTAGCTCAGTGGTGGGGACACTGTGCATATGTAAAGCACCAGCAAGTGGAGATTGAATTTCAACTACTGTCGATTTGGTATTCAGAAAAAATACTGTCAGATCCTTTGAAATATCTTGGGAGGTCTTGTTCTGAGCTTATTGACTGAAATTTGCATGCAAAATTAGCCACAACTGCATGAGTGTTTGAATAGGTGCCAGGAAACCCAAAAGAAGGCAATGCTTGATTTCTTCCAGTGATGCTATTTTCATGCAGTCATGAGGCTTGAAATTGACAGTTTGGCAGGTTGATTTAATTTGCTGGCCCTTTGCATATTCACCACTGACAGCTAAGGATTCCCAGGCAAGCCTACTAAGTCGGTTTAGTTGTCTTGTGACATGGCAACCTGGGAGGAGAAACATTTTTTCCCCTTAATTTAGTTAGATAAATTTTGAATGACCCATTTCAGCTTGTTACCAGATGTCTACAAGCTGTTTAACATCCTTTAAATTAAGAACCATCTTCACTAATTATTTCATGTATGTATTATGCAAAGTCATTGTGCTAACTTTAATTGAAGGAGGTTAAAAATTAGTTCTTTAAAGTTAAAGCTCTACAGATTCCTAGTTTTAAGTTATCTAACCCCTAGTGAATAACAACAGGGGAATACTAAAAATCTATAATATTTCTTACCCTTACCCCTGGCTATACATTCATACATTGAAGCACATCAGTAAAACCACAAAGGCAAGTGGATAATAGAACACCTCTTTTTATACCTAGATAATACGGAAGTTTAACGTGGCCAGAATTGTTAACAGACACATGGAACAATTTTCCATAATTCTGTCTTGGTTTATGATGGCGCATATTTCCTTTTATTTTCCCAAGTTTTTTTTTTTTTTTTTTTTAATCTGCAGTCATGATCTGTTTTAGATTTGGGATGTTTCTGGATAGTTTTCTTAGACATAGATCTGAAACATTTTAAAATGCAATTCTCAAACTTGTTTGCATATTAGAATCACCTGGGGATCTCATAAAAATTCCAAAGCTCAGGCCACATCCCAGAACAATTAAATCATAACTTCTGGAGTGAGATACAAGCTTCAGTATGTTTTGAGGCTCTCCAGCTGATTCCAATATGCAGACAAGTTTGCAAACCGCTGTTTTAAATGATCAGTGGTCATGCCTCTGGTCTTTAGACAGGTGAAAAACTCAAAAACAAATTTACGAAAGTAAGGAAGAAAGACCAAATCTGCGTTCCTGTTTCTTTGTTACCTCTTCTAAGGTTTTCTTCCCTGTTCTCAAAAGCAGTTAGAGATAAAATCCTACTTAGCTTAAAACCCACTAAGTGTTTATCTTTGTCTTCCAGGAAATTCTGGTTTCATCTACTGATTATATCTCAGCCAGTTGGTACTACCACACTCTTCATAATATAGTGGTACATATTTACTGGTGTATGTATGTCTGAATAAATATATGAAAGTTAAGGAATACACTCAGTTCAATTTCATCTTCTTGGTGCATGTGCAGAAGGTCACGTATTTTGGGGGATGTATCACACAATATCTCTTAAAACGTAGGATTGTCATTTAAGTTATTAGCAGTGAAACTCAGTTTTACACTGTGAGGATTAATTGTTACATTTCCTGCCTGACAGAATGGTCTCAGGAATCACTCAGCTGCAAAGAATTCTCAAGCAATTAGAAATCCCACAATGGAGCCTCAGGACTTCAGGACATTCTATTTCTTTTAACTTTTCATAGTCTGAAATATAAGAAATTTACTTGGATACTGAGGAAAATAGAACTTGGCCCTTTATTTATTTGTATATAGAATATTATATAATTATTACCTTATGAATATTTATTTCCCATAGTTGAATAGAATTACAAGAGCATGATGTCAAAGAACAAAAATAATATGATTTAGTAACGAGCATGAAGACCTCTATTCATGGGAAAACATGCATGGATAAGGGGAGTCCAGTGCCTAACAAGCTGTGGAGCACTCTTTCAAGGGATTTGGGGCAGGAGGGAGTTTTATAGAGCATTATAAGAGGCAAAGCAGAAACAGGGCATGATTGGCTAGGAGGTCAGGGATTTTCTTGTAAAGCTAGCGGGTCCTATTTTCTAGGATAAGGTAGCTAGCTAAAGTTCGCAAACTAGCTAAAGCTGAATTGGAGGATTGATTGGTATATGTTAGCTTTCCTTGACAGTGATGCATTTCCCGTTAGTGCAGCTGACTTAGGTTCCAGTTTCTGACCCAGGCCGGGCCGCTGGGGCACTCTGCATTTTGTGGGTCCCGATATATGAATTATCTTTATCAATGCCCATTCACTGATAGGTAATAATCAGGAGGAGTTGTTAATACCTAGAAGAAGAAAGACAGAATTTCAGCAAAACATGTTTATCAAATCTGTGGATAACGTGACACTGAAAGGGCTAGAAAATACAAGATAGAATCAAAATCCCCAAAGATCTCAATAGACTGGGAAGACATAGTTATCCAAAAGACTACAGGGTCCTTTACTTGGCTATAAAATGTTAATTGTTCAACTATGCAATGGGAAAATATGGCACTTTGTAATAGTGAATTTAAAAGTATATTTTGTTAAATCCTGTAAGAGTCTCAGTACAATAATGCATGCTGGAAAAGCTTATAAAAATTTAGTCTACATCTACCAGGAGTACTACTAAGTACTTCTCATTGTACACTTGAAGTATGAAATTGAATTCTGGACACAATGCTCCATCAAAATAAGCTGGTGTACTTTTCAAGAGGGACCAGGATGGGAAAGCATCTCAAAAGCATTCATGTTAGGAGTACTTGAACAAGCTAGGGATGTTTTCCTTAGAGATGTTGCAAGCATCATATAACTATATCCAAATAGTTAGATCATCTATGTGGAAAAGGGATTGAACTTAAATTTCTGCTCAGCATCAACACCAGCACTTCTAATCTTCTTCCCTTTATTTTTTTTCTTTAACACAAACTATTAACATACTATGTGTTTTATATATATATATATAACTTAGTCTTCTTCTTTGTCACCTGTCTCCCCACCCCACTGGGCTGAAAGCTACCTGAGGGCAAGGAGTTTCATCTATTTTTTTTTTTCACTCACCACTTTACCCTTGTGCCCAGAAAAGTGCCTGGTACATAGTTGGTGCTTAACAAGTATTATATTGAATGATGAATACCCATAAGACATGGAACTAGATCAATTCATGAAAGGCTCAGAGATTCAGATTTTGTTCCAGACTAGGAGAAAACTTTCTTTTAGAAATATTAAAGCTTTCTGCCCTGGGTCAGAAAGTAGTGAGTGTTCCAACCCTGCAAGCGTTAAAACATGTGCTTCCTGAGTTAACACTTGGAGAAATACTATAGAAGTGATGCTGCAAGCATGTGATATTAGATAATCTAACTTCTTGATGAGATTTTATAATTTTTAAAAATATATTTAAACTAATTTTTTCTCAATATATTTAGTGTAATTTTCTCTCTTAACAATGAGAACCAGTAAATGCCCAAATTAAACTTGTAGCTACCTATATAACCTGTGCTGTAATATTATTTGGTCTTGAACTTAAAGAGGTACGTTTAACAACTCTTCTTCTTGGGCTTTATATCCCCTCTTTTTTCCAAAATCAGTGATTCTGAAGCACAGACCTTACAAAATTTGGGAACAGTTATTGTAGAAACATCCCAGAAAATAAGTCCTACAGAGGATAGAGGAGACCAGAAAGAAAGCCAAACAGAAGACAGCCAAATGCAAGGAAAAGAAATAGTACAAATATATCCAAATGTAGATGGAAAGACTCCAAAGGTATATCACAATTTTGCTTAATTATAAGCTATGTTTTTAATGTTATCTCATGCTTCATAACTTAAATCAATTTTTGTTGCCAGTGATTTAATTTAAATCCTTAAAAAATTGTTTTCTTTGGAATATACAGTGAAAATACTCACTTTTTAATAATTTTCAAATACTAATTTAGTATAATCTTTTGCATAGATGAACATGGAAATAGATATAATTTTCCTGAATATAAATCTTAAGGTATTTATCTTTCAGCCAAAAAACAATGAATGTGATAATAAGCTCATTGCTGTTTCCAGGTATATGAAATATATGAAAAGAAGAAATTTCTGTTTTTATATTAGCCTTCATGATAATAAATTATTTAGTCTGACTAAATTTTTAAATTTCTGATTTCTACGTAATGTATTTTATTCCCCAGCGTATTTTTTTTATTTTGCTGTTCAGATTTTTAAAAATTTCAACCTAATGTATTTTATTCCCCAATATATTTTATTTTTTATTTTCTTTATTTTTATTTTTTCTAAAGTTTTATTTACATGTTTGCAATTGAGATGCTTATTCTGCTTATGTCTTTTTTTTAACATATTAATTGGTGTATAATTCCTTTACAATGTTGTGTTAGTTTCTGCTATATAATGAAGTTAATCAGCTACACGTATATATATATTCCCATATGCTATCCCTCTTGTGTCTCCCTCCCACGCTCCCTATCCCACACCTCTATGTGGTCACAAAGCACCGAGCTGATCTCCCTGTGCTACGCGACTGCTGCCCACTAGCTATCTGTTTTACATATGGTAGTGTATATATGTCAGTGCAACTCTCTCACTTCATCCCATCTTACAGTTCCCCCTCCCCGTGTGCTCAAGTCCATTCTCTACGTCTGCGTCTTTATTCCTGTCCTGCCCCTATGTTCATCAGAACCTTTTTTTCTTGAGACTCCATATATATGTGTTACCATACGGTATTTGATTTTCTCTTTCTGACTTACTTCACTCTGTATGACAGACGCTGGGTCCATCGACCTCACTACAAATAACTCAATTTCATTTCTTTCTTTGGCTGAGTAATATTCCACTGTATATATATATATGCCACATCTTCTTTATCCTTTCATCTGTCGATGGACACTTAGGTTGCTTCCATGTCCTGGCTATTGTAAATAGTGCTGCACTGAACATTGGGGTACATGTCTCTTTTTGAATTATGGTTTTCTCGGGGTATATGCCCAGTAGTGGGATTGCTGGATCGTATGGTAGTTCTGTTTTTAGTTTTTTAAGGAACATCCAATACTGTTTCTCCATAGTGACTTTATCAATTTACATTCCCAGCAACAGTGCAGAAGGGTTCCCTTTTCTCCACACCCTCTCCAGCATTTATTGTTTGTAGATTTTTGATGATGGCCATTCTGACCGGTGTGAGGTGATACCTCATTGTAGTTTGAATTTGCATTTCTCTAATGATTAGTGATATTGACCATCATTTTATGTGTTTATTGGCAATCTGTATATATTCTTTGGAGAAAAGTCTATTTAGGTCTTCTGCCCATTTTTGGATGGGGTTGTTTGTTTTCTTGATATTGAGCTGCATGAGCTGCTTGTATATTTTGGAGATTAATCCTTTGTTAGTTGCTTCGTTTGCAAATATTTTCTCCCATTCTGAGGGTTCTCTTTTCGTCTTGTTCAAGGTTTCCTTTGCTGTGCAAAAGCTTTTAAGCTTCATTAGGTCCCATTTGTTTGTTTTCATTTCCATTTCTCTAGGAGGTGGGTCAAAAAGAATCTTGCTGTGATTTATGTCATAGAGTGTTCTGCCTATGTTTTCCTCTAAGAGTTTGATAGTTTCTGGCCTTACATTTAGGTCTTTAATCCATTTTCAGTTTCTTTTTGTGTATGGTGTTAGGGTGTGTTTTAATTTCATTCTTTTACATGTATCTTTCCATTTTTCCCAGCACCACTTATTGAAGAGGCTGTCTTTTCTCCATTGTATATTCTAGCCTCCTTTATTAAACATAAGGTGACCATATGTGCATGGGTTTATTTCTAGGCTTTCTATCCTGTTCCATTGATCTATATTTCTGTTTTTATGCCAGTAATGTATTGTCTTGATTACTGTAGCTTTGTAGTATAGTCTGAAGTCAGGGAGCCTGATTCATCCAGCTTTGTTTTTCTTTCTCAAGATTGCTTTGGCTATTCGGGGTCTTCTGTGTTTCCATACAAATTGTAAATTTTTTTGTTCTTTTTCTGTGAAAAATGCTATGAATAGTTTGATGGGGATTGCATTGAAGCTGTAGTTTGCTTTGGGTCTTATAGTCATTTTCACAATGTTGATTCTTTCAATGCAAGAACATGGTATATCTCTCCATCTGTATCGTCTTTAATTTCTTTGATCAGTGTCAAAGTTTTCTGCATACCAGTCTTTTGTCTCCTTAGGTAGGTTTATTCCTAGATATTTTATTCTTTTTGTTGCAGTCGTAAATGGGAGTGTGTTCTTAATTTCACTTTCAGATTTTTCATCATTAGTGTATAGGAATGCAAAAGATTTCTGTGCATTAATTTTGTATCCTGCTACCTTCCCAAATTCATTGATTAGCTCTAGTAGTTTTCTGGTGGCATCTTTAGGATTTTCTATGTATAGTGTCATGTCATCAGCAAACAGTGACAGTTTTACTTCTTCTTTTCTGATTTGGATTCCTTTTATTTCTTTTTCTTCTCTGGTTGCTGTGGCTGAAAGTTCCAAAACTATGTTGAATAATAGTGGAAAGAGTGGGCAACCTTGTCTTGTTCCTGATTGTAGAGGAAATGGTTTCAGTTTTTCACCATTGAGAACGATGTTTGCTGTGAGTTTTTCATATATAGCCTTTATTATGTTGAGGTAAGTTCCCTCTATGCCTACTTTCTGTAGAGTTTTTATCATAATTGGATGTAGAATTTTGTCAAAGGCTTTTTCTACTTCTAATGAGATTATCATGTTTTTTTTTTTAACATCTATTTTGGAGTATAATTGTTTTATACTCCTTTATGCTTTATAATTGCTTTATACTATTTTATATTGCTTTATGGTGTCTTAGTTTCTGCTTTATAACAAAGTGAATCAGTTATACATATACATATGCTCCCATATCTCTTCCCTCTTGCGTCTCCCTCCCTCCCACCCTCCCTATCCCACCCCTCTAGGTCGTCACAAACCACAGAGCTGATCTCCCTGCGCTATGTGGCTGCTTCCCACTAGCTATCCATTTTACATTTGGTAGTGTATATATGTCCATGCCACTCTCTCACTTTGTCACAGCTTACCGTTCCCCGTCCCCATATCCTCAAGTCTGTTCTCTAGTAGGTCTGTGTCTTTATTCCCGTCTTCCCCTAGGTTCCTCATGACTTTTTTTTTTCTTAGATTCCATATATATGTGTTAGCATACGGTATTTGTTTTTTCTCTTTCTGACTTACTTCACTCTGTATGACAGACACTAGGTCCATCCACGTCACTACAAATAACTCAATTTCGTTTCTTTTTACGGCTGAGTAATATTCCATTGTGAATATGTGCCACATCTTCTTTATCCATTCATCTGTTGATGGATACTTAGGTTGCTTCCATGTCCTGGGTATTGTAAATAGAGCTGCAATGAACATATTGATACATGACTCTTTTTGAATTACGGTTTTCTCAGGGTATATGCCCAGTAGTAGGATTGCTGGGTCATATGGTAGTTCTATTTGTGGTTTTTTTAAGGAACCTCCATACTGTTCTCCATAGTGGCTGTATCAATTTACATTCCCATCAACAGTGCAAGAGGGTTCCCTTTTCTCCACACCCTCTCCAGCATGTATTGTTTCTAGATTTTTTGATGGTGGCCATTCTGACTGGTGTGAGATGATATCTCATTGTAGTTTTGATTTGCATTTCTCTAATGATTAATGATGTTGAGCATTCTTTCATGTGTTTGTTGGCAATCTGTATATCGTGTTTGGAGAAGTGTCTATTTAGGTCTTCTGCCCATTTTTGGATAGGGTTGTTTGCTTTTTTGTTACTTAGCTGCATGAGCTCGTTGTAAATTTTGGAGATTAATCCTTTGTCAGTTGCTTCATTTGCAAATATTTTCTCCCATTGTGAGGGTTGTCTTTTGGTCTTGTTTATGGTTTCCTTTGCTGTTCAAAAGCTTTTAAGTTTCATTAGGTCCCATTTGTTTATTTTTGTTTTTATTTCCATTTCTCTAGAAGGTGGGTCAAAAAGGATCTTGCTGTGATTTATGTCATAGAGTGTTCTGCCTATGTTTTCCTCTAAGAGTTTGATAGCTTCTGGCCTCACATTTAGGTCTTTAATCTATTTTGAGCTTATTTTTGTGTATGGTGTTAGGGAGTGTTCTAATCTCATACTTTTACTTGTACCTGTCCAGTTTTACCAGCACCACTTATTGAAGAGGCTGTCTTTTCTCCATTTTATATTCTTACCTCCTTTATAAAAGATAAGGTGACCATATGTGCGTGGGTTTATCTCTGGGCTTTCTGTCCTGTTCCATTGATCTATATTTCTGTTTTTATGCCAGTAATGTATTGTCTTGATTACTGTAGCTTTGTAGTATAGTCTGAAGTCAGGGAGCCTGATTCCTCCAGCTCCGTTTTTCGTTCTCAGGATTGCTTTGGCTATTTGGGGTCTTTTGTGTTTCCATACAAATTGTGAAATTTTTTGTTCTAGTTCTGTGAAAAATGCCAGTGGTAGTTTAATAGGGATTGCATTGAATCTGTAGATTGCTTTGGGTAGTAGAGTCATTTTCACAATGTTGATTCTTCCAATTCAAGGACATGATATATCTCTCCATCTATTTGTATCATCTTTAATTTCTTTCATCAGTGTCTTATAATTTTCTGCATACAGGTCTTTTGTCTCCTTAGGTAGGTTTATTCCTAGATATTTTATTCTTTTTGTTGCAGTCGTAAATGGGAGTGTTTTCTTGATTTCACTTTCAGATTTCTCATCATTAGTGTATAGGAACGCCGGAGATTTCTGTGCTTTAATTTTGGATCCTGGTACTTTACCAAATGCATTGGTTAGTTCTAGTAGTTTTCTGGTGGCATCTTTAGGATGCTCTATATATAGTATCATGTCATCTGCAAACAGTGACAGCTTTACTTCTTCTTTTCCGATTTGGATTTCTTTTATTTCTTTTTCTTCTTTGATTGCTGTGGCTAGAACTTCCAAAACTACGTTGAATAAGAGTGGTGAGAGTGGGCAACCTTGTCTTATTCCTGATCTTAGTGTAAATGGTTTCAGTTTTTCACCATTGAGGACAATATTGGCTCTGGGTTTGTCATATATGGCCTTTATTATTTTGAGGAAAGTTCCCTCTATGCTTACTTTCTGCAGGGTTTTTATCATAAATGGGTGTTGAATTTTGTCAAAAGCTTTCTCTGCATCTATTGAGATGATCATATGGTTTTTCTCCTTCAGTTTGTTAATATGGTTTATTACATTGATTTATTTGCATATATTGAAGAATCCTTGCATTCCTGGAAGAAACCCCACTTGATCATGGTGTATGATCCTTTTAATGTGCTGTTGGATTTTGTTTGCTAGTATTTTGTTGAGGATTTTTGCATCTATGTTCACCAGTGATATTGGCCCATAGTTTTCTTTTTTTCTGACATCTTTTTCTCGTTCGGTTTCAGAGTGATGGTGGCCTCGTAGAGTGAGTTTGGGAGTGTTCCTCCCTCTGCTATATTTTGGAAGAGTTTGAGAAGGATAGGTGTTAGCTCTTCTCTAAATGTTTGATAGAATTCGCCTCTGAAGCCATCCAGTCCTGGGCTTTTGTTTGTTGGAAGATTTCTAATCACAGTTTCAATTTCAGTGCTTGTGATTGGACTGTTTATATTTTCTATTTCTTCCTGGTTCAGTCTCGGAAGGCTGTGCTTTTCTAAGAATTTGTCCATTTTTTTGAGGTTGTCCATTTTATTGGCATATAGTTGCTTGTAGTAATCTCTCATGATGCTTTGTATTTCTGCAGTGTCAGCTGTAACTTCTTTTTCATTTCTAATTCTATTGATTTGAGTCTTCTCCCTTTTTTTCTTGATGAGTCTGGCTGATGGTATATCAATTTTGCTTATGTTCTCAAAGAACCAGCTTTTAGTTTTATTGATCTTTGCTATCATTTCCTTCATTTCTTTTTCATTTATTTCTGATCTGATCTTTATGATTTTTTTTCTTCTGCTAACTTTGGGTTTTTTTGTTCTTCTTTCTCTAATTGCTTTATGTGCAAGCTTAGGTTGTTTATTTGAGATTTTTCCTGCTTCATAAGGTAGGATTGTATTGCTATAAACTTCCCTCTTAAAACTGCTTTTCCTGCATCCCATAGGTTTTGGGTCGTCGTGTCTCCATTGCCATTTGTTTCTAGGTATTTTTAGATTTCCTCTTTGAGTTCGTTAGTGATCACTTCGTTATTTAGTAGTGTATTGTTTAGCCTCCATGTGTTTGTAATTTTTACAGATCTTTTCCTGTAATTGATATGTAGTCTCAGAGCGTTGTGGTCAGAAAAGATACTTGATACGATTTCAGTTTTCTTAAATTTACCAAGGCTTGATTTGTGACCCAAGATATGATCTATCCTGGAGAATGTTCCATGAGCACTTGAGAAAAATGTGTATTCTGTTGTTTTTGGGTGGAATGTCCTATAAATATCAATTAAGTCCATCTTGTTTAATGTATCATTTAAAGCTTGTGTTTCCTTATTTATTTTTATTTTGGATGATCTGTCCATTGATGAAAGTGGGGTGTTAAAGTCCCCTTCTATGAATGTGTTACTGTCGATTTCCCCTTTTATGGCTCTTAGTATTTGCCTTATGTATTCAGGTGCTCCTATGTTGGGTGCATTAATATTTATAATTGTTATATCTTCTTCTTGGATCGATCCCTTGATCATTATGTAGTGTCCTTCTTTATCTCTTATAATAGTGTTTATTTTAAAGTCTATGTTTTCTGATATGGGAATTGCTACTCCAGCTTTCTTTTGATTTCCATTTGCATGGAATATCTTTTTCCATGCCCTCACTTTCAGTCTGTATGTGTCCCTGGGTCTGAATTGGATCTCTTGTAGAAAGCATATATATGGGTCTTGTTTTTGTATCCATTAGGCCAGTTTGTGTCTTTTGGTGGAAGCATTAATCCATTTGCATTTAAGGTAATTATCGATATGTATGTTCCTATTCCCATTTTCTTAATTGTTTTGGGTTTGTTATTGTAGGTCTTTTCCTTCTCTTGTGTTTCTTGCCTAGAGAAGTTCCTTTAGCATTTGTTGTAAAGCTGGTTTGGTGGTGCTGAACTCTCTCAGCTTTTGCTTTTCTGTAAAGGTTTTAATTTCTCCATCAAATCTGAATGAGACCCATGCTGGGTAGAGTAATCTTGGTTTTAGGTTTTTCTCCTTCATCACTTTAAATATGTCCTGCGAGTCCCTTCTGGCTTGCAGAGTTTCTGCTGAAAGATCAGCTGTTAACCTTATGGGGATTCCCTTCTGTGTTATTTGTTGTTTTTCTCTTGCTGCTTTTAATGTTTTCTTTGTATTTAATTTTTGATAGTTTGATTAATACTTTTCTTGGTGTGTTTCTCCTTGGATTTATCCTGTATGGGACTCTCTGTGCTTCCTGGACTTGATTAACTATTTCCTTTCCCATATTAGGGAAGTTTACAACTATAATCTCTTTAAATATTTTCGCAGTCCCTTTCTTTTTCTCTTCTTCTTCTGGAACCCCTGTAATTCGAATGTTTGTGCGTTTAATGTTGTCCTAGAGGTCTCTGAGACTGTCCTCAGTTCTTTTCATTCTTTTTTCTTTATTCTGCTCTGCAGTAGTTATTTCCACTATTTTATCTTCCAGGTCACTTATCCGTTCTTCTGCCTGAGTTATTCTGCTATTGATCCCTTCTAGAGTATTTTAAATTTCATTTATTGGGTTGTTCATTGTTGCTTGTTTCCTCTTTAGTTCTTCTAGGTCCTTGTTAAATGTTTCTTGCATTTTCTCTATTCTATTTCCAAGATTTTGGATCATCTTTACTATCATTTTTCTGAATTATTTTTCAGGTAGAGTGCCTATTTCTTCTTCATTTGTTAGGTGTGGTGGGTTTTTACGTTGCTCCTTGATCTGGTGTGTGTTTTTCTGTCTGCTCATTTTGCTTATCTTACTGCGTTTGTGGTCTCCTTTTTGCAGGCTGCAGGTTCATAGTTCTCGTTGTTCTTGGTGTCTGTCCCCAGTGGCTAAAGTTGGTTCAGTGGGTTGTGTAGGCTTCCTGGTGGAGGGGACTAGTGCCTGTGTCTGGTGGATAAGGCTGAATCTTGTCTTTGTGGTGGGTAGGTCCAGGTCTGGTGCTGTGTTTTGGGGTGTCTGTGAACATAGTATGATTTTAGGCAGCCTCTCTGCTAATGGGTGGTGTTGTGTTCCTGTCTTGCTAGTTGTTTGGTATGGAGTGTCCAGCTCTGGAGCCTGCTGGTCGTTGAGAGGAGGTGGGTCTTAACGTTGAGATGGAGATCTCCGGGAGAGGTCTCACCGATTGATATTACACAGGGCCGGGACGTCTCTGGTGGACCAGTGTGCTGAACTTGGCACTCCCACATCAGAGGCTCAGGCCTGACACCTGGCCGGAGCACCAAGACCCTGTCAGTCTCACGGCCAGGTACGTGGGGAGTTTCTTGCCTTTTCGTAAGCCTGAGGTCTTCTGACAGTTTTCAGTAGGTGTTCTGTAGGAGTTGTTCCACATGTAGATGTATTTCTGATGTATTTGTGGGGAGGAAGGTGATCTCCTCCACATCTTACTCCACCATCTTGAAGCACCCCCCATCCCCAATATATTTGAAATCTTAAAATATTGACGTTCCAAAACAACTTATTAAATAATTCTTATCATTGATACATCATGTCATCAAAAGTTTTATCTATTCAATGTAAATCAGTGAAAAAATGAAAAAAGGTAATTTTATTTTGTTTAAAACAAAAAGATTACCATTGAAGTAATGTATAAGGTTCTTTAAAAACCTAATTCAAAGTGTTTATTATTTGAGATCTGGCCAGAACTTTAGAGGAAAAAGTTCCAGGGTGACAAAAGTTTATTTTAGTTACTACCATGATGAAGAATTATATTCTAAGTACCTGCTGATTGAGTGGTTGGTTGATAAATAGATTTTATAGAAAACTATTTTGTTATACATTATATTATTGTGAATTTTGTTTAGTTGCAGTCGATTTTGTGCAGCTTAATGAGTTTATAAATAAAAGGAACTCATAATTCTATTCATAAAACAAGAGAGTGTTAGTGTAAACTACTTTGAGTAGATCTGTGTACATTTTTGGCAGTCAGAAAGTAACAGTTGATCAAATTGTACCAATTGGGTTTGGGAAATAGTAGAACTTCTCCCTCACTCCAAAGGTAACCATCATCTTACCTTTAATCACTCCCCTTCTTTTCTTTATAATTTTATTTCTTCTAATATTATGGTTAATTTTGCCTGCTTTTGAACTTTATGGAATCTATAAGGTATGTCTTCTTTTGTTTCTTGCCTTATTTTATTCAGTGATATGTGGTGTTCATTCATTTTTTTTTGTATATAGTATTTCATTGTCCGAATATATCACAATTTATTTATCCATTCTATTGCTGAATTTTGGGTTGCTTCAGTTTGGATTTCTTGCAAATAATGTTGCAATGAATATTCTTGTAAATGTCTTCCACTGTACTGGTATGGACGTGTCTGTAATGAAATCCCTAGCGGGTAGAATTACTGCACCATAGACTATGTGTTTCTACGATTTTTGGTGATACTGCTATTTTCCAAAGTGTTGTACCCACCAACAGGCTGTAAACATTTTTACTGCTTCTCATCAACATTTGTTATGTTAGTCCTTCTTATCTCAGCCACTTTTGTTTGTATGTTTAGGTATATCATTGTGGGTTTAGTTTACATTGTGTGATTACTAATAAAGTGTTGAATAATACTTTCTTACAATTATTGACCATTTGGAATTCTTCAGTGAATTGCTTCCTCAACTCTGTGCCATTTACAAATGAGTTGTCTGTGTTTTTCTTATTCATCCGTAGGAGTTCTTACATATGCTACATATGAGCCTTATGTTGATTATATACACTGTAGATATCTTTTCCTACTCCATGCTATGCCTTTTCACCCTTTTTATTGGAATCTTTTGGGGAATAGAACATCAGAATTCTATTGTGGTCAAATTTAACAATATTTTCGTGTATGAATAACACTTTTTATGTCCTCTGTAATTATTCTTTACCTACTTCAACTTAGATATTTTTTATACTACCTTACTTGTTATCTTTTTCTGTTTTATTTGATTTACTGTTTTGATTTTTGTGTCTGTCTGGCATTTATTTTTGCATGTGATGAATGATAGGGATTAAGTTTTACACTTTGCCCCACTGTTCAACAGCACCAACTTTGCTGTAAATTACACGTGCATGTACATGCAGGTATGTCTCTAGACGTTTTCTTCTGTTCCATCAGTATATTTATCTATACCGTACTGTCTCATTAAGTTTATTGTATAGTACTCTTGATTTATAATAGAGCAAGTCTCCCACCTTGTTTTCTTTCAAGAGTCTCTTCAGTATTCTTGGTCCTTGGCTCTTTAGAATCAGCTTCTCACAAACAATCCTTTGGGATTTTGATAGGGACTGTATAAATATAAATTTAATAATAAAACTATGAGAAGACTCTGAAAGGTGGAGAGGAGACACACTGGGTAGGGATCTCAGCACTGAGAGAAGAACATGGTTGGTGAGTTCTCTGGGTTTTCATTTTGCCTGACATATCCTGGCCTGGATGCTGAAGAAACCTGCAACTTGGAAAGGCCAATTGGTTAGATGATAAAAGCCCCCTGTAAAACCCTGTTCTCTCTAGTCAAAGGACTAGGAAATGGACAGCCCAGTAAGACAGAAAACTTTTACACAATAACTGTACTACTCTAGCCGAACACCACAGAAAAAATTACAACCCTACAGCTACCCCCACCAGTAAAGACCTAGTGGGGAACCTACACTTTCACTCTCATCTGGCTATAAGAAGGCATCCCTCCTCCTTCTAACAGGGCCCAGTGAGGGGCCAATGGTAATGACTCCCTCAATTTATGTCATTAGAGACCACATAGGGAGCTGGACATCTGCCTCTATCCAGCAATAAAGAGATGCCCCTTTTGTTTCCTAGCAGGGTTCCTCTAGATTTCAGAGGTGAAGTGCAGAAATTTGGACATTCATTACCTCGCATACCTATAAAGCCTCCCACACCCTCCGCACTGTGTCAAGAGAGGCCAAGTTAGGAGCAGAAAAAAAGTCCTGCTCCATTTCACAACCAGGGTGGTATTAGCAGAGGTCTGTGGGGAGCCTGAACTTTCACCCCCACCGAGAGTAATGAGGTGCTCCTCCCCAACCAGGGTGTCAGCAGAGACTGGACTTCTATCCCCAACTGGCGGTAATGAGGTGGTCCTCCTTGCTCCGTGAGTGTGGCATCAGAGGAAGCCTGCTAAAACAAAAGATTTAAATAAGATATGGAGTCTTGAAACATAATACCCAAAATGTCCAGGATATAACTGAAAATCACTCATTATACCTAGCAACCAGGAACACCTCAACTTGCATGAAAAAAAGGAAACAACAGAAGGTAACAGCAAGATGACATAGACAATCCGATTATATGACAGCACTTTAAAGTAGCTGTCATTAAAAATGCTTCAACAAGCATTTACAAACAGGTTTGAAACAAATGAAAAAATAGAACATCTCAAGAATGAAATAGAAATTCTCATCAATGAAATAGAATATATAAAAAAGAACCAAATGGGAAATTAACCAAAAGATAAGATAACTATTTTGTGTCTGCCCCACAGAGGATGTCATCATTCCCCACCACTCAATTTGATGTCAAGACTGGTGACACCAAACACCCACCAAGAGGGGAAGAAAGGTTTAATACTTACATGATGGAATATAGAACTTAGAAGTGGCTCCACAAGTATGAAAAACAACTGATTTTTGAAAAGTGTGCAAAAGCAGTTCAATAGAGGAAGGATAGTCTTTTCAACAAATAGTGCTGGAACAATTGGAGATCCCTAAACCTATACCTAAACCTCACACCTTATGCAGAAATTAACTTGAAATAGCTCACAGATATAAGTGTAAAACAAATTATAAAACTTTCAGAAGGAACCATAAGAGAAAATCTCTGGGAGTTAAGACTTGCTGAAGAGTTTTTAGACATGTTATCAAAAGCATGATCCCTAAAAGAAAACATCAAATTTTGACTTCATCAAAAATTAAGAACTTTTGCTTTGTGAAAGACCCTATTAAGAGGATTAAAAAGACATACTACAGGCTGGGAGGAAGTATTTATAAATCATATATTTGACAAAGGACTGATATCTTGAATATATAAGGATTTTGTTAAAGCTCAGCAGTAGAAAATCAAACAATCCAAGGAGAAAACAGGTAAAAGACATGAACAGACATTTCACTGAAAAGAATAAATGTATGGCAAGTACGCACACATAAAGACATTCAACATCATTAACCATTAGGGAAATGCAGATTAAGACCCTGATGAGATACACATCTGTTAGAACGCCTAAAATAAAAAATAGCGACAATCCAAGTGCTAACAAGGATGCAGAGAAACTGGATCTCTTATGCAGTGCTTGTGTGAATATAAAGTGGTATAGCACTCTGGGAAACAGTAGGCAGTTTCTTTAGAAAAAGAAATATTAATCATACGCTTACCATACAACCCAGCTCTCTCACTCTTGGACACTTATAGAAATGAAAATTTATGTTTACCTAAAAAACTTGTACATGAATGGTCATAACAGCTTTATTTTTAATAGCTAAAAACTGCAACGACCAAAATTTTCTTTAATAGCTGAATGGTTAATCAAACTATGATACATCGATACCATAGAATACTACTCAGCAATAAAAAAGGTACAGGCTATTGGTATATACAGTGCCCTAGCTTTGTGACTTCAAATTTCTCATCTGGAGCTGGGGCCTAGGCTTTCTTTCCTTTCCTCCTATATTCTGCTTTGGTATTTAAATTGAATTTCGAGGTCACAAGGGATTATGAGTTGTCCTATATTTTGCTAGCCACTTTGCTTGTCACTTGTCTCTCTGGATTCTTTTTTTTTTTTCGCTGCACCACATGGCTTGTGGGATCTTAGTCCCTGAGATTGAACCTGGGCCCCCAGCAGTGAAAGCCTGGAATCATAACCACTGGACCGCCAGGGAAATCCCTCTGAATTCTTGCTTTACTTTATTTTTGGCCTCAGAATTTCCCTTAACACTTTGTCATGTTTAAAACATGCTTTAAGTGTGCTTCCTTCAAAAGTATAAGAATATTTCTGGATTTCTGATCAATAATAGTACTGGAAATGGAAGCCTCTTTTTTATTTTAGGTCCAGTTAATTTGATATCAAGTCTGGTAACTAATATTGGTAATTTGATAGTTCTATTTTGGATCTTTTTATAGTGGTAGATACATGACCAATGCATAATATTAACTGAATCTTAATAAGGGAATGAAACATTTAAAAATATATTTTATATACTGGTTCTGAAGACAAGTTCAAATGAGATATTTAATGAAACATGGTTCGTTTAAAGGAAAGTAATTCGTTTAAAGGAAAACCCTATCTTAGTTAGAAGTTTCTGGTATTTGTGTTAATAAATCAGTTCTATTACTTTAGGGCCATGCCTTATGTATAATATAGTATAGTTTATATATCTGTTGATATAAAATATATGGCTCGTTGTCAAAGTAACATTTGGTCAAATTTATTTTTTCCTTCCATTTTTATATGTTTCTGAATTGGGTTGTTTGAAAAAAATTCCTTTTTTTAAAGAAATAGTTTTCTAGGTTGATATTTTTCCTGTTTCCCGGGCAATAAATTCTTAAACAAAACAACATATTTTATTATTAGGATTTATAATATTTTGAAACATATTCCTATTTAAGTTTTTGTTTTGGGAAAGCTTTTATAGATTGGTGAAACAGTTTGAAACAAAAGTCAACATGGCTTCATTTTATTTAGTCTCAGGGTGTTGGAATGTCATGAGGAAAAGATACAGATTCAAGGAAAGTTACTTTATTTTCATCAACATTATTTTAGCTTCATTTGTAAGAAGGGATTTGTCATTCTACAATGGAGAACAGTATTTGAGAAAAGGAACTAGATTCCCAGAGAATACATTATTAAATATAGTTATTTTATTTTTGTCACTTTTACTACTTTTGCTCCTAGCTTTGTAAACTGTTCATAGGTTAAATTTCTACTACTTTTGGGTTCATTTTTGTATTTTTATCTTCTACCTGCTAGGTCAACGTTAGTGCACGTATTACGTTCATTTATGAGTTCTTGGCATCAATTATAGAATTTTATTGTCCAGACTTATTTTTTAACTCTGTACAAATATGTTTTTAAGTAAAGAAATATTGTATACTATGTTGGTTCACTTGAAATTGTTATTGAGTAATAATCTAATTTTTATGAAACTTTCAAATTTAGAATTATTTTCACAAGAATACCAAAAATCCAACTTTTCAAAAGAAGAATAGTAATATTCAAAAGAGTTCACATACGACAGGTCCTACCAGAGGTAAGAATACATACGAAATTAACAATGTCTTTTTAATTTAATGAGATTTTTAAAAAAATTATTAACATTCTTTTTGTATAGTTAACAGAGAAAACTGGAAAAATGTAACGGCCCAGAAGTCAAATAGCAGTATTATTCTATTACGAGAACGTATAGTATCCTTGCAACAACAGAACAGTGTACTTTTGAATGCCAAAAAAGCAGCAAAACTGTCTATTAAAGAATATAAAGAAGTCAATGAAAAGCTCCTTCACCAGCAGCAAGTGTCTGATCAGCGGTTTCAAACAAGCAGACAGACAATAAAGGTAGAGGGAACTTTACAAATAAATTCCAGTAGACTATATTTTAAAAATGGATATTTTGTTTTACATGTGTTGTTTGGTTCATATTTGTGTTAGACATGTCTATGAGTTTAAAAATTTCCCAGACACTGCTAACTGCTGAAATGTTTGATATCTAGATTTCTTAAATAAGGTCTTATTAAGGAGAACTCCAAATCTTTTGACAAGTATTTTACTAGAATTCCTTTTCCACTTAGTTTTTTTCTTTACCTTAACATTTTTATGTCATATTTTTTCTGTTATATCTTAGATTTTAAAAGCAGGCTCCATAAATTCATTAAGCTCGCCCATTTGCCCATGTCTAAAACTTTCCGTTTATCATTATAAATCACATTATTAACTAGTAATTGCCCCAGCTCTTCTTTGCAAATACTAGTATAAAATGTGAAGATTTTAATATAAATATCTATATTAATGTGTTCCTATAACACATATGTTTTTACTCAGGTGAGCTGAGTTTTCTGTAACAATTTTTAGACACAGTATACCTTACTGCTGGTTATATAATTTAATCTTAAAGCAAATAAAAAACAACAGATTATTCCTTAAGTCTCTATTCTTTTTAAAAATTTTTTATTGAAGTATAGTGGATTTACAATGTTGTGTTAATTTCTGCTGACAGCAGAGTGACTCAATTATACATATATATTCTTTTTCATATGCCTTTCTGTTATGGTTTTATCACAAGGAATTGAATGTAATCCCTGTGCTATACAGCAGGACCTTGTTTATCCATCCTGTATATAATAGTTTGCGTCTACTAATCCCAAACTCCCAATCCTTCCTTTCCCCACCCCTCCTCCCCCTTGGCAACCACAAGTTCTCTATGTCTCTGAGTCTCTTCTGTTTCATAGATATGTTCATTTGTGTTGTATTTTAGATTTCATATATAAGTGATATCATATGGTATTTGACTTTCTCTTTCTGACTTACTTCTCTTAGTATGAAAATCCCTAGGTCCAACTGTGTTGCTGCAAATGGCATTATTTCATTCTTTTTAATGGCTGAGTAATATTCCATTGTGTGTGTGTGTGTGTGTGTGTGTGTGTGTATACCACATCTTTATCCATTCATCTGTCAATGGACATTTAGGTTGTTTCCATGTCTTGGCTATTGTAAATAGTGCTGCTCTGAACATAGGGGTGCATGTATCTTTTTGAATTATAGTTTTGTCTGGGTATATCCTCAGGAGTGGGATTGCTGGATCATATGGCAACTCCATTTTTAGTTTTTAGAGGAACCTCCATACTATTTTCCATAGTGGTTACAACAATGTACATTCCCACCATCAGTGTAAAAGGATTCCCTTTTCTCCACACCCTCTCCAGCATTTGTTATTTGTAAATTTTTAATGATGGCCATTCTGACTGGTGTTAGTTGGTACCTCACTGCAGTTTTGATTTTCATTTCTCTAATAATTAACAATGATGAGCATCTTTTCATGTGCCTATGAGCCATTTGTATGTCTTCTTTGGAGAAATGTCTACTTAGGTCTTCTGCCCTTTTTTGATTGAATTTTTCTTTGCTATTGTTGTTATTGAATTGTATGATCTGTTTGTATATTTTGGATATTAAGCTTCTGTTGGTCACACCATTTGCAAATATTTTCTCCCAGTTGGTAGGTTGTCTTTTTGTTTTGTTTGTGGTTTCCTTTGCTGTGCAAAAGCTTGTAAGTTTGATTAGTTCCCAATATTATTGTTTATTTTTGCTCTTATTTCTATTGCCTTGGGAGACTGCTTAAGTATCCATTCTTAAAGGTATTTGTGTGTATAAGGAATGATTTATTGTTTACACAGAAGTAATATTTTCATCATTCTAGAAAATAATTTTTAAACCACTATCACACATAATTTTAAATTATAAATTCCCTACTTCCAATATCTAGTGGTTTGATTCAAGCAATGCTTAGAAATGTTTTACTTATAAAAGATTAGTGGTATACTAGTTGTACTAACAGGAACTGTGTTTGGCCTTTATTCCAAGAGTGGACTTATACCCAATCTTGACCCATGTTCCACACTTACACTGGAAGTTACTTTCTATGATCTGGTTTTTATAAATGTATTAACACTTGTTTTGTGACCTAACATATAGTAGATCTTGGAGAATATTCCATTTGAACTTGATAAGAATTTGTATTTTGCTGTTGTTGGGTTGGGTGTTCTATATATATCTCTTACATGTAGTTGGTTAATACTGATGTTCAACTCTTCTGTTGTTGCTGGTTTTCTGTTCAGTTTTGTCAATTATTGAGAGTGAGGTAAATGAAGTATCAATTATTGAGAGTGGGTAAAATCACCCACTATTATTATTTTTGGCAGTAACTTTAATGAAACATAATTCACATACCAGACAATTCTATCATTTAATTCAGTGGTTGTTACAATATGGACAAAGTTGTGCAACCATCACCAAAATCAATTTTAGAACATTTTCATAACGTCAGAAAGAGACCCTGAACCCTTTGCTTATCATCCTTCCATTTCCCCATCTCTCTGAGCCCTAGGCAATCACTAATCTACATTCTGTTTATTTGGATTTGCATATTCTAGACATTTAATATAGATGGAATCAACAATATCTGGCCTTTTGTGTCTGGCTTCTTTCACTTAGCATAATGTTTTCAAAGTTCATCCATGTTGTAGCATATATCACTATTAGTGTAAGGACTTTGAAAATTTACTCTTCCATAAAAACAATGGAAAAAGGGCAAAAATTGTTGAGAATCAACATTTTCATAACACTGGGTACAGAACCAAGTCTTCTAAGTGTTAATGTAATATTCCTAAGGGAATTAATAGATGGTTCAAGGAAGTTACAGGTTTTCTAAGCTGAAAAGATGAATTCCTTATCTTTAAAAAGATTGAAGATCAAGCAGAGGTATTTTACATGAAAACTATAAAGCATTTTATAGAGACTCTGTGTGCATATTAGGGATCACTTACAATTCTTCAGTGAAACTCTGGAAATTAACCATACTTGCAAGGATCTAAGGAGTGTTTATTCAAGAAAAACAAATGTGTCTAGATAAGAACAGGAAACTTTGATGGAACAGGCATTTTAATTTGTCCCAGGTCAGCAATAGTCTTGGAAAAACAATAGTGCATGTTCCCCATGCATCCTGGCAGCTACCAGAAGAAGCAGAATGGAACTGGAGCTCCTTGTAAGCCTCATTCCCAATTAATTGTCATTATTTGCTCTATCCAGTGGTTCTCTGGAAGACCCCAGGCACTCTGATCTCATTCAGTGTGGACAGCTCTCTTCTCGGCAGGGAGGGGTTGGTGGATGGGGTTGTCAGCTACAGTACAGGCAAGTGTCTTAACTTCAGGTTGCCTGAGGGTGATGGATTCCAGTTTTCGTCAAACAATATATTAACCAAATAGCTTGAATGGGGAATGAGATGCCCATAAGAGTTTTGAAAGGCTCTGACATATTCTTGGGAATCTAGAGGACACATGCATTCATAGAGCTATGTGCATGCTCAGAAAAGAAATGAGAAAACCCAATCTCTTGCCTCTATCTTACCTTAAGACACCATATAAGAAGACAGTCAATGTTAAGGCAGTATTATTCATAGCAGCATTATTAATAATAGCCAAAAGGTAGAAACAACTGAAATGTCCATTTGTTAGTGAGCGGATAAACAGACTGTGATATATTCATATAAGGAATATTATTAAATCACCAATATTAGTGAAATATTGACACACAATATAATATGAAAGAATCTTAATTTTTTCTTCTTTTTGGGTGCGTTGGGTCTTTGTTGCTGCACGCAGGCTATCTCTAGTTGTGGCTAGCAGGGGCTACTCTTCATTGTGGTGCACGGGCTTCTCATTATGGTGGCTTCTCGTTGCGGAGCACAGGCTCTAGATGTGCAGGCTTCAGTAATTGTGGGTCGTAGGCTCAGTAGTTGTGGGTCGTAGGCTCAGTAGTTGTGGGTCGTGGGCTCAGTAGTTGTGGCTCACGGGCTCTAGAGCGCAGGCTCAGTAGTTGCGGCACACAGGATTAGTAGCTCTGCAAGATATGGGATCTTCCTGGACCAGGGCTCAAACCCATGTCCCCTGCATTGGCAGGCAGACTCTTTTATTTTTTTTTCATATCTTTATTGAACTATAAATGCTTTACAATGTTGTGTTAGTTTCTGCTATACAACAAAGTGAATCAGTTATATGTATACATATATCCCCATATCCCCTCTTTCTTGAGCCTCCCTATCGCACCCCTCTAGGTCATCACAAAGCATCAAGTTGATCTCCCTGTGCTATGCAGCAGCTTCCCACTAGCCATCCATTTTACATTTGGTAATGTATATATGTCAGTGCTACTGTCTCACTTCATCCCAGCTTCCCCTTCCCACCCTGTGCCCTCAAGTCCATTCTCTACATCTGTGTCTTTATTCCTGCCCTGCCACTAGGTTCATCAGTACCGCTTTTTTCAATTCCATATATATGGGTTAGCATACGATATTTGTTTTTCTCTTTCTGACTTACTTCACTCTGTATGACAGATTCTAGGTCCATCCACCTCACTACCAAAAACTCAATTTCATTCCCTTCTATGGCTGAGTAATATTCCATTATGTATATGTGCCACATCTTCTTTATCCATTCATCTATTGATGGACATTTAGGTTTCTTCCATGTACTGGCTACTGTAAATAGTGCTGCACTGAATATTGTGGTACATGTATCTTTTTGAATTATGGTTTTCTCGGTGTATATGCCCAGTAGTGGGATTGCTGGGTCATATGGTAGTTCTATTTTCAGCTTTTAAGGAAACTCCATACTGTTCTCCATACTGGCTGTATCAATTTAAATTCCCACCAACAGTGCAGGAGAGTACCCTTTTCTCCACACCCTCTCCAGCATTTATTGTTTGTAGATTTTTTGATGATGGCCATTCTGACCAGTGTGAGGTGATACTTCATTGTAGTTTTGATTTGCATTTCTCTAATGATTAGTGATACTGAGCATTCTTTCATGTGTTTATCGGTAATCTGTATATCTTCTTTGGAGAAATGTCTATTTAGGTCTTGTGCCCAGTTTTGGATTGGGTTGTTTGTTTTCTTGAGCTGCATGAGCTGCTTGTATATATATATATATATATATATATATATTTTTTTTTTTTTTTTTTTTTGTGGTACGCAGGCCTCTCACTGTTGTGGCCTCTCCCGTTGTGGAGCCCAGGCTCCGGACGCGCAGGCTCAGCGGCCATGGCTCACGGGCGCAGCCGCTCCGTGGCATGTGGGATCTTCCCGGACCGGGGCACGAACCCGTGTCCCCTGCATCGGCAGGCGGACTCTCAACCACTGCGCCACCAGGGAAGTCCACTGCTTGTATATATTGGAGATGAATCCTTTGTCAGTTGCTTCGTTTGCAAATATTTTCTCCCATTCTGAGGGTTGTCTTTTCGTCTTGTTCAAGATTTCCTTTGCTGTGCAAGAGCTTTGAAGTTTCATTAGGTCCCATTTGTTTATTTTTGTTTTCATTTCCATTTCTCCAGGAGGTGGGTCAAAAAGGATCTTCCTGTGACTTATGTCATAGAGTGTTCTGCCTATGTTTTCCTCTAAGAGTTTCATAGTGTCTGGCCTTACATTTAGGTCTTTAATCCATTTTGAGTTTATTTCTGTGTATGGTGTTAGGGTGTGTTTTAATTTCATTCTTTTTGATTTGTCTATCCATTTATCCCAGAACCACTTATTAAAGAGGCTGTCTTTTCTCCACTGTGTATATTCCTGACTCCTTTATCAAAGATAAGGTGACCATATGTGCATGGGTTTACCTCTGGACTTTCTATCCTGTTCTATTGATCTATCTTTCTGTTTTTGTGCCAGTACCATAGTGTCTTGATTAGTGTAGCTTTGTAGTATAGTCTGAAGTCAGGGAGCTGGATTCCTCCAGCTCCGTTTTTCTTACTCAAGATTGCTTTCGCTATGCAGGGTCTTTTGTGTTTCCATACAAATTGTAAAATTTCTAGTTCTAGTTCTGTGAAAATTGCGATTGGTAATTTGATAGGGATTGCATTGAACCTGTAGATTGCTTTGGGTAGTATAGTCATTTTCAGAGAATTGATTCTTCCAATCCAGGAGCGTGATATATCTTTCCATCTCTTTATGTTATCTTTGATTTCTTTCATCAGTGTTTTATAGTGTTCTGAGTACCGGTCTTTTGCCTCATTAGGTAGGTTTTTTATTTTTTTGTTGCGATGGTAAATGGAATTGTTTCCTTAAATTCTCTTTCTGATCTTTCTTTGTTAGTGTATAGTGTAATGCAAGAAATTTCTGTGTGGTAATTTTGTATCCTGCTACTTTACCAAATTCATTGATTAGCTCTAGTAGTTCTCTGGTCACATCTTTGGGATTTTCTATGTATAGTATCATGTCATCAGCAAACAGTGACAGTTTTACTTCTTCTTTTCCGATTTGGTTTCCTTTTATTTCTTTTTCTTCTCTGATTGTAGTGGCTAAAGCTTCCAAAACTATGTTGAATAATAGTGGCAAGAGTGGACATCCTTGTCTTGTTCCTGATCTTAGAAGAAATGCTTTCAGTTTTTTACCATTGACAATGATATTTGCTGTGGGTTTGTCATATATACCTTTTATTATGTCGAGGGAGGTTCCCTCTGTGCCCAGTTTCTGGAGTGTTTTTTATCATAATTGGGTGTTGAATTTTGTCAGAAACTTTTTCTGCATCTATTGAGATGTTCATATGGTTTTTATTCTTTAATTTGTTAATATGGTGTATCACATTGATTGTTTTACGTTTTATTGAAGAATCCTTGCATCCCTGGGATAATCCCACTTGATCATCGTGTATGATCCTTTTCATGTGTTGTCGGATTCTATTTGCTAGTATTTTATTGAATATTTTTGCATCTATGTTCATCATTGATATTGGTCTATAATTTTCTTTTTTTGTAGTATCTTTGTCTAGTTTGGGTATCAGGGTGATGATGGCATCATAAAACGAGTTTGAGATTGTTCCTCCCTCTGCAATTTTTTGGAAGAGTTTGAGGAGGATAGGTGTTAACTCTTCTCTAAATGTTTGATAGAATTCACCTGTGAAGGCTTCTGGTCCTGGACTTCTATTTGCTGGAAGATTTTTTTTTAAGTTTTTTTTTTTCTTAACATCTTTATTGGAGTATAATTGCTTTACAACGTTGTGTTAATTTCTGCTTTATAACAAAGTGAATCAGCTATACATATACATATATCCCCATATCTTGCATCTCCCTCCCACTCTCCCTATCCCACCCCTCTAGGTGGTCACAAAGTACCAAGTTGATCTTGCTGTGCTATGCAGCTGCTTCCCACTAGCTATCTGTTTTACATTTGGTAGTGTATATGTATCAGTGCTACTCTCTCACTTCGTCCCAGCTTACCCTTCCCTCTCCCTGTGTCCTCAAGTCCAGTCTCTATGTCTTTATTCCTGTCCTGCCCCTAGGTTCTTCAGAACCTTTTTTTTTTAGATTCCATATATATGTGTTAGCATATGATATTTGTTTTTCTATATCTGACTTATTTCACTCTGTATGACAGACTCTAGGTCCATCCACCTCACTACAAATAACTGAATTTCTTTTTATGGCTGAGTAATATTACTTTGTATATATGTGCCACATCTTCTTTATCTGTTCATCTGTTGATGGACACTTAGGTTGCTTCCATGTCCTGGCTACTGTAAATAGTGCTACAATGAACATTGTGGTACATGACTCTTTTTGCATTATGGTTTTCTCAGGGTATATGCCCAGTAGTGGGATTGCTGGGTCGTATGGTAGTTCTATTTTTAGTTTTTTAAGGAACCTCCATACTGTTCTCCATAGTAGCTGTATCAGTTTACATTCCCACCAACTGCAAGAGGGTTCCATTTTCTCCACACCCTCTCTGCTGGAAGATTTTGTTTCCTGTAAATGTATTTATTTTATTTATTGATTATTATTTTTGGCCTTGTTGTGTCTTCGTTGATGCATGTGGGCTTTGTCCAGTTGCGGCGAACAGGGGCTGCTCTTTTTGCAGTGCACAGGCTTCTCATTTTGGTGGCTTCTCTTGCTGTGCAGCACAGGCTCTAGGCACGCAGGTTTCAGTAGTTGTGGCACACAGACTCTAGAGCACAGGCTCAGTAGTTGTGGCGCACAGGCTTAGTTGCTCTGCAGCATGTGGGATCTTCCCGGACCAGGGATCGAACCCATGTCCCCTGCATAGGCAGGCGTTTTCTTAACCACTGTGCCACCAGGGAAGCCCTGGAAGATTTTTAATTACAGTTTCAATTTCATTACCTGTGATTGGTCTGTTTATATTTTCTAATTTTTCCTTGTTCAGTTTTGGAAAGTTGTAGTTTTCCAAGAATTTCTCCCTTTCTTCCAGGTTGTCCATTTTATTGGTATATAGTTGCTTGTAGTAGTCTCTTAATGATCTTTTATATTTCTGCGGTGTCAGTTGTAATATCTCCTTTTTCATTTCTAATTTCATTGATTTGAGTCCTCTCCCTTTTTTTCTTGATGAGTCTGCCTAAAGCTTTATCAATTTTGTCTATCTTCTCAAAGAACCAAATTTTAGTTTTATTGATCTTTGCTATCATTTTCTTCTTTTGTATTTCATTTCTTTCTACTCTGATCTGTATGATTTCTTTCCTTCTCCTAACTATGGGTTTTCTTTTTCTAGTTGCTTTAGGTGTAAGGTTACATTGTTTATTTGAGATTTTTCTTGTTTCTTGAGGTGAACTTGAAATCCTATGTACTTCCCTCTTAGAACTCCTTTTGCTGCTTCCCATAGGTTTTGGATTGTCGTGTTTTCATTGTCATTTGTTTCTTGGTATTTTTTAATTTCTTCTTTGATATTTTCAGTGATCTCTTGCTTATTTAGCAGTGCACTGTTTAGCCTCCGTGGATTTGTGTTTTTTACTGTTTTTTTTTTCCTGTAATTGATTTTTAGTCTCATAGCGTTGTGGTCAGAAAAGATGCTTGATAATATTTAGTTTTCTTAGATTTTCCAAGGCTTGATTTGTGACCCAATATGTGGTCTATTCTGGAGAATGTTCCATGTGCACTTGAGAAGAAAGTATATTCTTTCACTTTTGGGTGGAATGTCCTAAAAATATCAATTAAGTCTGTCTGGTCTGTTGTGTCATTTAAAGCTTGTGTTTCCTTATATTTTTTCATTTTGGATGATCTGTCCATGTTGAAAGTGGGGTGTTAAAATTCCCCTACTGTGATTGTGTTACTGTCAATTCCCCCTTTTATGGCTGTTAGCATTTGCCTTGTGTATTGTGGTGCTCCAATGTTGGGTGCATAAATATTTAAAATTGTTATATCTTCTTCTTGGATTGATCCCTTGATCATTCTGTGGTGTCCTTCTTTGTCTCTTGTAATAGTCTTTATTTTAAAGTCTAATTTGTCTGATATGAGAATTGCTATTCCAGCTTTCTTTTGATTTCCATTTGTAGGGAACATCTTTTTCCCTGCCCTCACTTTCAGTCTGTACATGTCCCTAGGTCTGAAGTGGGTCTTTTGTAGGCAGCATATATACGGGCCTCGTTTTTCTATCCATTCAACCAGTCTGTGTCTTTTGGTTGGAGCATTTAATCCATTTACATTTAAGGTAATTATCAACATGTATGTTCCTACTACCATTTTCTTAATTGTTTTGGGTTTGTAGTTGTATGTCTTTTCCTTCTCTGGTGTTTCATGCCTACAGAAGTACCTTTAGCATTTGTTGTAATGTTGGTTTTGTGGTACTGAATTCTCTTAACTTTTGCTTGTCTGTAAAGGTTTTAATTTCTCCATTGAATCTGAATGAGATTCCTGCTGGGTAGAGTAATCTTGGTTGTAGGTTTTTCCCTTTCATCGCTTTAAATATGTCCTGCCACTCCCTTCTGGCTTGCAGAGTTTCTGCTGAAAGATCAGCTGTTAACCTTATGGGGATTCCTTTTTATGTTATTTGTTGCTTTTCCCTTGCTGCTTTCAATATTTTTTCTTTATATTTAATTTTTGATTGTTTGATTAATATGTGTCTTGGCGTGTTTCTCCTTGGATTTATCCTGTATGGGACTCTCTGCTTCCTGGAGTTGATTGACAATTTCCTTTCCCATATGAGGGAAGTTTTCAATATAATCTCTTGAAATATTTTCTCAGTCCCTTTCTTTTTCTCTTCTTCTGAGCCCCCTATAATTCAAATGTTGGTACACTTGATATTGTCCCAGAGGTCTCTGAGACTGTTCTCAATTCTTTTCATTCTTTTCTCTGTGTTCTGCTCTGTGGTAGTTATTTCCACTATTTTGTCTTCCAGGTCCCTTATCCTTTCTTCTGCCTCAGTTATTCTGCTACTGATTCCTTCTAGAGAATTTTTAATTTCATTTACTGTGTTGTTCATCCTTGTTTGTTTGCTCTTTAGTTCTTCTAGGTCCTTGTTAAATGTTTCTTTTATTTTCTCCATTATATTTCCAAGATTTTGGATCATCTTTACTATCATTACTCTGAATTCTTTTTCAGGTAGACTGCCTATTTCCTCTTCATTTGTTTGGTCTGGTGGGTTTTACCTTGCTCCATCAGCTGCTGTGTATTTCTCTGTCTTTTCATTTTGCTTAACTTACTGTGTTTGGGGTCTCCTTTTCACAGGCTGCAAGTTCGTAGTTCCTGTTGTTTTTGGTGTCTCCTCCCACTGGGTAAGTTTGGTTCAGTGGGTTGTGTAGGCTTCCTTTTGGAGGGAACTGGTGCCTGTGTTCTGATGAATGAGGCTGGATCTTATCTTTCTGGTGTGCAGAACTGCGTCTGGTGGTGTGTTTTGGGGTGTCTTTGACCTTACTATGATTTTAGGCAGCCTCTCTGCTAATGGGTGGGGTTGTGTTCCTTTCTTGCTAGTTGTTTGGCATGGGGTGTCCAGCACTGGAGCTTGCTGGTCGGTGAGTGGAGCTGGGTCTTAGCATTGAGATAGAGATCTATGGGAAAACTCTCACCTATTGATATTATGAGGGGCCGGGAAGTCTCTGGTGGACAGATGTCATGAACTCAGCTCTCCCACCTCAGAGGCTCAGGCCTGACACCAGCCCGGAGCACCAAGACCCTGTCAGCGACATGGCCAGGTACATGGGGAGTTCTTGACTTTTGGAAATTCTGAGGTCTTCTGCCTGTGTTCCGTCGGTGTTCTGTAGGAGTTGTTCCACATGTAGATGTATTTTTGATGTATTTATGGGGAGGAAGGTGATCTCCATGTCTTACTCCTCTGCCATCTCGAAGATCCTTCAGATGGATGAACCTCATTCAGAGATTCAATGCTTACAACTTTATATCCTCCAAATTCAGCAAAAATCACTTTCAATGGAAACCCACTGTACAATTGCTTAGGATTATTTTCTGTTGTCTGAACCTCTTCTTGTGCAAGTCTTCTGGGACTGCTGCACAGAGCCTACTTCCATCTAAACCGAAAGCCCATTCTAGACTCTTTTGTGACTCACATTGCAGGCCTCTGACTTTTCAAACATCCTTCCTCACAAACTATCCATCCACCCTTTAAAACTCTTCCATCCACAAGCCCCAAGAGAAGAGGATTCGTACAGGTAGGAGGTGCACCTTCTAAAGTAGTTTTACCCGTCTGCCCTCCAAGTCCATCTCTACAGCCCTCATGTCTGCCAGGCACTCCCCAGAGCTAAATAAGGGACAAGGCACCGCTTGAGGGCCAATGGCCTAGTCGACCAGCTGCCTGGACCATGGGGAGGAGAGTCTTGATGAATTCTTGATTCCCCTGCCCCCTGAATCAGATACAGCTAAATTCTGCAACAGCAGATTTTTCTTCTCAGAAACTTTTTTGGTAACATCCATCTGAAACAAAGCAGGTTCATTTTAGGATTTGAGATTTCAAGTTTGCTTCGTCTCTTGTCCAATTACATAAACCAATTAATCTTAAATAAGTTTAATCTATCCCCAAATAAAGGACTTTTGCCAAGTGTCAGAATCTGGCATTAAAAACCACAGAGCATAACCTAGTCAACAAATACTTTGGGTCTTTAGGTTAATTTAGCAAATAAACATTGAACATGATAACTACTAAGTCTGAAGTAAACCGTATAATTTTGTATTTTGTGGATCTCCAAAACACCATTTTCGTCTACAGAGATTTATATGGTTACTATTGTATCCTAAACTTATATTTGTCTTTGCTTTATATTTATTTACATAACAGCCTTTATTAAAAAGATTGAAAGTGTTTATAGTTCAGGACCCATTTTTTTCTGTCAGGAATTGTAGAATTTTAAATAGCCTCATTTCCATTTTTATGATCTGTGTTCATGCCTCGTAATAATGAAGTAGAAAACTAGTACTCTCTTATTGTACTTCATTGTTAATCTCCAGAGTTTTCTTTTATCTTACCCCAATAGCTTGTGTAGTACACATTCCTTGTAGGGTATTCAGTTTATATATGTCAGATTCTCTAGGGCCATGGCTTTTGCCAGATGAAGCACTTTTGATTTTGAGGCTGATGAAACACAGTGCTATTATTGATCTGTGCATGACATAGCCTGTCTCTCTCCTAGCAGAGTGTAGCAACATTTATCCAGGAATTTGTGAAATGTCACTCGGATCATGTTCGAAAGGTAAACTGTGCAAAAACCAGGATCCGAGCTGAAGATCCATGTGGAATTGGACGTGACCGTCTTATTCCTACGTCCTATCTTCTAGATGAACCAAGTGATATTTGTAACAGAATGTCTGTGCCTTTTATTAGACTTTGTTAGGAACTATTATTATCACTCAGAACACAATGTACTGTAAAATCATACTCCCTATACTGTTTTCAGTTTCACTTGTGATCTTACCACAGAAAATATTAAGAAAATGTGACCTGAAAACATCACTTAGAAATTTAGTCTCTGTTTATAATGAACCAGTGTTATAATATACTGCACAGTCTTATATTCCTAGTAGTGTTTTCACTTTGTATCAATATACTTTTAGGAAAGTATCTCTCATTAAAATATCAACATAACTGGAAATGACAAATTATAACATTTTTCTCACCATGGGATTATTATGATTTTTAAATATGCATATATTTTAGTGTTTGATTTTAAATGCCTAAAATATTGGTTTGCACATGGATAGTTATGTATGTTTATATTGGTTATAATTAAATTTAGTTTAATGCACCAAATACATGTAAGACTCTCTAATAATGGGATATTCAATAATGAATTAAACATGATCCTTGTCCCCTGTATAAGATACATTAGGGAAGTTGGACATGTGTACCATTGTACAAGGAAGCTCTTATATATATAGCATGTATGTAATATATACCATGGACATGTAGTGGACAAAGACAGACTGTTATTCATTGATGTCATTATTTAGTAAGGCTTTTGAAGGTGATGGCATTTGGGCTTAGACTTAAAATTTGATTTGATTTTGAAAGGTTTGTGTGTAGAACAAAATCAGTAGAAGAAAGAAAGCTTGGAAAAGCATCAACGTGAGAAAGTAGATTGTTGAGACTAATGAGTAATCCAATATATCTGTGGTTTTCAACCCTCGCTGCATGCTGTCCTCACCTGGCGAGTTTTAAAAATACCTATGCCCAGGTCTTATGCTAGACCAATTAAATTAAAATAACTGGGGTGGTCCCTGCACCTTGCTAGTTTTTGAAAGCTCTCAGATGCTTCTGATATACAGTGAGGACTGATACTAAAGTTCAAGAGAACAGAAATTCAATGCAAGTAGCTAGATAAGAGATAGTTTAAATATCAAGGCAAAAGATGATAAGTATTTAGACAATACTAATAGAAAAAGTTAGAAAAAAAGCAGGAGATTTTGCATTGGTTTAACACACAGAGTTTGATGACCAATCATATAGGGAAAGGTTTAAAAAGTTAAATCTTTAAGGTACCAGTGAGGATTCTAATTAAAGTGAACAGAAAGTTGATGATAGAATATATTTGACAATATAATATACTAATTATTGTGGGGTAGTGGGAACCTTATATGAAAACATACCAAGAAGTTTGGATTAAAATATAACTATTATTCTTATAAATGCACACCAGAATTTGCCAAAAAATAAATGTAAAACCCTAGGGGCTAATAATCATATTGACAGCTTACCATTGTAGCCAAGTGCAGTTTGTCACTGAAATGAAGATATCAAGTGAGCAGTAGGATAACTGAGTATAAAATTTAGAGGAAAGGGCTGGGCTGGAGGTATGAATTTTGGAGTTACGAGTATTTAGATTATATTTAAAAACATGAGGCTGAATGGGATCACCTAGGGAATGAAGGCAAATAGGAAAAAAAAGAGGTACCAGGTCTGAGCCCTGGGGCCTCCAACCCTTAGAGTTTGGGCGGATGAGGAAGGTCCAGAAAAGGAGAGGCCAGTTAACTAGAAAGAAAACCAAGAGAAAAGAGTATTGAAGAAGCCAAATGATGAAAATATTTTGAGACGGGAACAACCATCTGTCAAATGCTGCTGATTAGGATGAGTCCATGAGAAGAACTGAGAAATGAGAAGAGAAGGAGAATAATTGAAGAATGTAATTAAATGTGCATGTATTTTAGTTATTTCAATGAGTTTTGCTATTAAGGGAATCAGAAAGCTTCTAAAATATAAACATTTAATAACTTAGGTTCAAAATAAGTAATGTAAAAATTGATAACTTCAGCACTTTTAAGATAAAGCTGAAAAAAAGTCATTAAGGATATACATTATTTGAAGAAAGCAATAAAAAGTCTTGCTCTAAATATTTACCAAAAATGGTCACATTACTAGGCCAAAACACAGCTCTCCACAAATTTCAAAAATTTTGTATCATATTAAAAATATTGCCTAACACAAGTGAAATTAGAAATCAGTTTAAAAAGTTAAGTTTAAAAATTCTGATGCAAACTTATAGAGACATTTCTGAATAACTAATGGGTCAAAGAAGAAGATAAAATGAAAATTGAGAAAATACTTCATACTAAATGATAATGAAACAATACATATCAAAACTTATAGAATGCAGGCAAACTGGTACCTATATGGAAATGTATACCTTTAAATACTTATACTAAAACTACAGAAAAGCTAAACTTTGATCAGCTGACCATTCAATTTAAGAATGAGGAATTGAACAAACCCAAGGAAAATAGAAGGAACTATTAACATAAGGGTAAAAGTTAATATTGTAGAAAGCAAAGATGCAGTAGACATGATCAAGAAAAACGAAAGTTGGATCACTGAAACTAATAAATTGACGAACAATAACCCGTGTTGATGAGGATGTAAATGAATTGGAACTTTTATACATTGCTGATGGGAATGTAAAATGGAACAGCTATTTTGGAAAACAGTTTGGCAGTTCCTCAAAAGGTAAAATGTAGAATTACTGTATTACCCAGCAATTTCATTCCTAGATATATACCCAAGAGAAGTGAAAACATAAGTTCACACAAAAATGTGTACATGAATGTTTATAGTAGCATTATTCATAATAGCCCAAAAGTGGAAACAACCCAAATGCACATCAACTGATGAATAGAGAAACAAAATATCCGTACAGTGGATTATTGCTCTGCAATACAAAGGATTGAAGTAGTGACACATGCTGCAACATGAATGATGAACTTTGAAAACATGCTAAATGGAAGAAATAGTCACAGAAGACCACATATAGTAATATTTCATGTATGAAATGTCCAGAAGAGGCAAAATCTATAGAGACAGAATTTAGGTTAGTGGTTGTGTAGGCCCCGGGATGGGAGAGGAGTGTCTGTTAATGGGCATGAGGTTTCTTTCTGGTATGGATGATGGAAATGTTCTAAAATTAGTCTGTGGTGACAGTTGCACAAGTCCATAAACATACTAAAAGTCATTCAGTCATACACTTAAAAAATGGGTGAATTTTATGGTATGTAAACTATACCTTAATAAAGTTCTTAATAAAAGAAGTAATACTATATTATGAACACTTAGGTGAAATTGAACTTTGAGTTTCACATTTAAGTTCTGCCAGGCGTACACAGTTTTCCAAAGAGTAGAAAAAGTAGAAACAAATTCCTTCTAATTTTATGAGGGTAATGTAACTTTGACAATACAAGATAAAAAAATGTTAGAAATGGAAATTAATGTGAACATAGTTGTAACACTGATTTCCAAACCCTTGGTAAATCTAATCAGACAATGTATTTTTAAAAGTCATGAATAAGCCAGGAAATCCCAGAAATAAAAAGTTTGATTAGAAAATTTATCCATGTGATTTACCACCATAACAAAGAAAGGAAGAAAATATGTTAAACATGCAGAAAATCTGGGGTAACATCAACAAGATGGAAGAATAGGAAGCACCAGACCTTCTTTTTCCCACAGAGACACCATTTCAACAACAATACTTGGACCAGTTCCTTTTGTGAGAAATCCAGAAACCAGCCAAGAGGCACCTGCACCCCTGGCAAGTACACAACCAGCTGCACTGCAGTTGCTTGGGAAATTTGTGGCACTGTCTTGGCAGAGTCCTACCCTCTGGCACACCACCTTGTGATCTGGGGGAAACTCCCAGTTCCCAGCTTCTCCCCAGGGAGGGAAAAAGTATACTGGACCTTAAGCCTGCCTGGAGGATGGGCTTCTTTCTCATCTGTCTCTGCTGATGGGACCCGCCATACTCTAGATACCTGGGGGCCACTGAGAACCAAAAAAAAGCTATATGGCATGCTGCTGTTCCAGAGGACCCGTGGCACAGCAGACAGAAGGTGATATAGCTTGGTGGCCTCTCCCTCAGAGAGAAGAAGAATGGAGTGTGTGTCCAGAATTCTGGCTTTTCAGGAGCTGCCTGAGGGACGAGTATCTATTTAGCTCAGCTTGGGGCACTGAAGGAACTGGACATACTCTAGGTAGATGTCTGGGTGCTGCTGAGAGCAAAAAAGAGCTATGTGGCATGCTACTATTTCTGAGGACCCCAGTATAGAAGACAGCAGAGGGAGCAAGAGTTTATCAGCTCCTGAAGAAAAAAAAAAAGGAAATACCTCTAATTAGAAATCTACACACAGAAGTTTAGGAGAAGTCACATCCACAGAAAAGATTTGAGTGGTCCCAGAATCTCTAGCTGGACTGACTGATGAAGCTCTTTCCTTATGCAAAGCCAATCCATAAAGACCAGAAGAGGTAGATATTTCTTCAAGTTCATGGATAACAACAGAAAGTTACAAGGAACACAAGGAGACAGTAAAATGGCCCAATCAGAGGAACAAAATAAATCTCTAGAAATCTACCCTAAAGAAACAGGCATATTAGTTATCTGAAAAAGAATTTAAGATAACCATCATAAAGATGTTCAGTGAGCTCAAAAAATGATTCATGGACAAAATGAGAATTTCAACAAGAGATAGAAAATGTAAAAAAGAAACAAATTTTGGAACTGAAGAATATAATAATTGATCTGAAAATTCACTAGAAGTTTCAACATCAGACTTTATCAAGCAGAAAATAGAATCAGTGGAATAAAAGACAGGTCATTTGAAATTATCCAGGCAGAGGAGTAAAAAGAATGAAAAAGAGTAAAGAAAGCCTAAGGAGCTTATGGGATATATCAAGTGGACTAATACTGTGGGAGTCTCAGAAGGAGAAGAGAGAGGGAAAGGGGCAGGAAGCTTATCTAAAGAAATAATGGCCAGAAGAAAAATCTGCCAACCAACAATATTATATCTGGCAAAATAGCCCTTCAAAAATGAAGGAAAGGGCTTCCCTGGTGGCGCAGTGGTTGAGAGTCCGCCTGCCGATGCAGGGGACACGGGTTCATGCCCCGGTCTGGGAAGATCCCACATGCCGCGGAGCAGCTGGGCCCGTGAGCCATGGCCACTGAGCCAGTGCTTCCGGAGCCTGTGCTCCACAACGGGAGAGGCCACAACAGTGAGAGGCCCATGTACTGCAAAGAAAAAAAAAAAAAAAAAAGAAGGAAAAATATTGGGAGATTGGGATTGACATATATACACTAATATGTATAAAATAGATAACTAATAAGAACCTGCTGTATAAAATAAATAAAATAAAATGAAGGAAAAATAAAGACTTTCCCAGATAAACAAAGGCTGAGGGAGTTTATCACCACTAGATCTGTCCTACAAGAAATGCTTAAAGGAGCCCTTCAAGTTGAAACAAAAAGATGCTAAACAGCAACATGAAAACATATGAAATTATGAAGCTCACTTGGTAAAGGAAAATATATAGACTATATAGATGAATACAGAATATTGTGATACTATAATGATAGTGTGGAATCATTTTTAGTGTTGGCATAGAGGTTAAAAGACAAATGTATGTAAAAAACTATAACTGTAAAATTATGTTAATGGGCAGACAATATGAAAAGATGTAATTCATGGGCTTCCCTGGTGGCGCAGTGGTTGAGAGTCTGCCTGCCGATGCAGGGGACATGGGTTCGTGCCCCGGTCCGGGAAGATCCCACATGCCGCAGAGCGGCTGGGCCCACGAGCCATGGCCGCTGAGCCTGAGCATCTGGAGCCTGTGCTCTGCAACGGGAGAGGCCATAACAGTGAGAGGCCCGCGTACCACACAAAAACAAAACAAAACAAAACAAAAAAAGATGTAATTTGTAACATCAATAGCATAAAATGTTTGGGAAGGAGAAGTAAAAGTGTAGAATGTTGTATTTAATTGAAGTCAAGTTGTTATCAGCTTAAAATAGTTTGTTATAACTATATGATGTTTTATGTAAGCCCCATGGTAACCACAAAGACTATACCTATAGAAGATACACCAAAAGAAACGAGACAGTATCAAAGCATGCCGCTACAAAAATAACAAAATACAAAAGAAGATAGAAAGAGAGGAAAATAAAAACAAAAGAGCTATTAGACAGAAAACAACAGAATGGCAATAGTAAGTCCTTTCTTATCAATTATGACTTTAACTGAATTTACATTTACTCCCCAATCAAAAGACAAAGAGTGGCTAAATGGATTTTAAAAAAAGCAAGATCCAACTGTACTAAACTCATAAATTTGTTAGGGTAGATCTCATGTTATATGATTTTTACCACAATGAAAAAAATTACAGATAATTTTTTGATACAATTAAATACCTGTTCATGATAAAATTCTCTTAGTAAACTAGAAATAGCTGAGAAGTTTCTTACTGTGTTAAGTATATACCAAAACCTTGAAACAATCATCATACTTAATGGTGGGAGTTAGAAGCATTCTTTTTAAAACCAGGAAGAAGACATTTATACCTACCATGACTGCTTGTCTTAGACATTGTGCTGGAGGGCACATGACTGCTTGTCTTAGACATTGTGCTGGAGGGCACAGGCAACACACTAAGATAAGAAAAAGAAATGAAAGTTAAAACTATTAGAAATGAAGAAACAAAACTGTCATTAGTTCCAAGCACTATGCTTGTCTGTACAGAATCTCAAGACAAATTACTAATAGATTTCAGCAAGATTGCTAGATATAAAATCAATATATGCTATGATGAGATTTCTATTCACCAGCCTTCAACAAATGTGCTATTTTTAAAAAGAAATATTATTTAAGTTATAGCAGGAATTATATGGTATCCAGTTATGGAAGATGGAACCCAAATTCAGAGATGTTAAAATGTGAAGAAGGAATGTCTTAAAAGCACTATATGTCTTTTGGAAATACACACATATGTATTAAAAGTATAAGGAAATAGCAGGGAATGATAAACACCAAAATGTTCAGGATAGTGATTATATCTGGTCAGTCAGAGGGGATAGGATCATGGCCTTCAATTCTATTAGTAATACATTGTCTTTGTTGAGTGATTGATAAAGGGACATTCGTTATATTTTTTTTATTTATGTATTACATATTTGAAATATTTCATAAAAAATAAAAAAAGAAACCTATTGATGCCATTATCCCAGAGAAAGATGCTGGGAGTGGAACAAATCTTTGCAGCAAGACAAAAGGTTTGTGGGAGTATAAGCAGACGTGGAGTCAGAGAAGGAGAAGGTGGGGAGAGTGTTGTAACAGAAACAAGGGAGGGAATGTTTCCAGTAAGAAAAAGGAGAAGAGTTGGTCAATGGTGTCAGATGCCATAGAGGAATAGAAAATAGGACAACTGAGAAGAGGTTTTTGGACATGTTTTTAGACAGCTTTATTAACAGGACTCTTGATAGCAAGTGACAGAAACTGAACTCTAAATAAGGAGGAAAAAAAAAGCTCACAAAATCAAAGGATAAACTGAAGAGAATAGACTTGGGAAGAATAGCATTAACTAGAACCAGACACTAATGTCTTTAAAGGTTTCTCTTTATCTCATGTGTCTTCCTCTCAGACCAGCTTTCTCCATATGGCTCTGGCCTTGGGTACCAGCCATGTGGTAACATCCTTAGAGCTTAGACACCAGAGAAGAAAGCGATTTTTCTTTCTCATCTTTCAGTCTTCCTTTGATTTACATAGTTTATAAATTTCTGGGACCACAGGAAAAAATGCTTTGTTTGTATGTAATTTTTAGTTAGGATTTAGATTCATTTCATTATATGCATATTTTTTATCTACATGAATAATTGGCAGGAAATTTGAAAATCATGCAGGAAACAAGGTAGTTTCTGTTGGGCAGGACTGATACAGACTTTGCAGTACATCTAGTGTTCCTGGCTCTCACCCGTTTCAGTGCTGGCACTGAAAAGTGCCCTCACTAATTTCCAAAATATATGTCTAGGTAGTATGCACTCTTTGAGAACCACTGATACAGGAGAAAAGCAGAGAAACCAGCTTGATTAGTAAAAATGGAAAGAACTCCAGACTACCCTCTTCCTAAAGAGCTGTATAAATCATAATATTTCACTTAGCACAACTGAGTAAGAGATAATTTACTGAGTGACTACTCTGTTAGGTCAAGCTTTACTAATGGGAAGAATATGATAAACAAGATAATTTTAAGTAGACCAATTAAATGAAGGATGGTAGAAGTTCCTATATGAAATTTTCGTGTTAACAAAAAGTTTTTCAAGTGAAACCAATAAGAAATATCTTGTATAATTTAGTCTAAGTCCAAGGTTTGTAAATCTCTTTTTTCTCCTTTAAAAGAAATTTCTACTCTATGTCATGAAAGTCATTTTTTTACCTTTTTAATATATATTTTCACATATATTCATTTGTAATGAAAAATCTCATTTTATATCAGATCCAATTATAGCAAAAGCTATTCTTTTAAAGAAATGTCCTCTTTTTTTTACTCTCTTGAATCTTGTGAAACTTGCATAGGAAATAGAGAAAAACATTATTAACTTGCTTCCCTTGAGAATTTTAGTAGGGTGTACTTATAAGTGTAATCAAAATCATATGAATACTTAGTGCTGCTGCTGTTAAATTTGTAATGAGTTGTAGGGTTTCTTTAAAAACACCCCAACTGGCTCTCATCCAAGTAACTTGTTTGCAGAGCTTAGATGTAGTACAAATCAGGAAAGCTGTGGTTAACTGTTGACCCGATCAGTAAAAAAATTCAATTTCTAAGTATTAAGACAGTATTCATATTTAGTATGTATTTAAGAAATGTATATCATTTTACTCATTTGAACATATGAAGTCAGAGCTAGAGATGATGATCTTTAGCCTTTGGGTTTATTACCCAGAACGTTGGTAATATTTCATTTAGATTAGCGTGATAATGCACTATTCATATGAATTGATTTCAGTATAATTTAAATAAACTTAATAATCATTTACATGCATTTTACAGGCTTACTGAAAATCCTTTACCTTATAAAAATGTGAATTCTAGAAATAGATCATGGTCTATTATAAATTTTTAGAAGTCATAAATTATTTGAAGAAATATTGATGCCTTTCTTCTGAAGTCTATGTAAAAATTAAGTATTATGAGCAGTTTTTAATTGTCTAGACTCTGGCTTCCATTTAGTAACAATACTATATATGTGGGCATTAGTTTCCTCAGGCCAGTCCACTAAGGCCTTTTTGTGCAATAAAGTACAGTGCATTAAGAAGCAATTATCACCCCACTAGGATGGAAAAAAAAAGTATTGAAATCTATTGCTTAGGAAAAACAAATTTAATTGGGGAGAATGAGGCAGACTTCATGAGACTTCTACGGATATTCTAGAGTTTGATAGCCTCTGTTCCTGATAACTCAATCACTGTCTGTAACTTCACTTGAAATTTTATGGCTGTTCTTTATGTAGATACAGATACAGTATTAATATCACCCTGAAACACCAACTGTTGTTTTTAGTGATTTGGCATGTTTATTTCTTTTTTTCTTTTTTCTTAAGTAACCGAAAAAAAAAGTATTGATAAAAGTGGTAGAGGAAACATAAAGAGAATATGTGTATACAGTACCTGTGAGGAATAGGTATTTCTGTTTCGAATTAGCTGAGTTTAAGCAATAGAAAGCAGGAGAAAGAGAGTGAAAAAGAGGGATTTAGAAAGACATTGCTCAGTTTCTCTTCAGGACATCAGATGGCCCTGCCATCTTCTCGCATTTCTATTGGGGAAGGGAATCAGAATGGGAATGCATTGCAACTTGATGGTCATCGGTAAGCATGCCATGTGTACATCAAATATCTGGAGGGCTGAAACTGAACTTAATATTACCTTACGAACATTGAGAAATTCTTATAATAGTGACAATGCTGAATTATTCTGGATATACTTCTGGTTACATATATCTGTCTCTGTATTTAATATGTGATATGTACGTTTTAAGGGGAATTTTATCTTAGTAACTACGGTAGAGGATTTGAAATAATTACAAACCTACAGTTGAGCAGTTCTTGCTATGAATAAACCAAACATTGATTGTTTTTCCATGAATACTTGAAAGTCAGTTGTATTAGTTAGTTTTCCAAGTTTCACATGTAATACATTTTTGCTGATTCTTTTTCTGTAGTTGTGGAAACAGAAGTTTAAGCAATGTGGTTTAACTTCAGTCCAGTTAAAATTCATCAGTTTTGTTATTCAGATTATTTTGAAACACACTATATTGCTAGTATCACATAGATTAATAGTTACTATAAATGCCTATTATGTCAAAGCTATGAATACAAATAAAAAGATACATGTTAAATGTATTTAGTATTGGGGGCTGTTTTAAAAATTAAAAGTATTAGTAAGCTCTTTTAAACAATTTGACATTTGAAATAATAGTGTTGATTTTCATTTTGAGAAATAATATTCAGACATATTTACAGAATAATTATTGGGCATTATCTGGAACTTACATTACAAAGGATAAGGGCATTGAATTAATTTTACTCCTTGTAAATGTTATGAGAGTAGCATATCTCTTATCCATATGCAGATATCCATATTTCTTTGATAGAATCTAATTTGAGCACATCAGGACAGATTGGCATTTTCAGTACCATAAAAACTGCTTTGTTAATTGCAAACCATATTTAGTATGACCTTATAACAAAGTAGCACCTTAAGTGTCACGCTTTGTCTTTAATCTGCACACTAGAGCTGGGTTCATCTGTACTAGACAACTGCACTTCATGAAAAGAGTTTTTTTCTTGGTAGGCAATTAGCAGTAATTAGGAAGATTCAGCTCAGTAAGATGTCAACATGAGATTGTTTAAAAAAGTTGAATGTCAGTGACTTAAAAAGAAAAGTTCTTCTGACACATAGGTATGGCATGTGAAACATGAAATGTTATTTTAACTTTTCTGCTTATTATTCATGCACAATATTATTTTGTCATTCAGACGCTACACTGACAGAGTGTAAAGGGTGTTAAAATAGTGCTGCTAGAATAAAGAGAGGATTAATCTACCATTGGCCAATTAGCCAAAGGGTACTTAATGGTCTCTAAAGGCTACTGAAGTCTAACTACTAGCAAAAGCATTAGTAAAAAGTCCTCTATATTACCTTCATTTGCTTGACATTTTGTGAAACATAGTATAGGCTTTTAATAACTGAATTTGTCAGAAAATAGTTTATAAATGAGTGTTGTTGTAACTAAGTATATTTTTCATAAGAAAATTTTGTTACATAAATAATTCCACCTCTGCCTAAGATCTTTGTTCTTTTTTTTCTTTTTTTTTTTTTTGGTTGGTGGTTTTTAATTTTTAATTCTTTTTCTTGAATATCTCAGGTATCATAACGAAGGAAAATGCATGTTTTAAATTTAAAACACTTGCTACTAACTTGGAAGGGTTATTAATCTGAACTATTTATCTTTCTAGATAAGTACTTTTATGGAAAATATTTTGCTAGTGACCTAGAAATGTATGTACTTTTCTTTGTAACTCATATGTTTTAATTAAGTGACTGTGCTTTTAGTCATACATGGATGACATGCAGAATTTTATTTCTTTCAGTTTTATTCCTTGTAAAAGAAAAATTTTCCCAATGAAAGAATATTAATACTATCCACAGGAGGGAGAAATATCATTAAGATCATGGTGACTTTCTAGGAGAGTCTTGCCTATAGAATTTACATGGATATTGTTCAACTAGAATTTTCTCTTCAGTCTCTTTTGCTTTAGTTCTGGTAACGAAATCCTTATGTTATAATTTTTTAAGATCATAATATAGGATTTTTTAAATTGCTGCCTCTGCTTAAATGTGAACCAGAAAAAAACTGATTGTGAGATATAAATGAACTTATGTATTCAATATGAAATGATTTCATTCACTATTCTCAGTTCTATGCAGAATTCAAGATTAAAGATTTTGGTGAAGTAATTGGAAACAGACCATTCCCAATAAATGATTGCTTTTCCCTACTTGGACTGTCAAGGCCTTTGGGTTTCAAAAGGAGAAAGAAAAATAAGAGACTCCACTATCATTATAGATGGAAACTAGCCCTCACTTTCTCTGGTTACTTATTGACCTTTTCTAACATTTGACATCTCACCTTTGCCCCAGTGTGGACTGGAAAGAATCCTTCTGCCACCATCTATTTCCTCCATAGGCTTCCCAGAAATCCTGCTCCTGTGACCCTGACATTCACCCTCATGTTAAGCTGGGTTTTCTTGCATTTCCATGTGTCTACTTTTCAGATCCCACTATCCCAACTAAGAACATTTTCAAATTTTTTAAATGGTTCATTATTTTAAGTTTCTAATCCAGTGGTGAAAAATATATGAGGAGAACTGAATAGTGTTTTTCAATGCTATAAAGTCATTACTGTCCAGGAAAAAAAAAAAAGTTAGGTCGGAATCAAACTTTTATTAGAAATGAAAAGTTATACCACATCCTATTCCTTTACTGCTCATTGAACATTCAAAACCATTTTCTTTACACAACTAGTATCATGTCCATTGAATAGGCAGATGTTGAATATTTTATTCTTTGGAGACAGCAAGATCAGAGAGTCTCTAAAAATATATTGTTTGGGGGGCGATTAGGGAAATGATTCTTTCCGGTTTTATTTTTTTCTAAACCCTTTTCTTCTTTTCATTTGGGCTATAAGAATGTTTTCCACGGGCCCTGTTTTATTTTTTCTGATAATTCATTCTTGAACATTAAAATGTTTACCGAGGCTCCCTGCTGGAGAAGAGACCCTCCATCTCATCAGGACTGCCCTGAATTTACGCAGCAGTTTCTGATAGATGCCTTCTCTAGAGTAAAAGTTGTAAAGCAGGATGATTGTATATCTAGCCATGGCCTTTAATGTTATATCGAGCTTCCAGGAAACTTTTGACAAAACAAATCAGGAGGAGTACACGGAAGGAAACTGGCTGTAACTTGCATTTACCAGACAGGATTTGAAGGCAGCAGCAGTTCCCTTAGCTCCCCGATTTGTTTCTCCATAGCACTTACTGTAGTTTATCATGATATATTTCTAGGTTATAGACTGGTAACTACCTAAAGGCAAGGATTATAACTTTTTTATCATCGAAAATATAGAGCTAATACAGTGCCTACCACATAGTATGTAAAAAGGAATGAATCACAGATATTGAGTCAGGTCCTGAATGTAGATCTTACCTAGCAAAATCTTGCAGAAAATATCAAGTTGGGGCCCAGAATAAACAAAAGGCATGAATGAACTCCCATGTAAGAGAATAAAGGAAAGTACAACCAGGGAGCCTTATCTACCCTGTTCATGGGATTACTGTTGAGAGCAACAAAAGGAAACTTCTGGCCAGAGGCTTTTTGCTTGGCAATTAAACTACAAAATGCAGATCTGGAAGAGGCAATTTATATTTCTAGCATAGAAACTGGAACAGTTTTTTTAGAGCTATTGAAAAAATAAACACAAAATTATGGATGAGGAAAAGAAAAACCAGAGTGAGGATGTTGTACAAACTATGTACTGTGGATTCAGGACACTTGCTTAAGGGAAGGTAGGGAGGCAATAAGGGAAAAAGGAATAAGTTCAAAAAAAGGGGCTGCTTTTTAAAATCTGGGATTCATACTAGTTTTCCATGTTATGTAACAAGTTACCACAAATTTAGCAGCTTAGAAACGATATACACATTACCTCACAGTTTCCATAGTCAGGAGTCTGGCACAGGTTAGTGGCATCCTTTGCTCAGAGTATCACAAGCAGCCAAGCTGCCTTTCTTTCTGGAGTTCAGGCTTTTCTTCCAAGCTTCTGTGTTTGTTGGGAAAATTTAGTTCCTTGTGGTTGTAGGACTGAAGTACCTGTTTTCTTGCTCAAGGACCAGTCTCAGCTCCTGAGGTCTTCCTTAGGGCCTTAACGTTATAGCCCCCTCTGTAGTCCTCTCATAACATGGCAACTTACTTCTTCAAGGCCAGCAGGAGAATCTTACCTCTGGCTAAAAGAGCCCCTGGCTTTTTTTTAAAGGGCTTACCTGATTATTCACCAGCCAGGGTAATCTCACTTTTGATTAACTCAAAGTCATGTGACTAGGAACCATAATTTACATCTACAGAATCCCTTTGCATATAGCATAATGCAAATAGTGTAATCATGGGAGTGATAGCCTATCATATTCACAGTTCCAACACACATACAAGGGCATAGGCCACTGGGGGTCATCTAAGAATTCTGCCTACCATGATATATTTCATTACTGAATATATTATGCTCATTACTGAATAATGAATTCTCTAATATTTCCATGTTTCTTCTTACAGTTGCTTAGAGGGTTCTTTCCTCTTCAGAGACTTACGCTTCTTCAATGTTATATTTAAATAAATAATTAATAACTAGTGTCTCATTTTAAACTTTCATAGTGTTAACTTCTATTTTATAACCTTTGGTTAAATCAATACAAATCTTAGTATTATTCTCATTGACATCAACTTTTAAGTTGAAATCGATTTTAAAAAGATTGTAGAGGGGGCTTCCCTGGTGGCACAGTGGTTGAGAGTCCACCTGCCGATGCTGGGGACACGGGTTTGTGCCACGGTCCGGGAAGATCCCACATGCCGCGGAGCGGCTGGGCCCGTGAGCCATGGCCGTTGGGCCTGCGCGTCCAGAGCCTGTGCTCCACAACGGGAGAGGCCACAACAGTGAGAGACCCGCATACAGAAAAAAAAAAAAAAAGATTGTAGAGGAACTGCACTTGTATCCTAGTAGGGAATCCTAAGTTAAGATCAAACAAATAACTGTCACTTAAGACAAAGTAAAGTTTATGTCATGAGAGAAATTACAGAATTATTTGGTATTTGTGTGTGTGTGTATGTATATAGCACAGCTTTTTATTAATTCAGGTCCTCAGCCTTTAGGACACTTCTTAGACTCTGTATGGTAGCATTTTCCACAAGCTAATAATGCTAACAATAATACTGTAAATTTAAAGTTTACCAAGTGCTATCACAGATTTAAAAAAAAATTCTGCCCTCAAGATTACCTTTGCTAGGTAAGCAAGCATCATCTCTGGGTTTTTTTTGTTTGTTTTCTTTTTTTTTTTTTTTTTTTTGCAGTGGCTTCTCTTGTTGCAGAGCAGGGGCCCTAGGCGTGCAGGATTCATTAGTTGTGGCACGCTGGCTCAGTAGTTGTGGCTCACAGACTCTAGGGTGCAGGCTCAGTAGTTGTGGTGCGTGGGCTTACTTGCTCCGCTGCATGTGGGATCTTCCTGGACCAGGGCTCGAACCCGTGTCCCCTGCATTGACAGGTGGATTCTTAACCACTGCGTCACTAGGGAAGTCCCAACAGCACAATCACTTTCTAACAAGGTCACCACAAAAGTCTCACATTCCATACCAAGTATAAACAAAAGAAAGTTATTATTTATCATTCTTGTCTCATCTGTAAAACTTCTCAATTAAGGAATAGAATGCTTAAACTGAGAGAAGTTAGTAATAGAGCCATAATTACTTGTCCAAAATGCTAAGGGATAATCAAAGGATTCGAAACTGATAGAATGTGTGATTTGTCTATTTCTTCTATTTTGACAGGTGTTCTGTAGCATTTCTAGACATATATAATTAACATCAGAAATATGTTTTAAAGATTATAGAGTTAAAACAGTTTAATCAAAGCATGATTTACATTTTAATAAATTGCAAGTCATTTGGTTTACTGTCTCCATAATTTCAGTATTTCTTTGTTTACTAAATTTTTATACCATTAAATTGAATGGTATAATTGCATATCTTTTAAAGAGATATATTTATTGTCTTGGTCTTTGCTCAATGAAGGATATATTTATAATGTCAGGATTTGCCACTGTGGAAAGACTAGATCTAATGGCATACAAGTTTAACAAATGAGAGAAGCCACCAGGAAGAAAAGATCCTCGTCAAAATTTAGTCTTCTGTATGCAGATATAGAGAATGGACTTGAGGACACGGGGAGGGGAAAGGGTAAGCTGGGATGAAGTGAGACAGTGGCATGGACATATATACATATATACCAAATGTAAAATAGATAGCTAGTGGGAAGCAGCCGCATAGCACAGGGAGATCAGCTCGGTGCTTTGTCTACACCTCGAGGGGTGGGATAGGGAGAGTGGGAGGGAGACTCAAGAGGGAGGAGAAATGGGGATATACATATATGTATAGCTGATTCGCTTTGTTATACAGCAGAAACTAACACACCATTGTAAAGCAATTATACTCCAATAAAGATGTTAAAAGACTTTTTAAAATTTAGTCTCCTGTGTTGCCTGAGATTCCACCTAGAATTGTAGCCATGAGTTATGTCTTAACAAATGAAAATCTCAAAAAGTCTAATTTAGATACCGAACATTAACTTTAGGATGATAAATGTTCTGCTGCATACTATTTAAGTAAAAGCTTAATAATACTACATTGCTAATAAAAGTGTATTTTAATTTATATGGTAATAAAATAATAGAAAGATTATATATAAAAGCTGAAATCAATATGTGTGTTTATAGCACCATCTGTGCGACAAACAGGTAGACTTGAATTTTTGAAACCTTTCTTCTGTTTCTTAGTATACAGAAAGCATTGCTTTTAGATACCATGGTAGGGGGGTGGGGGTGGATACATAGGTTAACAAAGGCACAGTCCTCTCTCAAGCCTTTGCTAGGGCCATGGTTGAGGAACAGCCATAATGCTATGGAAGCTAAGAGAATGGAGAAGCTACTTGGTTGGAAAAAAGGAGACAACTGCAGAGAAGATTTCATAAAGGAGGAAATACTAAGCTACTCTTTATGCATGAGAGAGATTTCAGCAGAAGGAAACACCATGTGTAGAGTCATCAACGTAGAAATGGCTGAAAGTTTTGGGGAAGGGCAGACAAGTTTGACTGCAGATGATGTGTGACTGAAACACAAATTGAAGTTTGAAGTTAAATCTTACAGAGCTTTATTATAACCACACACATCTGAGCTTTATTCTGTTGGGCTGAGGAACCCCTGAAGAGTTTTGAGTAAGAGAGTAACAGGTCAGTGTTGTCTTGGGAGGTTGTATAAAAGATGATTTGAACGTAGAGAAAGGTTGCCCATAGGGGAAAGGTTATTGCAGTGGTCTTAGTGGGATGATGAGTCTTCATTAAGAAAGTGGCAGGGGCTTCCCTGGTGGCGCAGTGCTTGAGAGTCCACCTGCCGATGCTGGGGACACGGGTTCGTGACCCGGTCCGGGAAGATTCCACATGCCGCGGAGAGGCTGGGCCCGTGAGCCATGGCCGCTGAGCCTGCGTGTCCGGAGCCTGTGCTCCGCAACGGGAGAGGCCACAACAGTGAGAGGCCCGCGTTTCGAAAAAAAAAAAAAAAAAAAAGAAAAGAAAGTGGCAGAAGGAAATGAATATGAGAAATATTACATAATTTATAGAACCTGACGATTGGGCGCAGAGAATTAATAAACAGGGAGGGAGCTGTATTCAACCTTGAATGATAACCAGGAAGATTTTCAGATTTAGGGAAATTATGAGTTTGCTTTTGATTTTCCATGTTATTTGTTACCTTTGGGACAATCCAGGGATGAATATTTTCTGAAAAATATAAAAAAACACGCTTTTAGATCATAGGTTACAATATAGCCAAAGAAAATTTTTTTTCACCGAAACATACTTGTTATTTCACCAAAACGTAGTTTAATCTCAAATATATCAAGCCCTAGTTTTGAATTCATGATCTAAAATATTCATATTTAACAGTATACACATGTATACACAAATATATATGTAATTACAGATTTATTGATATACTTTTTAGAAATTGTGTTTAAACATAGTGTTAATACTTAAGTAACTTATGTCCCGTATATATATGACTATACATGTTAGCCACATCTTCTACTGTTTTAACTAGAATTCTTAACAAAGAAAGCATTTTTTCCACCTCTGAGAGACTTCAGTACCATTTTGTATAATTGTTCCTTATGTTAAGCTACCATTATTATAAGCTTCTTTGGAATAATAAAGTAATAGTGCAGTTATCCTCTTAAGGATCTCTAAGTTGTTATGCCATTATAGCTTGGTGGCGTTCTGCTGACTACAGATGGGTGAATGAAAGGGGCTAACATTAAGGCGGTTTCTTTTATAGTTTCATAAAAGCATTACCAGTATGCCATTTAGTAAAATGTTCATGTTATTAAAAATTTAAATGTAAGGAGTTTAGTGCAATCTACCTCAACATTACAAAAAGGACTTGTCAACTATCAATCAAGTGCATAAAACTGAGTGAATGTGTTTGTATGCTATTTATTTGAACTAAATCTCTAATAAGCCTCTTCTGCTAATTGGACTTAACGTTTCTGTTGCTAAATGAGAAGCATTTTGGCTGCTGTATAGGGTAGTAAGACCTACCCAATGGAATAAACAACTAACATCTGTTATCCTGTCCTGCTCCAGCTTGACTTTTACCAGTTAAGTACATCAGCCCTGAAGTCAAGGTTATCAAATATGTGAATCTCTGGCACACCCATGTTTATATGAAGGCAAAGAAATAGCACATCATGAGTAAAGACCAGCCAACCAAAAGATATTGAGTACAGCTGGTCTATTTTGTTTTAACCTTTACAAGCCCTACAACCTTAAGCAAAAACTAGTGGAAGGGGCTTCCCTGGTGGCGCAGTGGTTGGGAGTCCGCCTGCCGATGCAGGGGACACGGGTTCGTATCCCGATCCGGGAAGATCCCACATGCCGCGGAGCGGCTGGGCCCGTGAGCCATGGCCACTGAGCCTGCGCGTCCGGAGCCTGTGCTCCGCAACGGGAGAGGCCACAACAGTGAGAGGCCCATATACCGCAAAAAAAAAAAAAAAAAAAACTAGTGGAAGTTAGAAATTCTGTAGTTTTTATAATAACTATTTTTGTAATCAGTGTCACTTTTTTCTTTAGCATTTTCCTACCTGTACAATTTGATGCTGATAATTGTTAGGTTAAATGTAATTACTTTTATAATAAATTTAAATTTATTTTCTTTAAAAAGAAGCTAAATTCGGATTTGGCTGAGCTTCGGAAAGAAAAAGAAGATTTACTAAAGAAATTGGAGTCTTCATCCGAAATCACAAGTTTGGCTGAAGAAGTTGCCCAGGTAACAGTTCCACGGATACAAGTTACATCACTTGGCCCTTCAAGGAGCATGGATTTGGAAATGAAGCAATTGCAGTGTAAACTAAAGGTGATTATAAATTTTATTAAAGATGAAAACATTAATTAAGTTACTGAATCCTTAAAGACATGTTTCTATCAATTCTAATTTAATTCTACTAATAAAGGTAAATTATGGTGTAAATAATCCCTAAATTATTAATACTACATTCAATCTCATCTTTCTATTTTAGCCTGGTAGATTCTTATCTGGTAACTTATAATACTATTCTCTGAAAAAATAGCAAGACACCATGAAATCCTAACTTAGGAGACGAGGGAAACTGGCCATTATCATTCTATTCCACTATTCAACTCCTCTCTGCCTGCCACTGAACAGAATTCTTTTTGAACATAATAATGTATCAACATAAATAGAATTGCTTTCCTGTACACATTTTGCTGCTGTTTTAACTTGGTGGTTCTTTGTTGGAGATGGGGAAGGAGGAGGGAATTAGGGGAAAGGAGAAGAAGCATAGAGCAAAGGTGAGTTGGTTTAATCAAGTTAAACCTGAGAGTGAGTATAAAGACCAGTGTTCCTTTTGCTTATAAAGAATTGTGTCTAAGTCCAGGTGAGACTGTCAACAACTTAAAAGTAAGGCTGGCCTTAGTTTTTGCCCATATATAAATCTCTCTCACTTTGAAGGAATGTGCGAGTTACAAAGGTGAGACTAATGAGAATGCCTAAAGCAATTTAGATCATGCTTGATGTAAGTTTGAAGTGACATTGTCCATATCTAACCTGGAGTCCCGGAACACTGACCAGGCTGCATAGGGACAAAAAGGGTAAATCTTTACTTTTGTCTTATTTCATGCTTTAATATGGAAATATTCTGGAAGACTAGGTACTTTGAAGTAAATAATACTCTTGATACTACAAATTTCTGTTTCGACATTGTATGAGGTTGCTAGGGCTGCCATAACAAAATACCACCGAGGGCTTCCCTGGTGGTGCAGTGGTTGAGGGTCCGCCTGCCGATGCAGGGGACAGGGGTTCGTGCCCCGGTCCGGGAAGATCCTACATCCCGCTCCCGGCTGGGCCCGTGAGCCATGGCCACTGAGCCTGCGGGTCTGGAGCCTGTGCTCTGCAACGGGAAAGGCCACAACAGTGAGAGGCCTGCGTACCACAAAAAAAAAAAAAAAAAAAAAAAAAAAAAATCCCACCGAGTGGCTGGCTTGAATAATAGAAATTTATTTTCCCATAGTTCTGGGGTTTAGAAGTCCAAGATCGAAGTATTGACACGTTTGATTTCTTCCAAGCCCTCTTTCCTTGGCCTGTGGATGGCCGCCTTCTTGCTGTGTCTTCACATGGTCACCCCTCAGTCTATGAGGTCTGTGTCCTAATTGCTCCTCTTATAAGGACACCATTCATGTTAGATTAAGGCCCACCCATGTGACCTCATTTTACTTTAATTACCTCCTTAAAAGCCCTATCCAAATATATTTTGAAGTACTGGAAGGGGAGGTTAGGACTTAAACATATGAATTTTGCCAGGACAAAATTCAGCCTATAACAGATATCAGATTGCTAACATAATAAATTTCTGAGAAATAGCTTATTTTCTACTTGATGTTTTCTATGCCTAGTAAAACAAAAATGGTTACATTTGAATCTCTTAAAGGTCTACATCCATCTTTTTTATTTTATCCAATTAATATTAGACTTTTCTATGTAAATTCTTAGGTGTACTTCTGAGATGTACATGGTTCATTCAGAAATTAGAGTGCTCATGTGCATTTCTGTGTCTTCATTTTTACCCATATTAGATGTGTTTCCTCAAGGAACCCAACTTTATATAGATAGATAATAAGATAGTTAGTGACATATAAATTCCAGTGAATGATATATACATTAGTTATTTATATTTAGTTTAATTTGTAGTTCTTTATACAATCTGGATTGAGTAGTACTCCAACTTATATTTGTGATTTTTTTTTGACCTCCTGATTGTTGAAAGGATACCTTTTCGTATATACCATGTTCTCTTCCAGTTTTCCAGTAAGTTAATAATGAAGAATAATAGTTTTTAAACTACTGTTAATTTATATATAATCTATTGCCAGTCTAGTTCTAAGCCCTTTAAAAATGTTAACTCATTAAATACTCGTTTCAACCCTATGAGATAAATTCTGTTATTATATCTATTTTACAGTTAAGCAAACTGAGTACGTTAATTGTCCAAGGTCACACAGCTACTAAGAGAGCTGAGATTAGAACTCAATCCATAGGGCTCCAGCATCCATGCTTTTACTCATTTTGCTCTGAAAAATTTTTAAAGTGTTTAATAAACTTAAACAGGAAAGCTCTAACCAAGATAGATTATTACCATTATGACATCTTTGAAATATGTGTTTTACTCCAGATTTTGTCATGCTGCAGATAAGTATTATGTTGTAGGAAATGGAAAAGGGTCAGAGGACCTGGGTTTTGATCATTTTTTGTCCAGTAACTTCTTGTGTGTGGGACCTGACTGAGGAAATTACTTAGCTTCTCCAGAGGTCTAGAGCAGGAATACCTTTCTACCCTCTTCAAAAGGATTTTTGAGGATTAAACAAAATAACTGTGAGACTTAGAGGGTCTGGCAAAAGTATTTATCAAGCTGGCATTGTTTTCTTTATTATAATTCTGTAATCCCTCAATTATCCAGAAATCAGAATTACAGCATTTTTCAGGCACCTAAAATAACAGGCTTAAGTCTAAAAACATAAAAGAATCAAACAGCTATCTTAAAATCCACTTAATTTATTCTGTTGAAGATATTGTCAGGGTTCATTTACTGCCTTTTGTCTTTTTTTTTTAATACAACTGTAATGAGTTTATTTGTTTAACTTTTCAGCAGAAAACACCTCAAAAGCAGCAAATTCAAAGTATGTATATTAAGGGCCAGGATGCTTGTTTTTAGGCAGGAATATTGAGAGAATCAAGAAATTATGATCAACAGATTGACAGAAAAAAATATTAAATTGCTAAGGTAAAAATACAAAATTAGAAAAACAGCAGCCTGGGACCATTCAGAGTAGGGCTGAGTAGCCATTTATATCATAATAGTTCTTAAAGGCATCATTATATAATGATACAGTGATAATAAATTAGATACAGTAATATAACATAATTAATATAGTGATAATATTTATAATATAGTATCATTATATTAAAGTATCACTATTGCTTAATGTAATTGTGGATTGTCATTTCTAAATGAATGAGCAATCATTCCAGAAAGAATTTAAGTTTAATGATTAAAGCAAAAGCTTCAATTTTTTGGTAAATTTACTAGTGTGGAACATCTTACTCTGGCAATGCTAGAAATAAGACACCATATGTCACTGTAAACATGTAAAATATGATGGAAATTTAGATTGTGTAACACAAAATTTAATCAAAACTTTTAGCATTCAGTACAGTTGCCAAGTTGAGGTAGCCTTGGGTTTTTAAGAAAATTAATATAATATTTAATGGAAATTTATATATGCCATACCAATGAGATATTTAAAGTCTGTCTGATGAATTTGACTCACATTTGCATTGTGTGGTTAATGGTTTCATCTTTTCAGATTTATATTTTTTAGAATAAGTTAGTCAAACCTGGAAATAGTTCTCATAGAAACAATTAACTAGTTATTAGAAAAATTAGCAAAATAACTACTACAAATATTTTTAAAGTTATATTTTATTCTATTTATATTATTTAATACTTTTTAAATTTAACAAATGAATTAATGTATGTCAATGCTGTCTTACAGGTAGAAAAACCAAAATATCAAATCACTAAATAATATCTCAGAGTACATGTTTTCTTGGAACTTGAGTCAAAATTGAAAGTTAGGTGTCCCTAACACTCTGGCTCCTAGGCCACGCAGACAACAAATACCACAAAGGTGTTCTGCTTTGAAAAACTAATAATTATGTATAAATACTTTAATAATTAATATTGTTTATAAGTTCAAGTAAGGAAGTATTCAGTATTCATAAGTTTCTTTATCAGTTATCTTTCACTATCTAACATTATCCTAAAATGTAACAGCTTAAAACAGCAGCAATTTATTATTTCTTATGATCCAGTGGGTTCCCTAGGTAGGTCTCTTGCTGCTGTCTGCTGGGTCCCCTCATATGCCTGCATTCTTCTTAACCAAGGATTTACCTGAGCTGGAAGTTCCAAGAGAGCCTCACTCAAAGGCTGGCAGTTGGTCTGCTGGCTGTCATCTGGGGTACCTCAGTACTCTCCCAAATGGCCTTTCCTCTATATTTGTTGGAAGGTGATCCCAGAGCAGCATTCCAAGAGGGCAAAGATGCAAGCTAGAAGGATTTAGGGCCTAGATCTGATATTTGCACAGTGTCATATGCCACATACTTTTGGTCAAAGCAAATCGCAGGCCAGGCCAGATTCAAAGGGTGGGGAGACCGATTACACCTCTTGATGGGAGGTGCAGCAAAGCTTTGTGACTATATTTAGTCTGTTACAGGTTATTAGTAAATCCAGAATTAGTTTTAAGTGATCTTACTAAACCATAAAAATAATTAATCACATACACATTTACATTTTACAAAATCCATATTTCCCGTAAATGTATTTTGGGTATATACTCTTTGCAATTATTATGTGAGTGTGTTCCTCTATGATTTTGGCATGTTATATAAAAATTTTAGTGTGCCATGTTATTTCTGTTAGAACATACAAAATGAAGCATATTAAAATGTTTAGATGTTCATTTTAATTATAACCATAATTTTTGCAATTTTATTATCTTCATGAAAATGGCATTTATATTTATGCTGCTTTAGAACAAGATTTAAAGACATATTTGAATTTATGTGTATTTTTAACCTAGAATGCAACTAATGAACTCACTAAACAATCATCAAACTTGAAGTCTCTGAAATTTGAACTCCTGGCAAAAGAAGAACACATAAAGGAAATGCATGAAAAGTATGTGTTTTATATTTTTATCCATTGTATTTGGTGCCACCTAGTGGCGGCTAATTCTATTAAACATTGCACACCAAGAAACAATACCAACTTGTTTGCCTTTCTTAGTTCGTTTTTAAGCCTACACAAGATGAAAGTTTAAAGAATATTACATATATCATGGTTTATGGCAAGATAGTTACTATTTTTTAATTAGAGTAAGAATGTTAAAGTTAGATTTTCCATCTTAAACATATTTAGTTCTGAATAAATATCAACTAATGGCTGAAAGACTATGAACAGAAAGCTTTAGAATGTAGTAATTATTTGACTAAAAATATATGTATAGGTTGATCTTTATATTGGATTTAATGCCTAAGCTTATAAAGCGAAGGTTGAAAAACAGTGAAAGTTTTGTTTGTGTTTAAAATAACTGGAGGGTTATGAAATATTATAATACTTTGTATATTTATACTAAAAAGGAGTTTAAAATGTTCTATCTCACAGAATCAAAATTATTTCCTTTCTATATCTTTTATAGATATACTAGAGCTTAGAAGTTGTAACATGTTTATAATCATTCACAATTTGAAATACGTATACCTCACGTACATACAGGTATACCACGTTATAAGTGAAGATCACTTAAAATCTTAACAGATAAAACTATTAGGCAAAAAGATTGGTTAATCTTTTTAAACAGACTATCTTGAAGCTTATTTATGGATTGAGTTAGTCTTGCTTACTGTTTACCAGTGAGGACTTTAGAGAAACATTCTTTGAATCCTGGCTTCTTTACCTGCTAGCTCTGGGACTCAATTTAATAGAATTAACTCATAAAGTTCTTAGAATTAAATGAGTTAGTACTTATAAGTGCTTTACTTATGTAAAGCACTTATAACAGTGACTGGCACATAGTAAACACTCAATAAATGTTAGCTGTTCTTTTTATAGTAGTAATTGTAGTAGTTGTTACTGCATCTATCATTTTATACTTAGCGTTATCAATTTAAGCTAAACTGATATGTCAGCTCAATCTTGTATGATATTAAATTAGAACTGATATGTCAGTTCAATCTCATATGATATTAAATTTACATAGCTTTAAAGTGAAAAAGAAAAACTATTTTCTTCAGCTATTCTTTGAAATGTATAATAAATATATAATATTATCAAATTTTATGTTTGCTTATTAGAGTATAGAATTCTTTCTTACCGGTGTTGTGATTTTTGATAATCTCTAAATATTGCTTTGTATTTTTCTTAGAATGCAAGAATGGAACATAAATATAATAATTTTAAGTTTTCATAAATTTTATTAATTTGTCTCAGTTCTTTTTAATGTATATATATATAATACTGTAATTACCAAGTCACAACTGGATTATAGATTTTAATATTTTACTCAAATGATTAATAGAGCAATATTTTATGCCATGCAATTATTTTATTAATTTGCAGCTTCACTAATATCAGATAGCATTTAAAAATTAACAGTAGGTATAACATTGGATAATATGTAAGATATCATCACTGTTGAAGTATTTTCTATCACTCTTGATAAAGTGTCTTTTTTTCCCTTTCAAGGATGTCTCGAATGGAGAGAGATATAACCATGAAAAGACATTTGATAGAGGACTTGAAATTTCGACAGAAAGTAAATTTGGAAAGTAATGAGAGTATTAATGAAATGCTAGAAAATCTTGAAAAAAAGGTATCAATTTTTATGTTCACTGACACTGAAAAAAATCACTTCACCTTGTATTAACTTTAACTCAAATATTCAATCTTAATAAAAGGTATAGCAAATATTCATAAAATGTATGTGTATTGTTACATAATTACATCATTTGCTCTGAAAGTACATTATTTGTTTTAAGATTCAAGACTCTAAACGGTCACACATAATATAGTCATTCATCCTTTTTATATTTGTAAACATACCATGAGAAGATAATCAAGTTTAATTTTTTTAATCTTTAATATTTCTGGGACACATAATTCCATTTTATTCAGATTTTCTTTTATTTAAAGCTATTATTTATAATGATAGAATTAAGCATATATTTTAGATGAAAAATATCATAGTCAATGACTATCAGTTCTTTAAAAAGTGTACTCACCACGGTTTTTTTTAAAGTGTACTTTTTCCTTATATACATTTAATTCAGTGTACTTAGGAAAAGAGTCATATTTAAAATAGTTGTATAATATCTGATCCCAAACTAGAAATCAGTGATTTGCTGACTAAGAGATATTTTTTTGCTTAAAAAATTTTAAAGCTGCTATTTACACAAATCATAAAACAAATCATAAAACAGCTTGTGCTTTGGCATTCACTAAATGTCATCCACTCCAGAGAGAGCGTTTCCCTTACTTTCCTTGTTGGAGATAAAAATGTAAGTAATGCTCAGATGGATTTAAGAGAGAAAATTTTACATGAGCAAGACATGCATACAGATTTTCTTTTCTCTTTCTCCTCCACAGACCCACATGAATTATAATTACTTCGTAGAGGTTTCTTCAGTGCTATTCTTAAAATTTTGCTCATTTTTTTTAACTTCAATAATCATTTAAGGTAGTCTTACAATGTTTGTGTAAGTAATCATTTATCTTTAATAGCTTTAAAGTGAAAAAGAAAAACTGTTTTCTTTGGCTATTCTTTGAAATGTATAATAAATATGTTGTATTACTTATTTAATTTTATCCTAAAAAGTACATGTTATACTTTTACTGGAGAATACAAATGAAAATTATCCATGACTTGGCTTATTTAAGAATCAAAACCAACAATCTGGGCTTCCCTGGTGGCGCAGCGGTTGAGAGTCCGCCTGCCAATGCAGGGGACACGGGTTCGTGCCCCGGTCTGGGAAGATCCCACATGCCGCGGAGCGGCTGGGCCCGTGAGCCATGGCCACTGAGCCTGTGCGTCCGGAGCCTGTGCTCCACACGGGAGAGGCCACAACAGTGAGAGGTCCCCGTACCGGAAAAAAAAAAAAAAACCAACCATCTCCTACTTAAGGAAGTTTAGGTTAGTAATTAAAGGAAATATAGTTAAAATTAATTGTGTATTATTAGATAGAAGGCTACACATACCAATATTCATGCTTTTTTGTGCAATTTTGGGGTTTTGCTATTGATTTCAGTATTGTTAGTCTCATTCACAGTATGAGTTCTACAAATCTTATACTTGATATCATTTATGAGAAAATAAACTAGACTTATTCATGTATTCATTTGGTTTCCATTTGAAACAAACACAATATGGAACTAGAATGCCTTTACCAATAATTACCTTCATGCTTTTATTGTAGGTGAAGACATTAACTGAAGAGTGTTCCAACAAGAAGGTATCAATCGATTCACTAAAGCAAAGACTTAGTGTCGCTGTAAAAGAGAAGTCACAGTATGAACAGATGTATCAGAGAACTAAAGAGGAGTTAGAAAAAAAGGTATGGTTTTAGGACATTTTAGCCTGGAGGTGGACCATAACAATGTCTTTTTCATTTTTAAAGTTGTCCTTTTTTTCTCCCCAAAACTACTATGAGCTATTTAAATGTTTCAGATAACTGCAAAGAACGTTTATATCTCTACATAAAACACTAAGAATTTGTTTACTATTAAAGGTAATGCTGTATTAGAGAGACAGATTGACTTGTCTTGATAATTTCTAATAAATGAAAACTATTGTTAACTGGCATTTATATAAGTGGATATAAATTTTTAGGTCCACCTAAACTTATAAGCTAATTAAATACTCCCATTTGACATATGAAATCTTTCGGTCTAAAATGGCTTCCATGTTTTTAGTGATTTATAATTTTTAAAAAGCATAAACTCATTTTGATGATAAATATATGATAATATGTGTGCAGGATATTCATTGAAAATAAACAAAAACAACCATCAATTCTACTCAAATAAAAATGAATACAAGATACAGAGAGAGTAATGAAACCCTTTCCTTATTTGACATCTCTAACTAACATCCAAATCTGTTTAAGAAATATTTTTTTATTCTATGATTACTGGTTTTTTGCAGGATCTCAAGCTTACTTTCCTCATATCAAAAATAAATGAGACTGAATCTGCTATGGCAGAAATTGAAACAGCAGCATCTAAGCATCTTCAAGGATTAGCAATGCAAAGTGAGCAGGCCCTAGAAGGTGCACAGAAGAAATTGCTGCTAGCCAATGAGAAAGTGGAAGAGTTCACCATATTTGTGAAGGTTTGAATTCTTTGTGCTTTACTAACTTGTACTTTACTTCAGGCAGAGTGGGCAGTGGCCTACTTCAGATGATTTGGGAAGTACGTTTAAGTTCCTTTCTGCTTTCCTAAACCACAAAACATCTTCCCCTACTTGCCACACTGTTCAAATTTTCTCTATAAAAGATTTGTTTTTATAGCTTGAGTTTAAAAATGTCCACTCTATTATTATATTCTTTTCTTAATGTCAATTTAGTTATGAAATTGTGGTAATCACATAATCAAGACAGGTGGGGGGGTTTTTTGTTTTTTTGATTATTTTTATTTTTGGCTGTGTTGGGTCTTCGTTGCTGTACGTGGGCTTTCTCTAGTTGCAGTGAGCGGGGGCTACTCTTCATTGCGTGTGCAGGCTTCTCATTGTGGTGGCTTCTCTTGTTGCGGAGCATGGTCTCCAGGTGCTAGGGCTTCAGTAATTACGGCATGCGGGCTCAGTAGTTGTGGCACTCAGGCTCAGTAGTTGTGGCTTGCGGGATCTAGAGAACAGGCTCAGTAGTTGTGGCGCACAGGCTTAGTTGCTCCGCGGCATGTGGAATATTCCTGGACCAGGGCACAAACCCATGTCCCTTGCATTGGCAGGCAGATTCTTAACCACTGCGCCACCAGGGAAGTCCCAAGACAGATATTAAGACAAAAGAATTGAGTCATTTTCATTCCACTCTCCTTTTAAAAATCATCCAAGCAAGAACAACCAGAAACTTGCTCCATGATAATTGAACTTAAGAGACATTGCACCCCAGCCCATGACCTATCAGACATGGAATGGATAGAGGAATGGTAAATGATCTAGCAGGACAAAAGGAAGACAAGCTGAAGTGTCTACAAAGGGTGTACCATCTGGAAATTATCTGACCACTGAAGACTCCCAGAACGGTTCTGGCATTGGCTGCACAAGGAACCACCAAAGCCAAGGGTGGTGGGGGAGAGGAGAATACCAGGCTAAAATGGGTGTTTTGTTTGAAAGTCTTTATAAGGAATTTTTAGACCTCTGGCCTGTACTTTTGCCCCACATGGTCAGCCAGTATTCCTCCCTTAACTATTCTGGAAAAACTCAGGAGGAACAGTTCTAGTTTCAGAGATACGAGGCACTGAGGGGGGGAACCTGGTGATTGCTCCACTCCTTTCAATCCCACTGTGAGTTATTTGTACCCCTGTTTAGTGCCTTTTATTCTGCCTCGTATTATAGTCAGAAAACGGATCTGTTTCCATTATATAAATTATGATGAGTTCCTTAAAGTCAAGAACCACGTTTTATTAATCTCTACCTCCACAGCATGTACCATAGTGACTTGCAAAGAGATGGCATGCAATAATGATCACTAACTAATCAAACTGAATTTCTCTTAGGAATATGAAATTTTAATAAAAGCCCTTTTGGCCCTTAAAAATAAGAATTAAGACAATTGGACTACTGTGGGAGGGTAAATCTTTACTTTCCCCCTTTTATCTCCTGAAGTTGCAATGTTCTCTTTTTTTCTAAACCAATCTTCGATGAGATTGAGTTCTTCCTGCTACTTGTTCCTTTGGCTGGCATATATTATTAAAAACTTGCCTATCATAACAGTAGAAACTTATTTAAATATATAAATATTTTTAATTGATGGAATCTTTACAAAATTAAAGTTTAAATGTCCTTCTATGGAATAAAATAACATCAACACTTACTGTCTTCTTTCTCAAATAACCCTACTATTATTTGAACTACTCAACTAAACTTGCTGCATATATAATTATTATATATATAAATATGTTAGTGTTCTAAAATCATTTACCCCCTTAGGTATTGATCTTATTTATAAGAATTAACATTCCTGGACTTATAAGTTGAATATAAGATGGCAAATAACTGGATCTTATGTATAGTACCATTTTCTTTATTCCTCTAAAAATAACAGCTTACAGCATTTTATGCCAGTGTTAATAGTACCCCATTTAGAACAAATCCCTTACTTCGTTTCTTTGGAAATCATAGATACCTTGGGAGTTTTCTCATTTAAAAAATGTCTACAAAATGAATGGAATAAAACATTTTATCTCTTTCAATGAAGGTTTCAAATGGTATAAAGTCAGACCAGTAATGCTTGCCTCAGAGGACTCTAAATGATTGCAGAGTATTAATTTAAATTTATTAATTTAATCATATTTCCTTTTCCAGATTTAAAATGTCATTCCTTCCAAATGCTTGTTGAATAGTCTCACTGTTTAACTTATGATAAGCACTCTCATTGAATATTGTCATTATTTTACTCATGATATAGATCTATTTTTATTATGACTTTTAGCTTCATAAACCTTTGTTTTCCATGTTTTATATTCAGCTTATAGTTGCATTTTTTGTACTGTTAGCCAATATATAAAATATGAAATGCACATGTATAAGATTTACTCAAATGCTAATTATGGTTTTTCCTAAAGTATTCCTTGAACGTGTCCTGTTTAAAAAAGAATTGATAACCAGAAGTTTTTAAAATAGAAAAATGAACTTTGTGATTAGATATCTGATTATTATAGACTTGATGAAGTTTCATGACCTTTATGATAATGTAATGGGTGTACTTCTTCACATAGAGTAGTTTGGCAAAAATTATCTTTTAAAAAACAAACTTCTTACTATTCATGTCCAAGGATATGAATAGTATTTAATGATATAGTGAATGTCTAATCTCTAGTTGTTCGAGAGTAACATACTAATCCTTCATATATTTCACCAACAATGATATAGAGTATAGATGTCCTAGTAGATAAATTCAGGATTGCCATGGTTTCATGACTTTTTAATCTGAGTAACATATTAAAGGTCCTATAGTAGAGAATGATAGCAGATATGGATAAAATATTTTTATTACTCTTTCAGAAATTTTCCATGTTGTTTCAGTTTGGTATTTAGATTGCTTGCATTAGAATCAACAGATTCTATTACATTTAAATAAAATTCATAATTCCGGGCATTATTGAATCAAAATCTTGGTTGGGGTGAGGCCCAGTAATCTGCATATAACAACTAGGTGATATTATGCATTAATACTGTTTTGAAAACATTGTTTTTTTTTTTAAGCCCAACATTGCTTTTATGGATTGAATCTATATAACAAAATATTTATCAGTTTGGTATTTAATAGCACCTTTTACCACTCATGACTTCTAATGGTAATTTGACATTTGTTTTACTTAACTTTGTTTTAGGGTCAATATGTATTTGATAATGGTACCACTTCTACTGCTCAATCCATTTCTCTAATAAAGGGCCAAAAGCAAACTAATGCCCAAACCAGAAACATTGGCAAAGACTGGATATTTGGGTCTGAAGAAGGAGATTACTGTCATCCTTCCCTTCCTCACACGTATAGCCCACCCTAGGACTGGGCAGAAATGCTCAGGAGCTGCCATCTTCAGTGACATACCATCAGTGACGTCCTAAATACTACTGCATTACAGCTCAGCTTTCACCTTTTTAAAAATTTAAGACCTTCCATAATTTGACCCTATTCTGTTTAGAATCTAATTTTTTTCCCACTACTCTCCAAATTTCACCCAGATTGTGTTCAGTCTTGCCTTTCCTCAAGTTCTCCTTCTTCCTTCACATATCCTTCTCTCTTTGCTCTTCGCTCTAAATCCTTCCAATTTAGCTCAGGGCCTTCCTCTTTCCTGAATCATTTCTTTAACTCTGTGGTTAAGGGGAAAGGGCCCTACTCTGCCAGTTTCTGGTTCTGTTATCTCAGGCAAGTGACTTAATCCTCTGTGTCTCAGTTTCCCCATCTATAGAATTAGTGTAAAGATGGGACATACCTAAAGTGAGGATTTAAATAAGTTAACGTAGATAAAGCTCAAACATTGCCCAATATGCTCAGTGTTATCTGAGTGTCAGCTAGTAGTATGCCTATCATTTATCTCCTGAATAATTATTGTATATACCATATAAATTAACACATAACTGCAAACTCTCATATTTTTCTTTTTGTTTCAAGTAGATTATTATAGTCAACTTGAAGTTAGGGTATTGTCATTCATTTACCCAAAGTACTGGCACATAATAGGGCTCACTAAATTCTTGAAGAATTGATTTTACATCTGCTTTAAGAATGGTACAGGACACATAATCACTGCTCAGATTGAAACCTCTGTGAAGGCAAGAGCTATGCACGTTGCTTAACGAGCGTATTTAAAGAATGTGCATAGTTCCTACATGGAACATTATGATCACCAGGACTCATTCTGTGCAGAGCTTATTAGGGTATCAAGTACACAAAAGTATTTAATAAATATTATTAGTAGTATTAATAGTAATAATGTTTGTTCTGGCCATGTTATGGAATCTGTGTTCCCTTTACTCTTTTCATTTGTGCATAGGGCACAACCAGATTATAGAAGAGGAGTGGCCATCTGTTCTAGATCTAGTCTTGAATATGGAATTTTGCCCTGGAGTAAAATCAAGTGCTTTGAGCATCTGGGCTAGATATATGTGGCAGAGCTCAGGCTTTAAATTCTCCTAATAACTGAATAAAACACACAAGGGAAATTTCTAGAAGTATTTGCTCAGTTTGATTGAACTCTGATATAGGCTTGTTAATGTGCTTGTATGTGAGAGTCATATGCTCAATTCCATCTTCTCGATGGCTTTTGTTAGCTGATAAATAAATACCAGCCAAAGAACAACATTTAGCCGGAAGCTTAAATCATTTAATTATCAATATGTACTTGCTTGGTAAGATTTAGTATGATGATTTGGGCATATAAATTTCTTGCTTCTTTAGTGAGAACATTTGTAGAGCATTATAATTTTATTTTTAATAGGTACAATTGTTAATGCTTTGGTACTGATCTACTCTATTATGATTTTTTTCTATTTTTTCCAACTTTATTGAGATATGACATATAACAATGTATAAGATTAAGCTATACAATATGGTGACTTGATACATGTATATATTATGAAATGTTTACTACAATAAGGGTAGTTAACACATCTTTAACCTCACATAATTGCCATTTTATTGTTATTGTTATGGTGAGGACATATAAAATCTACTCTCATAGCAAATTCCAAGTATACAACACAGTATTGTTAACTATAGTCACTATGCTGTACATTAGATCCCTGGAACTTGTTCTTATAACTGGAAGTTTGTACCATTTGACCAATATCCCATTTCCCCACCCCTCAGCCCCTATCTTTTTCTGACTTATTTCTCTTAGTATAATACTCTCAGGGTCCATCCATGTTGTCACAGATGGCAGAATTTCCTTCTTTTTCATGGCTGAGTAATAATCCTGTGTGTGTGTGTGTGTGTATCCAGAGATACACACACACACACACACACACACACACGCCACGTTTTCCTTATCCATTAATCCATTGATGGACACTTCAGTTGCTTCCATGTCTTGACTAGTGCAACTAATGCTGCACTGACCATGGGAATGCGTATGTCTCTTTGAGATCCTGTTTCATTTCCTTCGGATATGTACTCAGAAGTGGGATTGCTGGTAGTTCTATTTTTAATTTTTTTGAGGGACCTCTATACTGTTTTCCATAGTGGTTGTACCAATTTACATTCCCACCAATGGTACATAATGGTTCCCTTTTCTCCACATCCTCGTTAGCATTTGTTGTCTCTTGTCTATTTGATAATAGCCATTCCAACAGGTGTGAGGTGATATCTTGTGGTTTTGATTTGCGTTTCTCTGATGATTAGTGAGGTTGAGCACCTTTTCGTGAACTTGTTGGCTATTTGTATGTGTTCTTTGGAAAAATGTCTGTTGAGGTCCTTTGTCTATTTTTAAATTGGATTATTAGGGTTTTTGTTATTAAGTTATATGAGTTGTATATAGTTTGAAGTCAGGAAATGTGATACCTCCAGCTTTGTTCTTTCTCAAGATTGCTTTGGCTAGTCAGTCTTTTGTAGTTTCATACAAATTTGGGTTTTTTTTCCTATTTCTGTTAAAAAATGCCATTGGAACTTTGATAGAGGTTACAGTGAATCTCTAGGTGGCTTTGGGTAGAATGGACATTTGAACAATATTCACTCTTTTAATCAGGATATCATTCCATTTATTTGTGTCTTTAGTTTCTTTCATCAGTGTCTTGTAGTTTTTGGTGTATAGATCTTTCACTTCCTTGGTTAAATTTATTCCTAAAATTTTATTGTGTTGGGTGCCACTATAAGTGGGATTGTTTTATTTCTTTTTTACATGTTTAATTCTTAGTGTATAGAAACACAACTAATTAATTTTTGTCTGTTGATTTTGTATCCTGCAACTTTACTGAATTTGTTGATTAATTCTAACAGCTTTTTGATGGAGCCCTTAGGACTTTCTTTATAAAAGATCATGTCATGAGTGAACAGAGACAATTTTCTTTCTTTCTTTCTGATTTGGATGCCTTCTATTTCTTTTTACTGCCTAATTGCTCTAGCTAGGACTTCCAGTACTGTGTTGAATAGGAGTGGTGAGAGTGGGCACTTTTTTCTTGTTCCTGATCTTAGAGGGAAAGGTTTCAGCCTTTCACTGTTGAGTGTGATGTTAGCTTGGGCTTGTATTATATGGCCTTTGTTATGTTCCAGTATGTTCCTTCTATACCCAGTTTGTAGAGAGTTTTATCATGAAAGGATGTTAAATTTTGTCCAATGCCCTTTCTGCATTTATTGAGATGATATGATTTTTATCCTTCATTCTTTTAATGTAGTGTATCACATTTATTGATTTGTGTATGTTGACTCATTCTTGCATTCCAGGAATAAATCCCACTTCACCATGGTGTATGATCCTTTTAATGTGTTGTTGAATTCAGTTTGCTAGTATTTTTTTCAGAGGTTTTGCATCTATATTCATCAGGGGCATTGGCCTGTAGTTTTCTTTTCTTGTAGTGTCCTTATCCGGCTTTGGTATCAGGTTAATGCTCACCTCATAAAATGAGTTTGAAAGTGTTCTCTCCTTTTACATTTTTTGGAAGAGTTTGAGAAGAATTGACTTTAATTTTTCTTTGTTTGGTAGAATTCACCAGTGAAGCCATCAAGTCATAGGCTTTTCTTTGTTGGAAGGTGTTTGATTGCTGATTACTCATTATTAATCTGTTGAGATTTTCTGTTACTTCATGATTCAGTCTTGGTAGGTTGTATGTTTTAGGAATTTATCCATTTCTTCTAGGTCGTCCAATTTGTTGACATATAATAGTTCATAGTATCCTCTTATGATCCTTGGTATTTCTGTAGTACCAGATGTAATATCTTCTCTTTCATTTCTAATTTTTTTGAGTCCTCTCTTCTTTTTCTTGGTAAATCTAGATAAAACTTTATCCATTTTGTTTATCTCTTTAAAAAACTAGCTCTTAGTTTCACTAATCTTTTGTATTGTCTTTTATGTCTCAATTTATTTATTTCCACTCTTCTCTTTGATATTTCCTCCCTTCTACTACCTTTGAGTTTAGTTTGTTCTTTTTGTAGTTCCTTGAGGTGTAAAGTTAGATTATTTTTTTGAGATTTTTTTTTTTTTTTTTTGCTTAATGTAGGGTTCCACATGGCAGAAGAGGCCAGTGACAGGAGTTGGGTGTTGGCGTGCAGCTGCTCAGGTGGAGGGGCTAGCTGCAGGTGAGCCCAGCGGTGCAGGCCAGTGAGAGGATACAGAACCAGATCTGGGCCCACAAACAGCTGTGGGGGCCTTAGCTGTCAACATGTAGTTCTATGGCTACAGGGCCTCACCACAGGCACTTGCATGTCGTTGGAGGCCAGTGACAGGAGTCAGATCAGTGGCGAACTGGTCCACAGCTAAAGGGGTTAGCCCCAAATGCATGCACGGCAGTGGATCAGCTGCAGGGGTCTAGGCTGGCATCTTGCACTCATGCAGCTGCAAAGGCCAAGCTGACTTCCAGTGCAGATTGGAGGGTCCAGTTGGGGACAGGGAGGGAGTCAGTCAGGTGGCATCCGTGAAGGTGGAAACCTGTGGGGGGAAATCACAGTGGTGAAATCTGCAGGGGGTTCATGGCAGCTGTCCTGGGCTTTGGTTTCTTCAGTGGCGAAAGCTGTTGGGATCCTGCACAGAGCTGTAAACCATAGCTGCTCTTGCTGCGTAGCTGATATTGGGAGCCCCAGGCATTCTTCCTTGCTCCAACCTGTCTTTATTTGTCTTAGCTTTGTCAGTCTCTGGGTGGTGTGAAACTGAAGTGGGTCCTTCATGCAGTGATATGAAAAACTGGAGAAGTTGGTTCCTCACCTCATTCTCCCTTTCCCAGCGAGGGAACTCTTTTGAACTGGGCAGTTCCCCCTTGGCACTGAGCAGTGCCACCCTGGGGTATGTGATGATGCAGGCAAAACGAAACTGTCCTTCTTTTTCTTTGTGTGGAGTTATTCTCAGGTTTTTTGCTCCACTGTGTTTGTTGCTGAAATTTCTTAAGTAGACTCCTGAGCTCTTCCAGAGTTATTTTTGTTTGTGGATATCTGTCTAATTGTTGATATTTGTGGGGGGATAGGGGCTGGATCTCCCACCCTATATTTTGGTGACATCACTTCTTAATTATGATTTTTAAACAGTTTTATAATAAAATCCTATTTGAGTTAACTCTTTCTGTCCTATCATTATATAAGAAAGGTAAATGACAGCTGTTTTTAAAGACAAGTTTTTAATAAAAATATATTACGTTAAGTGGGTGAACTTTAAAATATGTAAATTATATCTTGATAAAGCTGTTTAGGAAGCTGTTAAAAAAAAAGACTTTACTTCTCCAAGAAACTATGATGGTAGGAGTGACTCCACAGTATTGGAGCAGCCAGTTATAACCTTCATCATAATAATCAAATCTTACTGAAAAATCTAATCAGTCCATTATGATTCAGTGAAATTCAAAACTTTTTGTAGTTTGCTAACACAGATCAAGACTCATTAAAAAGACTGGAAAACTAGATCTTAATAAGACTGGAATGAAATAGCTTGCTGTCTTTCGCTCTAACACTATTGCTCACTGCTTACAATAAATTATAATATTGAAAAACATAGTGACTTTAAGTTGAGATGTAAATCTAAGAAAGACTTTTACTTTGAAAATATAATCAAATATTGGGACAATTCCTAGCCCATGATATTCCAAGAAGTTTAAGAAGGCTGACATAAATTTTTAGAAATTCAGTTAACATTAATTGAATGCTTATTTTGTGCCATACAGTGTTTTTACTTACCTTGACAATAAGTGATAGCCATTATTCAACTGATGCAAGCAGAGTGAAACTTTTTTAAGCTTCTATTGTTTTTAACATTGGAGTATTTTAAAAGTTTTGCACAATTTGGGAGTTTTAAAGTTGCTTAGGGGGGGACCTTCAAGATGGCGGAGGAGTAAGACATGGAGATGACCTTCCTCCCCACAAATACATCAGAAATACATCTACATGTGCAAAAACTCCTACAGAACACCTACTGAACGCTGGCAGAAGACCTCAGCCTGCCCAAAAGGTAAGAAACTCCCCATGTACCTGGGTAGGGCAAAAGAAAAAACAGAGACAAAAGAGTAGGGATGGGACCTGCACCTCTGGGAGGCAGCTGTGAAGGAGGAAAAGTTTCCCTGCACTAGGAAGCCCCTTCACTGGTGGAGACGGGGGTGGGTGGGTGGGGGGAGCTTTGGAGCCACGGAGGAGAGTGCAGCAACAGGGGTGCAGAGGGCAAAGCAGAGAGATTCCCACACAGAGGATCGGTGCTGGCCAGCATTCACCAGCCCGAGAGGCTTGTCTGCTCACCCGCCAGGGCGGGTGGGGGCTGGAAGCTGAGGCTTGAGCTTCGGAGGTCAGATCCCAGGGAGAGGACTGGTGTTGGCTGCATGAACACAGCCTGAAGGGGGCTAGTGCACCACAGCTAGCCGGGAGGGAGTCTGGGAAAAAGTCTGGACCTCCCTAAGAGGCAAGAGGCCATTGTTTTGGGGTGCGCAAGAAGAGAGGATTCAGAGCACTGCCTAAACAAGCTCCAGAGACGGGCGCAAGCTGTGGCCATCAGCTTGGAACCCAGAGACGGGCATGAAACGCTAGTGCTGCTGCTGCAGCCACTAAGAAGCCTGTGTGCAAGCACAGGTCACTATCCACACCTCCCCTCCCGGGAGCCAGTGCAGCCCGCTACTGCCAGGGTCCTGTGATCCAGGGACAACTTCCCTTGGAGAACAAACGGCGTGCCCCAGGCTCTTGCAGCATCATGGCTCTGCGGCCACAAGCTCACCCCTCATTCCAGTTATAACTAGCGTACCCCTCCCTCCCACCAGCCTGAATGAGCAAGAGCCCCCTAAAAAGCCACTGATTTAACCCCCTCCTGTCTGGGCGGGGAACAGATGCGTGAGGGCAACCTACACACAGAGGAGGGGCCAAAACCAAAGCTGAACCCCAGGAGCTGTGAAAACAGAGAAGAAAAAGGGAAATCTCTCCATGCAGCCTCAGGAGCAGCGGATTAAATCTCCACTATCAACTTGATGTACCCTGCATCTCTGGAATACCTAAACAGACAACGAATCATCCCAAATTGAGGCACTGGACTTTGGAAGCAACTATAGACTTGGGATTTGCTGTCTGCGGCTGATTGTTTCTAATTTTTATGTTTATCTTAGTTTAGTGCATGTGATCATTGGTGGATTTGTTTACTGGTTTAGTTGCTCTTTTTAAATTATTCCTTTTTTATTTTTTCATTTTAATAATGTTTTTCTTTTTATTTATTTATTATGATTTTAAAATTTTTATTTATTTATTTTTCTTTCTTTTTTTCACCCTTTTCTTCAGAGCTGTGTGGCTGACAGGGTCTTGGTGCTCTAGGCTGGTGTCAGGCCTGAGCCTCTGAGGTGGGAGGGCTGAGATCAGGACATTGGACCACTAGAGACCTCCTGGCCCCAGCTAATATCAGTCGGCGAGAGCTCTTCCAGAAATCTCCTTCTCAACGCTAAGACCCAGCTGCACCCAGCAGCCAGCAAACTTCAGTGCTGGACACCCCATGCCAAACAACTAGCAAGACAGGAACACAACCCCACCCATTAGCAGAGAGGCTGCCTAAAATCATACTAAGTTCACAGACACCCCAAAACACACCACTGGACATGGCCCTGCCCATCAGAAAGACAAGATCCAGCCCCACCCAGAAGAACACAGGCACCATACCCCTCCACCAGGAAGCCTACACAAGCCACTGAACCACCCTCACCCACTGGGGGCAGACACCAAAAACAACAGGAACTACGAACCTGCAGCCTGTGAAAAGAGGACCCCAAACACAGTAAGTTAAACAAAATGAGAAGATAGAGAAATATGCAGCAGATGAAGGAGCAAGGTAAAAACCCACCAGACGAAACAAATGAAGAGGAAATAGGCAGTCTACCTGAAAAAGAATTCAGAGTAATGATAGTAAAGATGTCCAAATCTTGGAAATAGAATGGAGAAAATACAAGAAACGTTTAACAAGGACCTAGAAGAACTAAAGAGCAAACGAACAATGATGAACAACACAATAAGTGAAATTAAAAATTCTCTAGAAGGAATCAATAGCAGAATAACTGAGGCAGAAGAACGGATAATTGACTTGGAAGATAAAATAGTGGAAATGACTACTGCAGAGCTGAATAAAGAAAAAAGAATGAAAAGAATTGAGGACAGTATCAGAGACCTCTGGGACAACATTAAACGCACCAACATTTGAATTATAGGGGTTCCAGAAGAAGAGGAAAAAAAGGGTCTGAGAAAATATTTGAAGAGATTGTATTCGAAAACTTCCCTAACGTGGGAAAGGAAATAGTCAAGTCCAGGAAGCGCAGAGGTTCCAAACAGGATAAATCCAAGGAGAAACATGCCAAGACACATATTAATCAAACAATCAAAAATTAAATACAAAGAAAAAATATTAAAAGCAGTAAGGGAAAAGCAACAAATAATATACAGGGGTATCCCCGTAATGTTAACAGCTGATCTTTCAGCAGAAACTCTGCAAGCCAGAAGGGAGTGGCAGGACATATTTGAAGTGATGAAAGGGAAAAACCTACAACCAAGATTACTCTACCCAGCAAGGGTCTCATTCAGATTCAACAGAGATATTAAAACCTTTACAGACAAGCAAAAGTTAAGAGGATTCAGCACCACCAAACCAGCTTTACAACAAATGCTAAAGGAACTTCTGTAGGCAGGAAACACAAGAGAAGGAAAAGACCTACAAAAACAAACCCAAAACAATTAAGAAAATGGTAATAAGAACATACATATCGATAATTACCTTACATGTAAATGGATTAAATCCTCCAACCAAAAGACATAGACTGGCTGAATGGATACAGAAACAAGACCCATATATATGTTGTCTAGAAGAGACCCACTTCAGACCTAGGGAGACATACAGACTGAAAGTGAGGGGATTGAAAAAATATTCCATACAAATGGAACTTAAAATAAACCTGGAGTAGCAATTCTAATATCAGACAAAATAGACTTTATTTATTTATTTTTGGCTGCGTTGGGTCTTCATTGCTGCGGGAGGGCTTTCTGTAGTTGTGGTGAGTGGGGACTGCTCTTCGTTGCAGTGAGCGGGCTTCTCATTGCAGTGGCTTCTCTTGTTGCCAAGCATGGGCTCTAGGTATGCGGGCTCAGTACTTGTGGCTTGCGGGCTCTAGAGCGCAGGCTCAGTAGTTGTAGCATATGGGCTTAGTTGCTCTGCGACATGTGGGATCTTCCTGGACCAGGGCCCGAACCTGTGTCCCCTGCATTGACAGGCAGATTTTGAACCACTGTGCCACCAGGGCAGTCCCAAAAATAGACTGTAAAATAAACACTATTAGAAGAGACAAAGAAAGACACTACATAATGATCAAGGGATCAATCCAAGAAGAAGATATAACAATTGTAAATATTTATGCACCCAACATAGGACCACCTCAATACATAAGGCAAATGATAACAACCATAAAAGGGGAAATCGACAGTAACACAATAATAGTAGAGGAATTCAACATCCCACTCTCACCAATGGACGGATCATCCAAAATGAAAATGAATAAGGAAACACAAGCTTTAAATGACACATTAAACAAGATGGACTTAATTGATATTTATAGGACATTCCATCCAAAAATAGCAGAATACACTATCTTCTCAAGTGCTGATGGAACATTCTCCTGGATAGACCATATCTTCAGTCACAAATCCAGCCATGGTTAATTTAAGAAAATTGAAATCATATCAAGTATCTTTTCTGACCACAACACTATGAGACTAGAAATCAATTACAGGAAAAAATCTGTAAAAAATACAAACACATGGAGGCTAAACAATACACTACTAAATAACAAAGAGATCACTGAAGAAATCAAAGAGGAAATCAGAAAATACCTAGAAACAAATGACAATGAAAACATGATGACCCAAAACCTGTGGGACGCAGCAAAAGCAGTTCTAAGAGGGAAGTTTATAGCAATAAAATCCTACCCCAAGAAACAAGAAATATCTCAAATAAACAACCTAACCTTACACCTAAAGCAATTAGAGAAAAAAAAACCCCAAAGTTAGCAGAAGAAAAGAAATCATAAAGATCAGAGCATAAGTAAATGGAAAAGAAATGAAGGAACCAGTAGCAAAGATCAATAAAACTAAAGGCTAGCTCTTTGAAAAGATAAACAAAATTGATAAGCCATTAGCCAGACTCATCAAGAAAAAAAGGGAGAAGACTCAAATTAACAGAATTAGAAATGAAAAAGGAGAAGGAACAGCTGACACTGCAGAAATACAAAGGATCATGAGAGATTACTACAAGCAGCTGTATGGCAATTAAATGGACAACGTGGAAGAAATGGGCAAATTCTTAGAAAAGTACAACCTTCCAAGACTGAACCAGGAAGAAATAGAAAATATAAACAGACCAATCACAAGCACTGAAATTGACATTTGATTAAAAATCTTGCAACAAGCAAAAGCCCAGGACCAGATGGCTTCACAGGTGAATTCTATCAAACACTTAGAGAAGAGCTAACACCTATCCTTCTCAAACACTTCCAAAATATAGCAGAGGGAGGAACACTCCCAGACTCATTCTACAAGGCCACCATCACCCTGATACCAAAACCAGACAAAAATGTCACAAAAAAAAACTGCAGGCCAATATCACCAATTAACATGTATGCAAAAATCCTCAACAAAACACTAGCAAACAGAATCCAGCAGCACATTAAAAGGATCATACACCATGATCAAGTGGGGTATATCCCAGGAATGCAAGGATTCTTCAATGTACGCAAATCAATCAATGTGATACACCATATTAACAATTTGAAGAATAAAAACCATATGACCATCTCAATAGATGCAGAAAAAGCTTCCAACAAACTTCAACACCCATTTATGATAAAAACTCTCCAGAAAGTAGGCATAGAGGGAACCTACCTCAACATAATAAAGGTCATATATGACAAACCCACAGCCAATATCATTTTCAATGGTGAACAACTGAAACCATTTCCACTAAGATCAGGAACAAGACAAGGTTGCCCACTCTCACCACTATTATTCAACATAGTTTGGAAGTTTTAGCCACAGCAATCAGAGAAGAAAAAGAAATAAAAGAAAAAGAAGAAGTAAAACTGTCACTGTTTGCAGATGACATGATACTATACATAGAGACTCCTAAAAATGCTACCAGAAAACTACTAGAGCTAATTAATGGATTTGGTAGAGTAGCAGGGTACAAAATTAACGCACAGAAATCTCTTGCATTCCTATACACTAATGATGGAAAATCTGAAAGAGAAATTAAGGAAACACTCCCATTGACCATTGCAACAAAAAGAATAAAATACCTAGGAATAAACCTACTGAAGGAGACAGAAGACCTGTATGCAGAAAACTATAAGACACTGTTGAAAAAGAAATTAAAGATGCTACTAACAGATGGAGAGATACACCATGTTCTTGGATTGGAAGAATCAACATTGTGAAGATGACTGTATTACCCAAAGCAATCTACAGATTCAATTCAATCCCCATCAAAGTACCAATGACATTTTTCACAGAAGTAGACAAAAAATTTCACAATTTGTATGGAAACACAAAAGACCCCGAATAGCCAAAGCAATCTTGAGAAAGAAAACCAGAGCTGGAGGAATCAGGCTCCCTGACTTCAGACTGTACTATAAAGCTACAGTAATCAAGACAGTATGGTACTGGCACAAAAACAGAAATATAGATCAATGGAACAGGATAGAAAGCCCAGAGATGAACCCACACACATATGATCACCTTATCTTTGATAAAGGAGGCAAGAATATACAATGGACAAAAGATAGCCTCTTCAATAAGTGGTGCTGGGAAAACTGTACAGGTACTCATAAAAGAATGAAATTAGAAGACTCCCTAACACCGTATACAAAAATAAACTCAAAATGGATTAAAGACCTAAATGTAAGGCCAGGCAGTATAAACTCTTAGAGGAAAACAGGCGGAACATTCTATGTCATAAATCACAGCAAGATCCTTTTTGACTCACCTCCTAGAGAAATGGAAATAAAAACAAAAATAAACAAATGGGACCTAATGAAACTTCAAAGCTTTTGCACAGCAAAGGAAATCATAAACAAAGCAAAAAGTCAACCCTCAGAATGGGAGAAAATATTTGCAAATGAAGCAACTGACAAAAGATTAATCTCCAAAATATACAAGCAGTTCATGCAGCTCAATATCAAAAAAACAAACAACCCAATCCAAAAATAGACAGAAGACCTAAGTAGACATTTCTCCAAATAAGAAACACAGATTGCCAACTAACACATAAAAGGATGTTCAACATCACTAATCATTAGAGGAATGCCAATCAAAACTACAATGAGGTATCACCTCACACTGGTCAGAATGGCCATCATCAAAATATCTACAAACAATAAATGGTTGAGAGGGTGTGGAGAAAAGGGAACCCTCTTGCACTGTTGGTTGGAATGTAAATTGATACAGCCACTATGGAGAACAGTATGGAGGTTCCTTAAAATACTAAAAATAGAACTACCATAAGACCCAGAAATCCCACTACTAGGCATATACCCTGAGAAAACCATAATTCAAAAAGAATCATGTGCCACAGTGTTCATTGCAGCTCTATTTACGATAACCAGGACATGGAAGGAAGCTAAGTGTCCATCGACAGATGAATGGATAAAAAAGATGTTGCACATATACACAATGGAATATTACTCAGCCATAAAAAGAAATGAAATTGAGTTATTTGTAGTGAGGTGGACCTAGAGTCTGTCATACAGAGTGAAGTAAGTCAGAAAGAGAAAAACAAATACCGTATGCTAACAGGTATATATGGAATCCAAAAAAAAAATGGTTCTGATGAACCTAGGGGCAGGACAGTAATAAAGATGCAGATATGGAGAATGGACTTGTGGACATGGGGAAGGGCAAGGGTAAGCTGGGACAAAGTGAGAGAGTAGCATTGACATATATACACTACCAAATGTAAAATAGATGGCTAGTGGGAAGCAGTTGCACAGCACAGAGAGATAAGCTTTGTGCTTTGTGACCACCTAGAAGGGTGGGATAGGGAGGATGGGAGGGAGACACAAGAGGGAGGGTTTATGGGGATTTATGTAAACATATAGCTGATTCACTTTGTTATACAACGTAAACAATCACAACATTGTAAAGCAATTATACTCCAATAAAGATGTTTAAAAAAAGTTGCTTAGAGAAGAACTGAGCGTATCTTGAACTAGTAAGAGAAGGCAATTTTGCAGTAGATGGAAGGGAAATAAAAATAAAATCCAGATCGAAGTTGCACCCAGAGTTGAAAACAAGCAGAGACCCAGCATATATACAGAAGGCAAGTGTGATAATATGAAAACAAAAACTTAACTTGGATATATGGGTGGAAGGTAAAACATTTCAATGAACTTAATGCAATGAGACTGTACTATGTATCTGAAAGGTATAATTGGGAAGGGAAGAGGAATATTCAAGCATCATGAAGTATATTTCAACCAAATAACGTAACATTTTGTAATACTGGAGACTTTTTTTTTTCCAAATACACCTATGTTGCTTTTAGCCAGCTGATGGCAACATTGCTAAAAACTAATATGCATCCTATTTGTAGAATGGCAGTTCAAAGTATTTTGAATTAGTTTGCCTATAGTTGACAAGTAAAGGATGGAAGCAATATTGATGATATGCATATTTATACAGGATTACTGCTTTTAAATGAGTAAATGTCTATAGCTATCCTAATATTGTCCCCTTTTTTCCTAACAAATACTGTAATTTAAAATTGTAACAGTTTTAAAAATTGAGATATAGTTGATATATAACATTGTATTAGTTTCAGGTATGCAACATAATGATTCAATGTATGTATTGCAAAATGATCACCATAATAAGACTAGTTAACATCCATCATCATACATAGGTACAAAATTTTTTTCTTGTGAAAAGAACTATTAATTAAGGCATTTGAAGTGAAAGTATATAGTGTACAATATTTAGTAACAGCACTGCTTCATATGTGTGCTATGTAACGTTTGATTCTACCTCATTTTGGTACCTCTTTTTTTAACTTACGGGTTTTTAAAATTTTTGTTGAAATATAGTTGATTTACAATGTAGAGTTAGTTTCAGATGTACAGCAAAGTGACTCAATCATAAATATATATTAAAAATATATATACTTTTTTTACACTCTCTTCCATTATAGATTATTACAAGATATCAAGTATCTTGATACTTGATATCAAGTATCAAGTAGGTGCTATACAGTAGGTGCTTGTTGGTTATCTATTTTATATATAGTAGTGAGTATATTTTAATCCCAAACTCCTAATTTATCCCTCACCCCTTTCCCCTTTGGTAACCATAAGTTTATTTTCTGTGTCTGTGAGTCTGTTTCTGTTTTGTACGTAAGTTCATTTGTATCATTGTTTAAGATTCCACATATAAGCGATATCGTGTAATATTTGGCATACTTCACTTAGTATAATGATCTCTAGGTCCATCCATGTTGCTACAAATAGCATTATTTCATTCCTTTTTATGGCTGAATAATATTCTATTGTATATATGTACCACATCTTTTTGTTGTTTTTGTTCATAAGGATCATTTCAGGTGTTATTTATTTATTTGAAATTTTTTTAAATTTATTTATTTTTGGCTGTGTTGGGTCTTTGTTGCTACGCATGGGCTTTCCCTAGTTGCAGCAAGTGGGAGTCACTCCTCGTTGCAGTGCATGGGCCTCTCATTGAGGGGGCTTCTCCTGTGGCAGAGCATGGCCTCCAGGCACATGAGGCAAGTAGTTGTGGCATGCGGGCTCAGCAGTTGTGGCACACGAGCTCTAGAGCGCAGGCTCCACGACATGTGGGGTCTTCCTGGACCAGGGCTCGAACCTGTGTCCGCCACATTGGCAGGCGGATTCTCAACCACTGCACCACCAGGGAAGCCCCAGTACCACATCTTCTTTATCCAGTCATTTGTCATACCTCTTTACATATATATATACATATATATATACACACACACACATATATATATATATAAAGTGTATTTATTTATTTATTTATTCATTTTTGTCTGTGTTGGCTCTTCGTTGCTGCGTGCGGGCTTTCTCTAGTTGTAGCAAGCAGGGGCTGCTCTTTGTGGTGTGTGGGCTTCTCATTGCAGTGGCTTCTCTTGTTGCAGAGCACGGGCTCAAGGTGCATGGACTTCAGTAGTTGCGGCTCGCGGTCTTCAGTAGTTGCAGCATGCAGGCTTCAGTAGTTGTGCCTCATGGGCTCTAGAGAGCAGGCTCAGTAGTTGTGGCACACGGGCTTAGTTGCTCGGCGACCTATCGGATCTTCCTGGACCAGGGCTTGAACCCATGTCCCCTGCATTCGCAGGCAGATTTTTAACCACTACGCCACCAGGGAAGTCCCTGTTGTACCTCTTTATAATGACACTCTAGTGGTACGTGAGGGTGGATCCTGGAATCCCGATATTATTCAACCCTATTTAGATATTCTCTTGGGATGCATAAGATTAAGAAATTATTGAAATAGATCTCAGAAGTCCATTGGAACATATAATCACCACCATATCTGTTTGTACCTCATTGTAGAAGGTTAGTCATACAGCTTTTCACCTGGTTCACAGTCTTTCTCTCCGACACGATTCTGTTATGATTTTGGATGACCTCCTATCCATGTAGGTCATCCAGCACCCTAGCCTCTCAATTCTTCACCATATTCAGTTCCAGTGATTAGTCTCATGATCATATCCCTGACCCTTGGTTCTGAATTAAGGAAGGATCACCCACCTTATGGAGCATTTGGAAATGTGTGGGTGCTTTGGGTTGTCACACTGACTAGGAGGTGCTACTGATATGCAGTGCCCATTGGCCAGAGATGCTAAACATCCTGCATTGTGAAGGTTAGTCCCACACAGTAAAAAAAATTGTCATCTCCACAATACCAAAAGTGTTTCCATTAAGAAATATTACTCTTGGCCTTGTCATTACCAATAACTGCATCAACTCCAGAATCTCTGTTTCTAGCATCTTATTCTTTGACCCCCATGTCTTTTTGTACTTACACTCCAGCAATTCTCTGACATGATTACAAACTGAAATTCATTGACCTTACCACTTTCCCCTAATTATTACCACCTTCTTTTCCATTATGCTTTCACTTCCCTCCTCATGAAGCAAGTACTCCATGTTCTGTCATTGTCACTTTTTAACATATATCCTCAAGTCTGCTCATCTGTCCCTCTGTCATATTCACATGGAAAAAATCCATGCCTATTTTGTTTTGAATCTCTACCCACTTTTCTTCTGGACCCAAGCAGCTGAATGTCTCTAAAGAAAAACACAACCATGCTGATTGGTCTTAATTTAAGTTCATAACCAAGAACTTCAGGTGGGACCTCAACACTCTGTGTAAGACTGTTATACTTTCCCAGTACATTTAGCCCCCAAGTTTCCCCAACATTCCTTTCTCCTATCTTCTTAGACCTCTAGCATCTACCCCCTCCTTAGTGCCTTAATCTCAGCTTCTTATTTCACTGAGAAAGCAGAAGTAACCTGAAAAAATTTTTCTCTTTTTTTTTTTCATTACTAAGCCTACAAACCACTGGAATCTGTACTCCTCCCAGTCTTACTTCCGTTATAGTGTTCTTTGTCTCAGGATTTGCTTTTTCACCAGTCATCCGGGTGGTGGGGCCCCAAACCTCGAATCATCCTTGTCTTTTCTCTTTCTTTCACATTGCATGTCTAATCCCTCATCAAATCCTGTGGGCCGTTATTTGAAAATCGATCCAGAATTCTGCTGCTTTTCAACACTGCTACTGTCCAGGTTATCACTACCTCTTGCTTGTACCTCTGCATACTCTCCTAGCTCATCTCCCTCTTCAGCTCTTGCTCCAGACAATCTTTTTCTCCATTTTTTGGTTAGAATGGTTCTTTTAAAACTGAAAACATATCGTGTCACTCCCTTGCTCAAATTTGTCTCATGACTCCTCATTGCACAATAGAATGAAACGTCTTCACTGCCCTGCAAGGCTTCCATGATTAGTCTTGTTGTTACTTCTGTGACTTCACTTTCTACTACATGTCACCTCACTGATTCCTCTTTCACCATACTGACTTTCTTGGTGTTCCTTGAATACTGCAAGCCCTATTCTTTCTCAAAGTCTGCTCTTTTCCTGTTTATATTAAAATAGTTTATCTTTTCACTTCTTCAAGTTTTTCTGCCCAAATGGGACTCTGTCGATCTTTAGAACATATGAAACAATGGAAAACAAACACACTAGTAAAACCTACATAACTGTTGATGTTAATGTTTACAGTAACAGAAGTTAGGAGGAGGGGGTGGTTGGAAGAGTTAAGTTTCTTTTTTGCTTTGGTGGAACATGTGGAGGATAAGAAACTCTAGATATTGATTCAAAATTAGTTTATTAAATTAATCAAATTAAATGCTTGAATAATATTAAATATATGTTCAGAAGTTTTAAAGGTGACCACAAGAATAGGAATTGAGTATTTAATTTTTAAAGAATTAGAAGAAATTAAAAAAAAAAATAAAGAAAGCTCCATAAATTCAACACAAGCCAGGAAGAAGAATGGAAGGAAGGGAAGAAGGAAAGACAGAACAAAGGAGAGGAACAGTATATAAGAGACATGGTAAATAAAAAAGATAGGATGATCCAAACATACCAATAATCACAATATACGTAATAAAGTTGAAATGTATTTTAAAAAAAGAAAAAAAGAGAGACTATGAGATTGTGAAAGAGATGCACCTAAAACATAACGATCCCTAAAGCTAAAAAAATAAAGAATAAAATTATGATATCCTGCAACTAGCTTGTACCAGCTTGTGAGATCGATTTTGCGTATCTCTTTCCAGCATCTCCTTCATGTTTGTTGCTTGAAATCAATCATGGTACAAGTACTTAATGCCATAGAAATTGACAAGCATTACAAGTCATAGCTGTCCCCTGAAAAAAGAGCTTGTTTGCCAGCACACAATTGAATATGTTCCAGGTAAATGCTAACAAAAAGAAAATATAACAATATTACTTTGAGACAAAATTAAAGAAAAAACCATTAATAAGGATAAAGAGGGTAATTTCATGTTGATAAAAATGGATAGTTTGCAAAGAAAATATAAAATTCATGAATTTTTGTGTACCTGACAACATTAAGCAAAATTTGGTGAAATTACAAAAGGAAATCAATGAATCCACAAGTGTATTTACTATCTTCTAGTATATTTAATCTATATTATATTCAGAAATCAACAATTCAAATAGAGAAAATGTGAGCAAGGCTACTTTCTTTTCAAACCCCTGTGGAACATTCACCCCTGTGGAACATACATCTTATGCCACAAAGTTCAACAAGTTCAAAAAAAGCAAAAATCATTTAGGCTATGTACCCTGAGTAGGGTATAATATAATTATGATTTTACAAAATAAGTGGCCAAATGTTTCTATCCACTTAGAAATTCCAAACTCATCTATATGATTTTGGGTTAAGGAGGAAATAAAAAGTCAGTTTATGAACTACAGTGAAATATCAAAACCTTTGAAATTCAGCCAAAATTTAATTTTCAACTCAAGATACTAGAAAATAAATAAATAAACTCAAAGAAAATTTTTAATGGCCTTAATAAAGATAAAAGGAAAAAATCCATAAACTATAAAACAACTCCTCTTCTCCTTCCCCAAAATGAATTGAACATATACAGCTAAACTTTGATTGTTAATGACATGTTTGTGGATCTAGGAAATTCAAGAGAATCAAGTCATAAACTATTAGAACTAACCAGATAATTCAGCAACAAGTTCAGAACAAGGTCAACATACAAAATAAAGTAGACTTTACAAGTAAGAATATATTTTAAAATACTATTTTTAAATTTCTATTTACAATGATAAATCTGTTTCTGTGGATGTAGTCACACTTTAGATACCTCATATATGTGGAATCATGCAGTGTTTGACTTTTTGTGACTGGCTTATTTTACTTAGCATAATGTCTTCAAGGTTCATCCATTTGGGAGCATGTGACAGGATTTCCTTCCTTTTTAAAGCTGAATAATATACTATTGTACATATATACCACATTTTGTTTGTCCATTCATCCATCAGTGGACATTTGGCTTGCTTTTAACTCTTGGCTATTGTGAACAGTGCTGTTGTGAACCTAAGTGTGCAAAGACCTTGCTGTCAGTTCTTTTGCATATATCCAGAAGTGGGATTCCTGGATATATATTAGTTCTCTCCCTTTTTTTTTTTTAATTTTTGAAATATCTCCTACAGTTTTTCATTAAAGTTGCACCACTTTACAATGCCACCAACAGTGTGCAAGGGTTTCAGATTTTCCACATCCTTGCCAACATGTTTTTTGTTTTTTCAATAATAGCCTTCCTAATGGGTGTGAGGTGATACCTTATTGTGAATTTGATGTACGTTTCTCTGATGAGACATGATACTTTACATAGAAAATTCTAAAGATTTATAAAACAGCTACTAGCATTAACAAGAGTTTAGCCATTTCATAGGATACAAGGTCAAAATACAAAAATCAAAAGTTTTTATATATTAACACTAAACGATTGGAAAATGAAATAAAAAACTTTCAACTTACTATAGCATCAAAAATACAATTCTGGGCTTGCCTGGTGGCGCAGTGGTTGAGAGTCCGCCTGCCGATGCGGGGGACGCGGGTTCGTGCCCCGGCCCGGGAGGATCCCACATGCTGCGGAGCGGCTGGGCCCGTGAGCCATGGCCACTGAGCCTGAGCGTCCGGAGCCTGTGCTCTGCAAGGGGTGAGGCCACAGCAGTGAGAGGCTCGCGTACCTCAAAAATAAATAAATAAATAAAAATTTAAAAATACAATTCTTAGAAATAAGTTCAAGAAAAAATAGGTAAGCCACTAAATGTTGGAAAGAATGTGGAGAATGGAGAATTTTCATCCATTGGTGGCACAAGTTCTAAGGGAAAGCTATAGAAGTTTCTAATAAATGAAACAGTCACCTACCATATGACTCAGCAGTTCTACTTCTAGGTATTTACTCAAGAGAAATGAAAACATGTATACACACATACACACAAAATGCACAGGAATATTCATAGCAGTTTTATTCATAATAGTCAAGAACTGGAAACAGCCCAGGTGTCCATCTATAGGAAAATGTATAACAACATTATAATTATGTAATGGAATAAAAGTCAGCAATACAAAGAAATGAACTACTTATACATGTAACAATGTGGATGAATTGCAAAAACATTGTAAGTGAAAGAATCCAAACACAAAATTATGCATACTGTATGACTCCATTTGTAAGAATTTATAGAACAGGCAAAACTAATCTATAGAGATATATATATTAAAAAAAAAGAGAGTTGTTGCCTGCCTCTTGGAGCTAAGGATGGGGATTGACTAGGAAAAGACATAAGCCAACTTTCTGGAGTGATGGAAATGTCCTTTACTTTGATCTGGGTGTGAGTTACCCAGTGTTTTCATTGTCAAAATTCATAAAATCATACAGTTAAGACGTACGCATTTCACTGTATATAAATTTTACCTCAAAAAATAGTAATGAGAACTATAAATAAATATTGATCTTTAGTTAAGAAGTGAATGCTGAAGTGTTTAGGGGGGAACTGTACAGATGTCTGCAACTTCCTTTGAAATGCACCAACAAAATAAGATGGAAGATAGCTATGTGATAAAGCAAGTATAGCAAAATTAATTGTAACCTATAGGTAATGGGTACATGGTTGTGCACTGAGTTTCTTTAAACTTGTCGGCATGTTTGAAATTTTTTATAATAAAATAGTAAGGGAAAATGCACTTTGGAGAATTCTGACTTGATTATAAAGGGATAAAATCATTTCCCCTTCTCTCCCTTGGAATCACATGACAGACAAGGAGAATAAGAAACAAAAATTCAGTTCCTTTTTACAGCAAACCTAGGTCACAGTTAAAACCCTGTATTTCAGAAGACATGGAAGAGTAGCCAAAACCAGGTAAGATTGGTGAAGACATCCAAAAGGAAGCAAAAATAAGATAACAGGGAGAGAAGACTTAGGTGCTGTAGACTTCTGAAAGATCAAGCAAAAATACAGTCTTAGATGACAGTCACATGAGGTACACATCCTAATCACCTGTCTGCAATAGTGGAATGAGTCTGCATCTGTTTGTGTAGGAGCTTCCTAGAACTAGTTTGCTTCCAGAGAAGAGGAGGAGGCAGGACTTAATGAAGAATAACACAGACAAGGTGTATCTGCAGGAGGCAGCTTTCCTCATAGCAGCCAAGAAAAAAAATTCCTTATATTATAAAAAACCAAACAAACCATAACCAAAATAACCTGGCTAATGGAATTCATCAGAAAAAATATTAGATTCATATATAAAACTTCACCAGCCTGCAGCACAGCACAGGGCCTTCTGCCACATAACTTTCTACAAATAGGAAATCTTGGAAAAACTCTTCTCTTTCAAAAACGAGTCCTGAAAAATGAACCAACATAGTATCAACAAAAATAGATTAGGATAAGAATGGAGGAAGGAAACAGGAAAAGTAAATGGCAGGAAAAGAAGTTTCACCACAGATAGTTGCTGCAGAGAAGATGAAAATATTTTACTGTGAATAAAAATATTAATGAAATAATTTCCTCCAAAAAGCACATGTTTAAGGTGGAAATAAATGTAAGAACTTAGAGAAAAGGTGGTGAGACATGGGAACAAATGAAAGCAAGTTGGCAGACAAAGCAAAGAAGTAAAAGAAAATAAATAAAATTATCTCAGGAAAAAAATATATATTTCTGGGTTTTATATGAATGTATGTGTGTATAAATATTGTTGAACTTATTACATTTAATATAAATTAAAAGGAAAAGAACAAGTTACGGATACACAAAACAATATGGATGAATCCCTAATTTAAAACACTACGTTAGGACTTCCCTGGTGGTGCAGTGGTTAAGAATCTGCCTGCCAATGCAGGGGAAACGGGTTTGAGCCCTGGTCCGGAAAGACCCCACATGCCGTGGAGCAACAAAGCCCATGCTCCACAACTACTGAGCTTGTGCTCTAGAGCCCATGCTCTGCAACAAGAGAAGCCACCACAATGAGAGGCCCGCGCACCGCAACAAAGAGTAGCCCCTGCTTGCTGCAACTAGAGAAAGCCCGCTTGCAGCAACAAAGACCCAACACCGACAAAATAAATAAATGTTTAAAAAAACAAAAACAAAAAATCCCCACCATGTTGAGAAAAAGAAGTCAGACGTGAAAGAGTACATAGTGTATTATTCCATTTAGATGACATTCTAGAATAGGAAATATTAATCTAGGATGATATAAATCAGAGCAGTGCTGTCTGGATGTGGGAGGAATTGACCTAGAAAGGAGTATCAGGGAAATTTCTTGAGTATGGAGATGTTCTATATCTTGAACAGGGTGTTGGCTACACAGAAGCATACAATTATCAAAGCTCATTAAACTAATCACTTAAAATGTGTGCACTGTTTCATTCTAATTATGCTTCAGTTAAACAAAACATACTGTGGAAGAAAGGATTTCTGAAGTAAATGACAGAGATTCAACACATGTATAATTGGAGTCTTCAAAGAAGAAAAGGAGTGATGGAACAGGACAATTATTGAAGCTATAATCCAAAAACAATTTTCAGAAATAAAAAACTTCTAAGAACATAACATGAACCAGGGAAAATTGATCTAATATGTCATCCCCTGTTTATGTTTCAGTAAAGTTTCTGGACTCAAACAAATAAAGAATAGTGATGTAAAAAAAGTTCATGTCATGTATAAGGGGGAAAAAACAAAGATGAGACAACTCTGAAAGGCTATCTGGGCTCCAGAGCTCCTTACACGATGGCGTGAAGCCTCTGTTGTAACCACAGTGCAGATCAACATTTCCCTCTGCCTGCTCCTGCTTCCCTAAGTTTCTAATAGGTGTTGCTTCTAAGCACCCTCTCCCACACAAATCTCCACCCCACATTTTCAGGCATTCCAACCCAAGACATACCACAAAGAAACCTCAATTAATTCTGAAAAGTAGAAATAGTATAGATGACGATCTCTGAGAATAATGCAATAAAACTGCAATCAATAACAAAACTAGAAAACCAGTCACTAGCACTTAAATATTAAAAAAAAAAAAGTTATTGGGTTAAGAAGGAAATGTGAACAAATTGCAGAATATTTTTAAAAGAATAACATTCTAGAATTATCAGAACCCATAGGATAGAGCTAAAACAGTGCTCAAAAAATGTATGGCCTTATATATTTACATTAGCAAACAAGAATAAATGAAAGTAAATATTCAACTGAAGAATTAAATAGAATCTGAAGATTGAAATAGAAATTAATGAATTAATGTGGAATTAATAAATGAATACAAGAGTATTTTTTTTGGAAAAGAAAAGTAAGAAGCAATAAAATAGGTTGAATCTTTAGCTTACCTAATTAAGAAAGTAGAAAGCACAACTATACAAAATAACAAGTAAGTGACAATAAACATAGACACAGGGAAAAAAAATCATGGCAGAATACTTAGTTCAACTCTGCAAATAAATTTGGAAGCCTGGATGAAATAGATCATTTTCTAGGAAAATTATGATGTACCAAAACGCCCTCCAGAACAAATAGAAAATTAAAATGATTTGCCAAAAAGGTATCTTTCTTTGCAATAAATACTTGGCCAAATTCAGATGAGTGCTACCACATCAGTAAAGAGCAGATAGATTCAATCTCATTAAAACTACTGTAAAACATGGAAAGAAAAGATTTTTTCCAAATATTTTTGGAAGAAATGAATCAATCTCTTACTAATATAGAAATTCCAGATAAAATATTACCAAATAGAATTCAGCAGCACATCAAAAAATAATATATCACACCAAGTGGAGTTTATTCCAGTGATGCAAGGATAATTCAATACTAAGAAAATTATTTAAAATTGTATTAATAGATTTATGATGAAAAATCATATAGTTTATATGGATGCTAAAATGGATTTAAGACAATTTGGTTTCCATTCTTATAAGAAATAAAAATAAGATGAGTAGATAGTTACCTATATAAAACTATATTATATATTAATATATTAAGGTGTATTTTTTAGTATATTAAAATACAGCTCTCAACTCAAAATCTGGCATAGTATTTCCTATGAAGTAGAGAGATTCCCACTAAAATCAGGAACAAGTTGAGTATGTCCATCAATATTATTATTTAATATTGTTCAGGAGGAACTTAATAATCAATTCAATAAGAAAAGAAAGAAATTAGAGGTATAAAAGTTGGAAAATAGGGAATTCCCTGGTGGTCCAGTGGTTAGGACTCTGTGCTCTCACTACTGAGGGCCTGGGTTCAATCCCTGGTCAGGGAACTAAGATCGCACATTCCATAAGCTGTGCAGCATGGCAAAAAAAAAAAAATATATATATATATATATATAGAAAATAGGAGTAAAATTATCAATATTTGCAGACATTCAATTCCTGGAAGCTAAGGAGGAATCAGCTGAAAAACTCATAACAAATAAGAAATTTCAGTAAGCTTAATATATATTAACAATCTTTATGTATACAAGCAACAATCAGTACTAGAATCAGTGCCCCCCAAAAAGTAAGAGGCCCAGGAAAAAAAAGATCTACAAAGAGAAAATTTTTAAATGAGCCTCGGAAACACAAATAAAGACTTAACCAGCTGGAAGGGAATACCATGGTCTTTGATTAGGAAGACTCAACATTCTAAAATGTTAACATGATTCAAATAAAATTTAACTTGATTTAAATAAAATTACAAGTAAAATGTTTAGGGGAAGGGGATCTAGACAAGCTCAATGTGAAGTTTATGTGAAAACCCAAACAAACAAAAATTACCAAGAAAAATCTGAAAAGAAAGGTAATAGAAGGGAGATACCCCTACCGGATTATAACATTTATTATAAAGCCTCACTAATTAAAATATACTATAAAGCTTCACTAATAAGAAGACAGATGGAACAGAATAGAAAGTTCAGAACCTGACCTAAACACACATGAAATCAATGGGGAAAATATGGACTATTTAACAGGTAGTGGTGAGACAACTATGATTGTATGTGATAATTTTCTAGATGATTACAAATGGATAAAACATTTAAAACTGAAAAATAAAATCTTAAAAGTGGCAGAAAAAATCATGGTTTGAAAATGAGTATATATATATATAATATACATATATGTATATAAAATTGTGGAGAATGCTTTTTAAAGTATCACAGTAAATTTTAAAGTATCACACTAAATTCAAAAGTAAGGGCTTCCCTGGTGGTGCAGTGGTTGAGAGTCCGCCTGCCGATGCAGCGGACACGGGTTCATGCCCTGGTCCGGGAAGATCCCACATGCCGCGGAGCGGCTGGCCCCGTGAGCCATGGCCGCTGAGCCTGCGCGTCCCAAGCCTGGGCTCCACAACGGGAGAGGCCACAACGGTGAGAGGCCCGCATACCGCAAAAAGAAAACAAAAACAAACAAACAAAAAAAAAGTGAGAAAGGAAAAGATTCATTTAGTACATTAAAGTTTTTACATTTTTTTCCTAGGTTTAAAATACTATAATTACTGTCAGAAGAAAAATACAAAATATGAAGAAGATTAGAAATACCCAACAGACAATTATAATTTCCCTAAAGTATAAATAACTCCTATAAATCACTAAGAAAAATAGAAAAAAAAAGACAAAAGAAATATAATTATCTGTTAAGGCTGATGCTCAACTTCATTTTTAATAAGAGAAATGAAACTTTATAATATAGTGAAAGAAACAAACTACACTGAAAAACCAGATTGGTGTTTTGCCAGTGGTATGGAGAAACAAGTATTTTCCTATGTTCTTTGTGTAGGTGTAAATTGATATGATCTTGGAGAGAGGGAGAATTAAACAGCTTTCAAAATTACAGTTATACACACCCTTTGGTCCAGCAATTTCACTTCTAGGGATATATCCTAGGGATGCAAAATGTATATACGAGCACCATTATTTATTGCAACATTGCTTAAGCTGGCAAAAGATTGAGAACAACCCAAACATCTAGCTAGCCTGCTCTCAGCCCACAAAGCCAGGCATCAGGCTCCAGAGCTCTGTCCACCCAGGGTAAGAGTTACCTTTTCCTTATGCACACATAGGCATGTATTCTCAAAGGGAGAAATTAGAGACTCTTGTGGAAGCAAGCCTAGACTTTTATGATTTTTGTCAATCCTTTATTGTTGTACACATAATTTAATTGCACTTTTACCCACCTGGCTTTATCAAATCCTTCCAAAGATTTCTAATCCAGTTTTAATAAAATAGGAACAACTCTCTTTATGCAGTTATATTTCATTATTTATGTAATAATTATGTAACTAACCTGTTACAACAAATATACACACTTAGGAATAAATAGATCTGACAATTGGCATCAGCTCAACTGGTGGGAGTAGTTGTGCTCTGGCATGATGCTAAGTAGCCTGCCTGCTACAAGTATTCACCATCCAAGATAACAGTTGCAAATCTGAAAGACGGATTGGAGAGATTTGGTTAATCCAGCAAGTTGGTTAAGTGGTCATTTGCGAGAGCTTTTATTGCATTCTGACAATAAGTAAAGAGCAATCCATTATGTTCCAATATAAATAAAATCAGAGTAATCCTAATAAAAAATTATTATCTTCATAATAATTAGTATCTTCATAAAAAATTAGTATCTTCACATTTTTGTGTTATGACTGCTTTTTCTTCATTTATGACTTCCATATGAGCCCACATTCTTTCCAATATGTTGCAGGCTTTGGTCAGAGAGTTACAAAATGATGTCCATTCAATAAGGCGACAAATCAGAGAACTTAAAAAGGTGCAGAAAAACAGGGATGCTTGTAAAACCTCAACCCATAAAGCCCAGACCTTGGCAGCATCTATCCTGAACATTTCACGGTCAGATCTAGAGGAAATATTGGACACAGAAGATGAAGAAGTAAGTTCACTTAAATATTTATTAATAATGGGCTTGTTACACATTGAATGTAAGTACATATTTTTGTTTTATAATTCTTAGAATTTCATCTTTAAGGTAATATTAATGAAGGCAAGAATATCAGTGTACCAATGAAAGATATATCAAAAGTATTAACCAACTCAAAAAACCTTTAGAGAAATTTAACTATGTAACACAGAAGTAAGCCAGTACACATAACCTTTAGAACTGCTTGCTTGTTATTCAAGTCAGTTATCCTTTCCTGTCTCTTCCATCTTCTATAGTTCATCATATATCTTTTAAGCTAGTATTTTTAATTAAGCCTGTTTGAATGGATTTAGTTAGCTGGGTCAGGATTGATTTGAGGATTTTTCGTCCTACATGAGATTTTTTAATGTAGTGAATATATTGGCTTTTCTAGCTAAATTCAAAGTTATTGTTGATCAAGTTATAGAAAAAGATATTTATTGCTTTAAAGTGGGGAAAATACTCCCATCTGAGTGAATTTATGTGCATATACATATAGGTCTTCAGTAGCATTTCTGTACCTCCTGAGGAGGGCACTGCATTTTTGATAGTTATTGCCTCATAAACAGCAGAATCTCATACACAGTCTTCCGTGAAACCTGTGGAGGATACTCAATCCTGTTCTATTGTGAAGTCTCTGAACTTTAATACATAAATATTAGATTTTTTTATTGTTTAGAAAGATTAAAGAGATGATGGTACTCTTAGCTTCCCCATAAATATTTGCTCAATGACTAAATAAAATGATAGACTTAAATGTTTGTATGAGAACATCCTTCAACACCCCTCCCCCATCAGTTTCTCAAAAAATTTCTGGAATAGAGCAGATCTACAACTTGTAAAAGTTTTTAAACTGCTAAGAATTCTTAGAAAAGAGGTCAAAGGAGTCCTGCAGAGATTATTTTCATCCTATGGGTGAATAGGATAGTGAATTATCAGTTTCCTATTTTCAGCACCTATGCCACAGTGTCTGTGAATTCTGAACTTTGAAGTACAAAAGCATTATGAAATACAGTATCAAATATAAGACACACAGGAAATAATAGTATCTGAGGCAAGGGTGTTAACTGTATCTTATTATGGACATTTAATTAAAATTTGATTGATAAAAAGAAACCTAACAAAAAATTAAGGTAGAGTCCTCCTCTGTTTCCTAAAAGTTTTAAAACAAACAGACTTAGCAAAATCCCTCATGTGTATATGTGTGTATACGTGTGTGTGTTCCAGATACATATTCTGGAAGACAGCATCACTGCCTTTGTGTGGTCTTAAAAGATGCCCTTGCTGGGCTTACAGATTAGAAAAAAGAACCCCCTTTGAGTATACAAATTGGAAAAAGTTGTCCCCTTTGAGTGTATTAATTAGAAAAGAATCTCTCTTGTTAGTCCCAAAGAGTAGCTAGCACATTTCTGTGAAGAAATGGCACCCTGGCCTCTGGGCAGATGCAGTTTGGAGCCAGGGATGCCAAGCACCAAAATATGCATACCACACAACCTTAAATGGAAGTCGTCCTGGAAAAAAAACACACTGTTCTGTGAAGACTCAGTGCACACACCTGGATATATTTACTAGATTTAATTATAGATCGAGCTTATTTGGACTGATCGCCGCCTGCATCTTTCAGAGGTCTAAAGAGTTGAGTGACTTACCCAAGTAGAGCCCAAACCACCTGAATTTTATGCTTTAAGCTACATCGAACTCTTGTAAATTCACGTAAAACACTATGACAACCTATGCGAAGTACCTAGCCTGATACTTGGCATACAGTAAATTTCAACAAATGTTTTCCAAATCCTTCCCTTTTTGAAAAGCCCATTTTTTGCAAACCGAATCATGATTTTAACTGAATAATCAGTTGCACATGTGAATGCATTATACTTTCAGAATATTTTACTTTGAAAATTGATGCATTGAAAATATTTAGTGACTTAACAATACTTTAAGTTGGAGCGTCTCTTACCTATCAGCTAGTTATTGGATATTTTAAATGAGTAAGCATTTAAGTACACCAGAACCATGCATGTCCTATTTTGTCTGTGATTATAACAATTACTCCTTAATTATCTACTGGTAAGTCAGAGTTTTGAGTATAAGGTTTTATGTCATCTTATGAGGGTTACTTATAAATGATTCTTCTATACAGCTCCATTTTCTTTTTCATTTTATTTTAATCACTTCCACCTCCACCTCAGTCCAGTGTGAGCTCCACTGTGAAGGCAGAAATAAAACATTCCTGAATTATATTATGAAATGTAGAAATATAGCTTTATCTTCCACATGTAGGTAGATATTTATACATTAAAGAGCATCGATTTGAATATTCCCTACTTTGAAAGGACAGGCTGCTCTTTGCTGAATCTAATTCCACCAATATTTCTCTGGATTTATTCAGTATCTAACAGTATGATCAAGTTCATATAAATGAAATTAACAACAGTGTTTTTATTTTTTTCCTTCAGGAAATCGAAAGGACAAAGATCGATGCTGAAAATGACAAGGAATGGCTGTTGTACATTCAGAAACTTCTTGAAGGACAGGTATTTTGTTTTTCTACTTCATATATTAAAACTTGCAGATAAAAATTCCAAGCCTTACTTTTTTGTTACTAGATGCCTAATTTTTTGTAAACAGACACATTACTTCTGTTAGGTAAATAAGTATTCTAGTAGGTAGACAGGAAAGTTAACTCTCCATTTGTACTTTTGGACTTAACAAATGAAGCAAATGCCTTGGGAAGGAGCCAACATGGGTCTTAGCAAAGGCATTAATTAAATTATTGAGTCAACCTCTATGCTTGCTAGACTGAAAAGGATCCATTCTCTCAGCCCTCTTAGGAAAAGAGATTGTTTATTATGTGTCTTTAAAGTTAGTAGTTGATATGGACACCTGAGGAGTTCATGGGTTTCAGTGACCTTTTACTATGGACCTGTTTCCAGTCAATTCATGTTTTCCTCACAGCCAGACAGCTGTTTATTACTGTGTCTTCCTGCATTCTCTACAATATTTTCTACTGAGACCTCGAGCAGCTTGTTAGTGGGAAGTAAATATTGATTTGGCATCCTGTCAATGCAGAAAGAATGAAAAAATTTCCACCAGAGGCCCCTCAAACATTTTCCTATCGACATTTTCTGGGCCGAGTGGAAAGCTGCATAGAGGATGACAAGGCCAAGACGAGCTGAAATCCCTGAGGGGTCTATTGAGACTGCTGCTGTGACCTGTGTGATACTTTTTCTTCCCTTTCAAGTATTTTTTTAATACACATATAGTCTGTTGGGATGTGCCCCTCTTGTAAGTGATCAGGGCAGTTTATTGGCAGGTGAGAGCCCTGCTTTTCTAGTCATAGCCAACTTTTGTTTTGATATCACTGACAGCATGTAATATATTCCAAAACTTTTTCATTATAGTTCTTTTTGCTCAACTTAATTGTTGTCTGTTTTTAAAATGAACTGGATTAAAAACAGCTTAAATATATTTCTCAAAATAGCAAAAAAAATATTGTTCTGTGAGTGCAGTATCTATGTTTTTGGAAAAGTCAAGAATAAGTAAATAATATATGAACTATTATTCATATTCTTAGTACCCATTTTATATATTTTTGAAACATTATCTGGAAACACTATTACTATCAATAGTAATAGAAGGTGATGCGCACTCTTTTGCCTCAAGTTGTTGAAGTGCAGATGTGCAGGTGCTGGGCAAAGCCTTCTTGCTTTTGAGAAGAAAGGCCATTTCTCAATCATGTTGCATTCCCAGCACCCAGCCCAGTGCCTGGCACATCAAAGGAGTTCAGTAATGATTGTTACAGGTTATTTTTTTAAATGTGAAAGTTATAAAAATAAACTTTGTAGTGGATTTTTTAACATTCAACTTGTAAGTATGACCTTTTAATATGGAAGTTTTATCGTCAATTATGAACATAAAAATAACAAATCGATATGTATAAATCTTTATTAAATTTTACTAAAGCTCTATTGACACCAGATCTGAGTTTTTGACTAACACATGTAGATATACATATATACATTCTATATTATCTGGGTGTATGCTTATTCTGTCCAGTTATTGTAAAAAAAATCCTGTTGAAAATGGCATTAGACTGCTTAATACTGCAGTTTGATATAGTGCCTTTTTGTGCCACTGAGCCTGGACTCTAGAATATAATTGCCTGGCAGTATTGATTTAATTGCCCAGGTTTATTTGTGGACTCCTAATTATTGACTGGAGGTAAATTTAATGGAGCAGCCTCTATGAACACTGGGAAACCACTGCTGTTGCTGTTATACATAATGAACTGCACCATGTGCCTTTAGAGCATTTGTCAAGTTAATTTTATTCCACTGTGACAGTATGATAACATTTAAAAAGTCAAAGACTTTTTATTTTTATTACTGACATAGGTGGTTTTGCTGATGCCTTTGAATTCTGTGAGAAAAAAAATAGGGACTTCATTGGTTGCACTTGAATGTCACTTTATAATTACACCCAAGAGAAAAATCTATAAAATAGAAAACATCTTTTTTTTATCCTACTTTTCTTCTTTCTCGATTCTAGCAATTATATTTGTCCTGAATTTTAGAAAAGGTTTTCTTTGTCCACCAGTTTTTGGGAGTCTAAGTTATGCTCACAGGTTTGTGAGGGCAGAAGTATAAATACGTTCATTCATTTGTTTTGTTTAGTTTATGGCATGCAGCTCCATGTACCTGAGGTTACACGATCTTGAAGCTGTGGAATAATTGAGCACATTCCCTGAAAAGAACCCTAATTAATTCAGTATTTATATTTGATGATTAAAATATTTTGAAAATAAAATTATAAGAAAACTTCCCTTTTATGTCCTCCCTCTGTGTTGGGTGGTATATGTAATGGAATTCTGACATCATAGGAGTGAATCTGGCCTTGTGGTTTTATCTTTTGTTTAAGGATTCGGCCACAGAACTATTTTCTCTTAAAGAAAATTTTCTCTACATTCATTGGATTAAAATTTATATAAATAAGATATTTACCAGAAAATAAAAAGCTGTCCTGCCATGTGGCAATATGGGCCCGCACAATAGTATACCTACTGGTACTGTTAGCCAGAAATGCATGAGAATTAAAAGGTCTAAAACCTTAACTTATGTATATTTAACACAGAATGTAATATTCGTCCTCCTTTCAAGTGGTCCTGATACAATTGGTAATTTTAAGTATTTGATCTTTATCTGCATCAAACCTTTGTCCCCACAGATTTCTAATAATAAGAATCACACTGAAAAAAAGTTGTTCTAATACCTACTTTCATTTTTTATGGCATAGCTGCCTTTTAATTTCTTTGAAGATTTTTACTTGTATTAATTCCTCTTTTTGCATTATTACATTTTTTAAAACTTACAGTTTATGGCAGAGACAAGCAAGCAAATTAATGATTATAATAGGGTGGGAGAACCACCCAAAATTAGTTTTTCTGTGTTTTAGGACATGGGAGAAAAAAAAACAGAAATAGGAAAAGTAGACTGGGACTAAACAATAAACGCCTTTGAGCAGGAAAGGGATGTAATCAGAGTTGTGCTTTAGAAAGATACATGAGATCAGCATGTAGGATGGTTTGAAAGGATAAGAGACTGGGAACAAGAAGGTAGTCAAGGCAAAAGGAAGTGGGGGCCTGCATGTGCCCTCACTATAAAAATAGGAAGGATGAGATAGATGTGACTTTATAGAAACTGAATCCATAGCAGTATTGAGATTAGATGAAGGGGTCAGAAAGCAGAAACCAAAGAGAGGTGAGTTTAATACCTTATATGATGAGAAAGATGATGATACCTTTAAAAGTTTTAGGGATCAAAAGAGGTAGATCAGATTTGGTAGAGAGAGATGTCAGTGATTGAAGCCATAAAAAATTTAGTTGATACATGTCAATAACAGTATTCAGGGACTCACAGTTTTTCATTAGTTCATCCCAACCTGCTGTGCGGCTTTTCTCAGTGAAATCTAACCATTTAAGAACACATTTCAAACTCTTACAACTCAACAACGAAAGAAAAGAAACTGATCTGAATAGTCATTTCTACAAGAAGATATACAAATAGCCAATAAGCACATGTACATATGCTCAACATCAGTAGCCATTAGGGAAATGCAAACCAAAAACCAAAATGAGATACTACTTCATACCCAGTAGGATGGCTATAATCAAAAGGACAGACAATAGCAAGTGTTGGTGAGGATGTGGAGAAATTAGAGCCCTTATACATTGCTTGTAAGAAAGTAAAATGGTGCCACCCTTGTGGAAAACAGTCTGGCAGTTCCTCAAAAAGTTAAAAGTAGAGATTATATGACCCAGCAGTTCCACACTTAGGTATATACCCAAGATAAGTAAAAACATATGTCCATATAAAAACTGCTACATAAATGTTCATAGCAGCTCAATGATAGTTCATAATAGCTCAAAAGTGGAAGGAATCCAAAGGTCCATCAACTGATGGATGGATAAACAAAACATGGTATTTGCATACATGAAATATTGTTCAGCCATGAAATGGAATGAAGTACTGATAGTGCTACAACCTGGAAGAACCTTGTACACCTTATGCTACGTGAAACAAGCCATACACAAAAGGTAACTTGCTGTATGATTGCATTCTATGAAATGTACAGAATAGGCAAATCTATCAAGACAGAAAGTAGATTAGTAGTTGCTAGGGGATAGGGGAAGAGGGACCATGACTGCTAATGGGTATAGGGTTTCTTTTGGGGTGATGAAAATGTTCTGGAATTAAATGAAGGTGATGTTCTGGAATTAGATGAAGGTGATGGTTGTACAACCTTGTACAACCAACGAATTATACATTTTAAAATGGTGAACTTTATGTGAATTATATCTCCATTTAAAAAATGAATTCCTTAATATGAGGCACAGTGAAGAAGAATAAAAAGAATACCCTTTTTTTTTTAAGTAAATCCAATTAAGTTCTTTTTTTTAGCAGCCAGAGACTATTTATTTTTTAATTTTTTTAATTAAAAAAATTTAATTTTCAAAATTTATTTTTGGCTGCATTGGGTCTTCATTGCTGTACCTGGGCTTTCTCTTGTTATGGCAAGTGGGGGCTACTCTTCATTGCAGTGCATGGGCTTCTCATTGCGGTGGCTTCTCTTGTTGCAGAGCACGGGCCCTAGAGCACGTGCTTCAGTAGTTGTGGTGCATGGGCTCAGTAGTTGTGGCGCATGGGCTTAGTTGCTCAGCAGTATGTGGGATCTTCCCAGACCAGGGGTCGAACCTGTGTCCCTTGCACTGGCAGGCGGATTCTTAACCACTGCACCGCCAGGGAAGTCCCCAATTAAGTTCTTATATCTCATGTGCTATGTCCCCCACCATTAGCAGGGACTGCATTAAATGCATTTGAATTTGAATTTCTGTCTACTGGCCATAACTATGAATAAATGAGGTAAATTATTTTATTTCATACTTAATATGTTTCTTTTCAATTGACAAAGAAGGAGCTGTCCCTCTGTCATACTCTAGCTGATATTACTTTCTCATATATGCAAACAAAAAGGAGTCAGTTATTTATACTCTGCCCTCTAAGAGGTATTGTTTATTTGTTCTGTCCATTCTGATCCTCAAAATTAAAATTATAGTAAGGATCACTTAGTTTTGTTTTCAGGCCTTAATAATACCTGAAACAGTCTTTTGTACTTGTGATTTTATAAAGGAAGTGGAAAGAATTAGTGGAGATAAAATTGAACCCAAGCTGTGAAATCCATTTTTAAAATGTGTATTGTCTACTGCATGTGAGGTAATGTTTCAGGTTTGGTGGTATAGCAGTGAACAAGAGACAAAAATCACTACCCTCATGGAGCTTACATCTCTGGTGATGGAGGGCAATGAACAAATAGTTAAAATATATAAACTATGAAAGTTTTTAAACAATTAACTTGAACAGAATTATGGGTATGTATATTAAAATATGTATACTTGTATAAAACAAATAATATACAGTTATAACCACAATATGGTTCTTTACTAGGATTTACATAAAAAACACTTAGCCAGAAATGGCTAGAAAATGTGTCTTCATCTTGTTTTGTTGTTGCCTTATTCTATGTTGTTTGTTAATCCTTTTCTAGATTTCATTCAGTCCATTTTCATCCGCTTTGTGTAGATCATTTTCTTGTATTGGGACCATGTCAAAAATTCTTTCTGCCTTCAGTTGTTGATAATTGAAAGTATAGACTTTGATCGATGTTTTTTCTTTAGCTTTAGATATCCCTGTTCCTATTAGTTGCTTCAGATCTTGCAAACGGTGAAATTTTAAATGGCTCTTTCCCCAGTGCCCTTTCTGCAAAATATGCTTACTTTCTATAGATGCTTTGCAATATGGCAGTGAGAAGGTTTTATAAATCTCCCTGGCTTTTGTAAATAGAATAACTTCCAGTCTGAAGGTTAACAGAAAGTTTCTCTTTACAGCCCTGAAGACATTTACTCTGTTGCTTTCAGTGTTGCACTTACAACACACTGATAACACGCACATACTGCAAACTCCCACACTCACTCTCTCCACACACGTAAACCCACACAGTCACCCACATACACTTACTCCTCACATCCAACTGAAGTAGCAAAAGTTAAAAATTCTCCATTCAGAGCCTTACTGGGATTTCTTTTTTTAATTTAACAAATTAAAGCCTACTTTCATGATACCAGAAAAAAGACATGTCATTAAAGTTAAAAGGTAAATTTTATGTGTATTTTACCACTATAAAAAATTGCAGGGGGTGGGCTTCCCTGGTGGCGCAGTGGTTGAGAGTCCACCTGCTGATGCAGGGGACACGGGTTCGTGCCCCGGTCTGGGAAGATCCCACATGCCGCGAAGCCACTGGGCCCGTGAGCCATGGCCGCTGAGCCTGCGCGTCCGGAGCCTGTGCTCCGCAACGGGAGAGACCACAACAGTGAGAGGCCCGTGTACCGCAAAAAAAAAAAAAAAAAAAAAATTGGGGGGAAATGAAAGGAAAACAAATTATAGCCTTCACCAAAGTTTAAGAATAGCAGATATAGGGCTTCCCCGGTGGCGCAGTGGTTGAGAGTCTGCCTGCCGATGCAGGGGACACGGGTTCGTGCCCCGGTCCGGGAAGATCCCACATGCCGTGGAGCGGCTGGGCCCGTGAGCCATGGCCGCTGAGCCTGCGCGTCCAGAGCCTGTGCTCCGCAACGGGAGAGGCCACAACAGTGAGAGGCCCGCGTACCAAAAAAAAAAAAAAAAAAAAAAAAAAAGAATAGCAGATATAGACTTCAATATTCAGCAGAACACCAAGACAGGTAGATAGGTAGAAGGATAGATAGATAGATCGATAGATCGATAGATAGATAGATAGATAATGTGCCAGAAATATAAACAACATTTAGGAAACTTAGATCACTATTCAATGCCAGTTTTAAATTATAAATAAATTGTTCTTTCTGATACCTTGCTTGGTTATTTTAACAAGTTCAATCTTTTAATTACAAGATAGTAGAGTGGGTGTATAAATATTTATTTATTACAAATTTTCCATCTTTAATTTTATAATAATCAGACATTAGTTTCTTACTAAACTCAAAATCTCACTGAATCATATCCTTTGTTAAAGCAGGTATAATACATAAAATTTAATATCTTTACTTTGAGTACAGCTCTGCTAAAGTCAATTTTTATTTTTATATTTTATTTATTTTATTTTTTTAACATCTTTATTGGAGTATAATTGCTTTACAATGGTGTATTAGTTTCTGCTGTATAACAAAGTGAATCAGCTATACAAAATATACAAGCAGCTCAGTAACAAAAAAACAAACAACCCAATTCAAAAATGGACAGAAGACCTAAATAGACATTTCTCCAAAGAAGATATACAGATTGCCAACAAACACATGAAAGGATGCTCAGCATCACTAATCATTAGAGAAATGCAAATCAAAACTACAATGAGAGGCCACAACAGTGAGAGGCCCACGTACCACAAAAAAAAAAAACAAAAAAAAACACTACAATGAGGTATCACCTCACACCGGTCAGAATAGCCATTATCAATTTTTATTTTAAAAGCAGTATCTTTTGGTAATAGTTTTCAAAGCAAAAATAAGAATGAAAATGGTTAAAATGTTAATCTTGTCCTTTAGATTTAAAGAGGTACTCATTTCAATGTTTTTCTTTCAATACAAAACTTTTCAGTTTTATACTATTAAGAGTACATTCCAGTTAGTGCTGATGCTATAAATTATCTGTATGTTTCACACTTATGGACTTGAGGCTTTGTTATTCTTCCAACATAGCTCTCCAACATCTGCAACTATCATTCATATCTTACCTTTATACAGAAACACCTCTAAATGAAGCCATAATTATTGTGAGTGATAAGTTTGAGGTTGTGTCACTGGCACACCACTTTCTAAACGCAAACATCTGTAGGCATTTACATATAAGAGAAGCCTAAAATCTGAAGTCAGGGGAAGTCCTTCCAGTAAGAGAAGTCACCTTTGGCAACAGGGACAGCCAGCATGACCAGGAAGACCCACTTTAAGATTACAGTATAGACCAAGCAAAACTCACAGTTATTCCGATGCCCTAATTAAATTCCCATTCCAAGAAATCTCATGCAGTATCAGCTCTTCCCCTGTCCATTTTTCCCCTGTGCTGAAGAGTTCAAGCCTGTGTAACTGCAATGACATAACTAAGAGTATCACTTCTTTTTTATGCAAGAGAATAAAATTATGCAGAAAGTCCAGCGGACTTTCTGGACTTCATAGGCCCCGGCACATGCCATCCGAGATGAAACCCAAGGCAGCATAATTGTTGGGTTTGTTGTTTCACGTATATTTGATGGGGCAAGTGAGAAAAGATCTCTGCTGTTGGCTAGTCAGGTTGCCACTTCAATCCAAATCCAAAATCCTGTCAGTAAAAGAACAGTTGTGCTTTCTTCTGTATCTGAGGGAGTTCCCTCCAGAATGCAGAGAGAGAGAAAGGAACAGACTCTATGCTGCCTGTATGAAATAAACCTGCACTTAATCTAGACTCTAAAAAGTTCAGATTTCCTCATCTTCTTAGTGTTTTTAAAACATTTTGCAGTTCTAAAAAATATGGCAAACAAATAAGCAAACAGTGCGAATTTTTAAAGCACTTCCTGAGGCATTTTATGTATTAAATATAGTTTCAGTGGTAACTCTATCTACTCTATATCTGTATGCTGAGAATTGCTATTCATATGGTACCATAGGATTTCGAAGAGCTTTCTTGAGTCACTGTAGATTAAATTGTATTCCACTTAGTCTTCAGATTAACTATAATTTATGAGATTTAAGTTAGTGATAATCTATGTGATATAAGTGATTACTCTCAATTAACTAAAAATAACCAATTAACTAAAAATCCCATTTTTTAACCTTTCTCAAAAAACAAAACTTTTTGTTAATTCATCCTTCACTGATCAGAAATTTTTATCTGTACTATGAAAAAAGTTTGTGAAAAATGAATAGTGTAAAATTGGTAAGAGAGGCTATTTTCAAAACCAAGGCTGTTAGTGTATTTATTATTTGAATATGTACTGAGTCTGCTCCATAAGTAAGGAACTATTTGTAAAATAGAAAGGAGATCTACTAAAAAATTTTGGTTAACAGTTACTTTGTTATTTTATTCATTTGAAAACAATAAGTATATTTTATGAAATAAGTATGTTTTGTGAAATGTTTCTTTTTTAAATTTATTTTTTTCAAGTATAGTTGACTTACAGTGTTGTGATAATTTCTGCTATACAGCAAAGTGATTCAGTTATACACATATATATATATATATACATTCTCTTTCATATTCTTTTCCATTATGATTTATCACAGGATATTGAGTATAGTTCCCTGTGCTATACAGTAGGACCTTGTTGTTTATCTTATGAAATGTTTTATAATTCTGACTTTTCCTTAGTCTTCCTCTAACTTTGTTTTAATTATTAACTGTTTCATCATAAATTACATTAATTTTATATTACTACAGAATTACAATTGATCCTTATATATTAAAAAAAAAATTTTAAGACCAGTTTGAAAGCTGGTTGCCAGTGAACTACAATTCATAAACAGAAAGTAGAACACTGAGTTTAGAGGGGGAAAAAGTAGGAATCTTTGTATTTAAAAGGAAAATAGAAAAGTTGGATTAAAATAGATAAAGAACCATCTCCAACTACCTTGTAAGATATATGAACTTTTGTCTAATGTTATATAAAGGCAGATACTAATCTTTTTCTGACCTATTTGTAGAGAAAAATAGAAGAACCTACAAGGGCAGATGGATGTGCACAAATCATGCATCTTGATTAAAGGATGGGTTGCTTTTTGAAATGCATGAAGTGTTAGGCTCTGTATGAAGCTTAAAAGAAGCTTACAATCCAATATAACAGGTTTGACAAACAGTTGTGTTTAACTGTGGGGCTTTTCATTTTTATTGGGAGCCTGAGGAAAAGAATAAAAGGGGTTGTCAGCAATAAATTAGTAAATAGACCTCATGTTCCACTTTGGAGGCTTCCTGGAAGAGAGATTCTTCGAGATAAGAAGAAGCCAAATGTCCAAGTACATGACATGCTGAAAATTGTTCTGATCACAAGATAATAAGAGTAGGTTTAGTTTTTAACTTGAAAATGAACTGTGCAAATAAGATGATTAATGTCAGTACACTGTGGCCTGGTAAAAGTGCTGTGACATTATTATACAGGAAATCATAGAGCCAGCATGTTTCCCAAAGTGTATTCCATGGACCACTAGTTCCACATGATAAATAGACTATGAGACAAGTGCGGACAAATGAATTTAGAAGCAGGGTATTACATTGCCCTCTTGGAGAAACACAGTACCATTAGCACCTTAAAGTCTCTAAGAGATCCTGAAATAAAATAACATTTTAAAGTTTGGTTTCTTTCCCAAACTTATTTGATCAGAGAACCCTTTTTTCTTAGAAAAACTTTTTTAAACACTCATTTCTGCTTTTGCTTCTACCAGGAAGAGATGGGAGGTTATTCTCATCTTGTTTGTTTGCTCTTTTGTTGGAATGCATATGGTAACTGCGTGCCATAGCCAAAATAAAAGAAAGTTACCTGGTAGTTTTGCCTTTGTGTGTGTGAGTATTTCTTTAACATCTAATGTTAATGCCCTGAGAATTTAAATTGTCTCATTTGTAAAACTGGCAGTTTCACCAAATATAACTGTTTTCTGCATCCCAGGGGGCAGTTTTCTCAAAGTAAGGATTTGCAGTGAGTATCATTATCTTCCAGAAGGGAATCTAATATATTTTTTCCTTGATTCTATGATGCATTTCCTCACGTTTTCACATTTCTGAAATTGAAATGCATATGCAATTTGTGTATATTTAATGTGATAGGTTTCTTTTTTCCAGAAAAAGCTGTTTTTAAGTCAATGTGGGTATCTTATATTCACCTGTATCTTAAGAAGTGAAGAAATGTGATATTTTTGTATCTTATGCTTTATTTAGTGGTAAGTTTCAAGTGAGACAAATGTCTAAAACTCTTGACATAGACTATAGATAGAGTCTATCCTGGCATAGACTCAGAGTATCTTAAGGAGAAGTCAATTTATTATAAATATAAGAAGGAAGTTAAACTAGAAAGCTACTTAGGATATGAGGCAATTCTATGGACCAACACTGGTCTCTATATTTTCTCCATGGCCTGCGTAACCTGTTTGTGCCTTTTGGACCTGTTTCACTGCCCAATCTGTTTCACTGCCACTGGCCAGTCTTTTCTCTTTTTCCCAGTTTGCATTGAGAAAAGAATCATTATGCTGGGTTTAGCTAAATATAATAACAGCTGAGCATAGCTGATCTGAGCACAGCTGAACAACTCACACAGCGGACATCAGGCTGATTTTGTTCAGATGCTGACCAGTGTTGCTGTCTGTCGGTGGTTGTCCTAGCACAAAGAAGGGCCTGACATTACATCCCTGTAGGGAAGGGGACTGGGCTTGATAAGGATTCTCGTTAATACATTCAGGGAGACAAAAGTGGTCTTTACTGGTTAATCAAAAAGACAATTCCAAAAATAACTTAATGAACTTCTTGACTGTTATAAACGTTTTATATGAAACTAGATGGCTAGGAAGGAGCATAAAAGCAAGTTGGTAGGCCTTTGGGAGGTAACTGGGCAACATTTAGGATTTTCTTTCACTTATAACCCATAAGTGTATTGTGTGAGTTCTACGGGCACCTCAGTGAAGCACAGGGAACGATAAAACTTTACCAGAAAAGTTATATAAATTATGAAATTTAAAAATGTAATCTATATTTCATAAACTTAGCAGTTTGCAACATGTGTATGACACTTTGATATGCCAAACTTTTCTATAACAACTTAATCAATGGATATACTTTTGCCATTTTTTTTCCTCTGAAATTTCACCCTACAATTCTTGAGATGTTCAGCTCTAACACAGACAAGTGTATTGATAGTTCTTTCTCACTCTTTTATGAGTGATGAACATACAGTACTACTGTGGGCCTCTGGGCCCTAGAGAGGACTGTAACCTGCTATTGATCAGCTGACTGAAGATAAATGGCTTAACTGCTGGTATTGCAGATTACAACATTAACATGGTCAGTAAACCATGAATTGTTCAATAAGGCGTTTATCTTTTTTCATTTTACTTCTGCTCCTTTATCATTTTTATTATAAAAGACAAAATTACCCACACTAACCAACAAGATCAGTTGAAAAGAGACCCAGTAGGGTACCATTATGGGTGCAAAGTTGCAGATAGCTGAGTTCTAATGGTTTAATGATGTTTAGTATATGTTTCTGAACTGAAGAAAATATAGAGTTTTGATCTTCTTTTCTGTTTTTCTTTTACAGCTTCCTTTGGCCACATATTTACTAGAAGCAGTACTGGAGAAAATAAATGAAAAAAAGAAACTAGTTGAAGAATATTTTGCAATTTTGAAAGATATTAGATGATATTATGATTAAGAACATTTTTTCAAACGTGAAAACTTTATGTGGTGTGATCGGAAAACATGCATCGCAGTCCTGATAACAGTATCTGCTCCAACTATCAATAGTCAGGGTCAATACCAAAATAGAAGTCTGTGAAACCAATTAATTGCTGCACAAGTGAAACTAATTAAGTGCACAGCCATTTAGAAGGAAATAGTGTAGCATTTGATTGTTGAATACAAATATTGCCACAAATCAATGCAAACTTGAAAATGATATTCTTTCCAGTACATTAGAAGGAATTAGAACAAGCTTGGCATACACAAATTGGTCTGAATATCAAAAGAAAAAAAGTGTGAACTGAGGATTTAATGTTCTGAGTTTTATAAAGAAACTACACTTTTTATGTAAACCTGCTATAAATGGCCTTAAATCACCTGATAAGCAACACATTTGTATTGTAAGCAAATATAAAGTAAAGCATTATCACTTAAGGATGAGCATTTAAAGAAATAAATGGTGTGGTCCAATTGTATCTATTATCAGTCTACTGGATTATATAGGATATATTGTATTTTCCTAGAACAGTTCAGCAAAAATAAAAACATTTTCTCCTTTGCTCCCTCTTTTTTTTTTTTTTTTAACTCACAGTATTTTGTGTGGTCATATAAATGAGCAAGGGCCACAAACCCAGTGTATTAGTTAGGCTAGTCCTCACAGTGTGCTAATTAAATTAAATTCTTAAAAATGGGCATCCATCCTTATTTAGATTCCCGAACATTCCCAAGCCTTTTCTCGTCTTTCTGTGTTGCTGCCACACCTGACTTTTTGGTTCTTCCAATTCACCAGACTTGTGCCTGCCTCCAGCCTTTGCCCTTGCTGTTCTCTTTGTAGAATACTCTGTACTCTTTTCTTATGACTGGCTCCTGCGTATCATTCAGGTTTGCATTACATATTTCCTCAAAGAAGCATTCTGGCCATCTTGCTATTAATTTCCTTTATAACACAAAAGCATCTTTTACCTCTTCACTTACTTATTTTCTTGTTTTCCCCCCTCCCCTGCTTTAAAATATAGATCCCGGGCTTCCCTGGTGGCGCAGTGGTTGAGAGTCCACCTGCCAATGCAGGTGACACGGGTTCGTGCCCCGGTCCGGGAAGATCCCACATGCCGCGGAGTGGCTGGGCCCGTGAGCCATGGCCGCTGAGCCTGCGCGTCCGGAGCCTGTGCTCCACAAGGGGAGAGGCCACAACAGTAAGAGGCCCGCGTACCGCAAAACAAAACAAAATAAAATATAGATCCCATGAGGTTAAGGCAGGGGTTGGCAAATCGTGACCCACAGGCCAAATCTGGCCTGCCACCTGTCTTTGTGTGGCCTACAGTAAGCTAAGAATGATATTTACATTGTTAAATGCTTTAAAAACAAAAAGAATTATATTTTGCAGCATGTGAAAGTTATATAAATTCAAGTTTTAGTGTCTATCAATAAAGCTTTATCGGAACACAGCTATGCTCATTCGTTTTAGTACTGTTTATGGCTGCCTTCACACTACAGTAGTTCAGGTTAGTACTCTCACAGAGACCATAGGTAGTGTGCTCACCACTTTGCAGGACTGCAAGTCACAGTGACACAGTTACAACTTGACATTTTGTGTCACAAACACTACCATATTGCAATTTTTTTAGTACCAGGGCATACCCTTCATGTAAAAATAAAAAGAGAAAAATGGCTGTCAAATGTCACTTTTTTTTTTTTTTTTTGTGGTACGCAGGCCTCTCACTGTTGTGGCCTCTCCTGTTGCGGATCACAGGCTCCGGACGTGCAGGTTCAGTGGCCATGGCTCACGGGCCTAGCCGCTCTGCGGCATGTGGGATCTTCCTGGACCGGGGCACAAACCCGTGTCCCCTGCATCGGCAGGTGGACTCTCAACCACTGCGCCACCAGGGAAGCCCCAAATGTCACACTTTTAATCACAGTGAAGTGTGGATTATTTTTTTATTGAATTCAGTGGCAAAGCATTATGTTTATTAAATGACACTCTACCTATGCTAAAAGAATGCAATATATACGTTATCAGACTAAGCACTCATCACAATATTCCCAACTCATGGGAAAGCAACAGTAAGAAAAAATTACAAAATTTAAAATGTAATGTCTCAGGCTTCCCTGGTGGCACAGTGGTTGAGAATCTGCCTGCTAATGCAGGGGACACGGGTTCGAGACCTGGTCTGGGAGGATCCCACATGCCGCGGAGCAACTAGGCCCATGAGCCACAGCTACTGAGCCTGCGCGTCTGGAGCCTGTGCTCTGCAATAAGAGAGGCTGCGATAGTAACAGGCCTGCGTACCACGATGTAGAGTGGCCCCCGCTTGCCACAACTAGAGAAAGCCCTCGCACAGAAACGAAGACCCAACACAGCAAAAATAAATTAATTAATTAATAAACTCCTACCCCCAACATCTTAAAAAAAAAGTCTCATCACAGCAGAATTTTGTTACAAAAAATAAAAATGAGATGGCATAGTATTACCCAGATACCAAAACCAAAGACAGTACACAGAAATAGAGTGTGGTAGGCTAAATTTGTTACCTTATATGGCAAAAGGGACTTTGCAGTGTAATTAAATTAAGGATCTCAAGTGGAGAAATAATCCTGGATTTTTTTGGGGGGCCCAGTGCCTTCTAAGAAGGAGTCAAGAGGAGACATACAGAAAGCAGTGTTACTGCAGAAGCAGAGGGATGGAGAAATTTGAAGATGCTACCCCCATAGGTGTATGTATGGATGAAGAGGACCATGAACCAAAGAATGTAAGCAGCTCCTGGAGACTGGAAGAGGCAAGGAAATGGATTGTATCCTAGGGCCTCCAGAAAGAAACAGATTTGTTGACACCTTGACTTTAGCCTAGTGAAACCAATTTTGCATACCCAGAACTGTAAGAGATTAAATTTTTGCTGTTTTAAGCCACTAAGTTCGTGGTAATTTGTGGCTTCAGCAACAGAAAATGAATGCAAATTTGCTTCAATTCCATTTAGAATTTTTCTATGTTCATGAAGGATATTGGTCAGAAGATGCAAGATCTAGGCTGGTTCAGTATTCAAAAATCAGTCAGTGCATGCCACCATTTTAACAGATTAAAGAAGAAGTATTATGCGATCATAAAACTTCAGAAAAAACATTTGAAAAATTCAACACCGGGCTTCACTGGTGACACAGTGGTTGAGAGTCCACCTGCCAATGCAAGGGACACGGGTTCGTGCCCCGGTCCGGGAAGATCCCACATGCTGCGGAGTGGCTAGGCCCGTGAGCCATGGCCGCTGAGCCTGCACGTCTGGAGCCTGTGCTCTGCAATGGGAGAGGCCATAACAGTGAGAGGCCCACGTACCGCAAAAAAACAAAACAAAACCAACACCCATGCATGAAAAAAAAACAGAAAACTAGGAAGTTCCTTAATTTAATAGGAACATCTACAAAAAGCCTACATCTAACATTATGCTTAATGATGGAAGATTGAACACTTCCCCTTAAGATCAGAAAGAAGACAAGGATGTCCACTATCATCACCCTAATTCACCGTAATATTGAAAATTCTAGCCGGCACAGTAAGGCAAGAAAAGGAAGTAAAAGGCATACAGATGGGAAAGGAAAAAGTAAAGCTATCTAAAAAAATAAGCCAGCTCTCTCAGAATTAACAAGTGACTTCAACAAGGTCTCAAAATATTTAAGAGCAACATATAAAAATAGTTTATCTATACACTAGTAAGCTAGTAATAAATATGTGGAAACCAAAATTTAAAATACAATGCAATTTACAATTGCTCAAAAAAAAAAAAGTATACCTAGGTGTAAATCTAACAAAGTATGTACAAGATTGTATATGGAAAACTACAAACACTGATGAGAGAAATCAAAGAAGATTAAATGGGGAGGCATACTGAGAATATAAATTGGAAATTCAACATAGCAAAGATGACAAAATTGTCTCCAAATTCATATACAGATTTAAGACAATTCCTATCAACATCACAGCAAGATATTTTGAAGATGGAGACAAGACTCTTCCAAAATTTATACGGAAAGGCAAAATTTTTTAAATGGGAGAAATCACTCTATCCAATTTCAAGATGTATTATATAGCTACACTAATCAACAGTATGTGGTGTTGGTAGCATGGTAGACACAGAGATCAATGAAACAGAGTAGAGAACCAGAAACTATACCTATGCAAATATGCTCAACAGGTTTTAAACAAAGGTTCAAAAACAATTCAATGGAGTCAGAATAGCCTTTCAAAAAATGATGCTGAAACAATTAGAAATCCCTAGGTTAAAAAAAAACTCAACAACAGGGAGACCTTCAAGGTGGCAGAAGAGTAAGACGTGGAGATCACCTTCCTCCCCACAAATACATCAAAAATACGTCTACATGTGCACCAACTCCTACAGAACACCTACTGAATGCTGGCAGAAGACCTCAGACTTCCCAAAAGGCAAGAAACACCCCACGTACCTGGGTAGAGCAAAAGAAAAACCAGAGACAAAAGAATAGGGACCTAACCTGCACCACTGGGAGGGAGCTGTGAAGGAGGAAGAATTTCCACACAGTAGGAAGCCACTTCAATGGCAGAGATGGGGTGGGGTTGGCGGGGCGGGGGGGGGGGGAACTTCGGAGCCACAGAGGACAGCACAGCAATAGGGGTGCAGAGGGCAAAGTGGAGAGATTCCCGCACAGAGGATCAGTGCCGACAGCACTCACCAGCGCGAGAGGCTTGGATGCTCACCTGCCGGGAAGGCTGGGAGCTATGAGCTGAGGCTTGGGCTTCGGAGTTCAGACCCCAGGGAGAGGACTGGGGTTAGCTGCGTGAACACAGCCCGAAGGGGGCTAGTGCACCACAGCTAGCCAGGAGGGAGTCCGGGAAAAAGTCTAGAACTGCCTAAGAGGCAAGAGATCATTGTTTTGGGGTGCACGAAGACAGGGGATTCAGAATACGGCCTAAACGAGCTTCAGAGACAGGTGCAAGCTGCGGCTATCAGCGTGGACACCAGAGACGGGCATGAGATGCTAAGGCTGCTGCTGCAGCCACCAAGACACCTATGTGCAAGTACAGGTCACTATCCACACCGCCCCTCCCAGGAGCCTTTGCAGCCCGCCTCTGCCAGGGTCCCGCTATCCAGGGAGAACTTCCCCAGGAGAACTTCCTCGGGAGAACACACGGCGCGCCTCAGGCTGTTGCACTGTCATGCCGACCCCTGCCACCGCAGGCTCACCCTGCATTCCGTACCCCACCTCCCCCTGACCCGAGTGAGCCAGAGCCCCAGAATCAGCTGCACCTTTAACCCCCTCCTGTCTGAGCAGGGAACAGATGCCCTCAGGTGACCTACATGCAGAGATGGGGCCAAATCCAAAGCTGAACCCCAGGAGCTGTGCGAACAAAGAAGAGAAAGAGAAGTCTCTCCCAGCAGCCTCAGGAGCAGTGGATTAAATCTCCACAATCAACTTAATGTACCCTGCATTTCTGGAATACCTGAATAGGCAATGAATCATCCCAAAATTGAGGTGGTGGACTTTGGGAGCAACAATATATATATATACTATATATATATATACATATATATATATTTTTTTTTTCCTTTTCTCTTTCTGTGACTGTGTATGTGTATGCTACTCTGTGTGATTTTGTCTGCATAGCTTTGCTTTTACCATTTGACCTAGGGTTATGTCTGTCCGTTTTTTGTTTTACTTTTTTAATTCAATTTTTAAAAATTATTTTTTACTTTTTATTTTAATAAATTTATTTTATTTTTTTTTCAGAGTAATGATAGTAAAAATGATCCAAAATCTTGGAAACAGAATGGTGAAAATAAAGGAAACGTTTAACCAGGACCTAGAAGAACTAAACAGCAAACAAACAATGATGAACAGCACAATAAGTGAAATTAAAAATTCTCTAGAAGGAATCAATAGCAGAATAACTCAGGCAGAACAACAGATAAGTGACCTGGAAGATAAAATAGTAGAAATAACTTTTCTGCAGAGCAGAATAAAGAAAAAAATGAAAAGAATTGAGGACAGTCTCAGAGACCTCTGGGACAACATTAAACACACCAGCATTCAAATTATAGGGGTCCCAGAAAAAGAAGAGAAAAAGAAATGGACTGAGAAAATATTTGAAGAGATTATAGTTGAAAACTTCCCTCATATGGGAAAGGAAATAGTCAATCAAGTCCAGGAAGTGCAGAGTCCCATATATATCTCCTTGGATAAATCCAAGGAAAAACATGCCAAGACACATAATAAACTATCAAAAATTAAATACAAAGAAAAAGTATTGAAAGCAGCAAGGGAAAAGCAACAAATAACATACAAGGGAATCCCCATAATGTTAACAGCTGATCTTTCAGTAGAAACTCTGCAAGCCAGAAGGGAGTGGCAGGACACATTTAAAGTGATGAAAGGGAAAAACCTACAACCAAGATTACTCTACCCAGCAAGGATCTCTTTCAGATTTGACGGAGAAATTAAAAGCTTTACAGAAAAGCAAAAGCTAAGAGAATTCAGCACCACCAAACCAGCTTTACAAGAAATGCTAAAGGAACTTCTGTAGGCAGGAAACACAAGAGAAGGAAAAGACCTACAATAACCCAAAACAATTAAGAAAATGGTAATAGGAACATACATATCGATAATTACCTTAAATGTAAATGGATTAAGTGCTCCAACCAAAAGACACAGACTGGCTGAATGGATACAAAAAGAAGAACTGTATATATGCTGTCTAGAAAAGACCCACTTCAGACCTAGGGACACATACAGACTGAAAGTGAGGGTATGGAAAACGATATTCCATGCAAATGGAAATCAAAAGAAAGCTGGAGTAGCATCTCTCATATCAGAAAACATAGACTTAAAAATAAAGACTATTACAAGAGACAAAGAAGAACACTACAGAATGATCAAGGGATCAATCCAAACAGACGATATAACAATTGTAAAATGTATGCACCCAACATAGGAGCATCTCAATACAGAAGGCAAATGCTAACAGCCATAAAAGAGGAAATCAACACTAACACAAACATAGTAGGGGACTTTAACACCCCACTTTCACCAATGGACAGATCATCCACAATGAAAATAAATAAGGAAACACAAGCTTTAAATGATACATTGAACAAGATGGACTCAATTGATATTTATAGGACATTCCATCCAAAAACAACATAATACACTTTCTTTTCAAGTGCTCATGGAACATTCTCCAGGATAGATCATCTCCTGGGTCAAAAATCAAGCTTTGGGAAATATACAAAAATTGAAACTGTATCAAGTATCTTTTCCGACCACAGCGCTATGAGACTAGATTTCAATTAGAGGAAAAAAATCTGAAAAAAATACAAACACATGAAGGGTAAACAATACACTACTTAATACCCAAGAGATGACTGAAGAAATCAAAGAGGAAATAAAAAAATACCTAGAAACAAATGACAATGAAAACACAATGGCCCAAAATTTATGGGATGCAGCAAAAGCAGTTATAAGAGAGAAGTGTATAGCAATACGATCCTACATCAAGAAACAAGAAACATCTCAAATAAACAACCTTACCTTACTTCTAAAGCAATTAGAGAAAGAACAAAAAAACCCCAAGTTCACAGAAGGAAAGAAATCATATAGATCACATAAGAAATAAATGAAAAAGAAGGAAACAATAGCAAAGATCAATAAAACTAAAAGCTGGTTCTTTTAAAAGATAAACAAAATTGATAAACCATTAGCCAGACTCATCAAGAAAAAAAGGGAGAAGACTCAAATCAACAGGATTAGAGATGAAAAAGGAGAAGTAACAACTGACCCTGCAGAAATACAAGGAATCATGAGGGATTACTACAAGCAACTCTATGCCATTAAAATGAACAACCTGGAAGAAATGGTCACATTCTTAGAAAAGTGCAACCTTCCGAGACTAAACCAGGAAGAAATAGAAAATATAAACAGACCAATCACAAATGCTGAAATTGAGACTGTGATTAAAAATCTTCCAACAAACAAAAGTCCAGGACCATATGGCTTCACAGGCAAATTCTAACAAACATTTAGAGAAGAGCTAACACCTATCCTTCTCAAAGTCTTCCAAAATATAGCAGAGGGAGGAACACTCCCAAACTCATTCTACGAGGCCACCATCACCCTGATACCAAAACCAGACAAAGATGTCACAAAGAAAGAAAACTACAGGCCAATATCACTGATGAACATAGATGGAAAAATCCTCAACAAAATACTAGCACACAGAATCCAACAGCACATTAAAAGGATCATACATTATGATCAAGTGGGGTTTATCCCAGGAGTGCAAGGATTCTTAAATATATGCAAATCAATCAGTGTGATACACAATATTAACAAATTGAAGGAGAAAAACCATATGATCATCTTAATAGATGCAGAAAAAGCGTTCAACAAAATACAACCACCATTTATGATAAAAACTCTCCAGAAACTAGTCATAGAGGGAACTTACCTAACATAATAAAGGCCATATATGACAAACCCACAGCCAACATCATTCTCAATGGTGAAAAACTGAAACCATTTCCACTAAGATCAGGAACAAGACAAGGTTGCCCATTCTCACCACTATTATTCAACATAGTTTGGAAGTTTTAGCCACAGCAATCAGAGAAGAAAAAGTAATGAATCTAAATTGGAAAAGAAGAAGTAAAGCTGTCACTGTTTGCAGATGTCATGATACTATACATAGAGAATCCTAAAGATGCTACCAGAAAACTACTAAAGCTAATCAATGAATTTGGTAAAGTAGCAGGATACAAAAGTAATGCACAGAAATCTCTTTTATTCCTATACAATAATGATGAAAAATCTAAAAGAGAAATTAAGGAAACACTCCCATTTACCACTGCAACAGAAAGAATAAAATACCTAGGAATAAACCTACCTAAGGAGACAAAAGACCTGTATGCAGAAAACTATAAGACACCGATGAAAGAAATTAAAGATGATACAAACAGATGGGGAGATATGCCATGATTTTGGATTGAAAGAATCAGCATTGTTAAAAATGACTATACTAAAAAAAAAAAAATGACTATACTAACCAAAGCAATATACAGATTCAAAGCAATCCCTATCAAACTACCAATGGCATTTCTCACAGAACTAGAACAAAAAATTTCACAATTTGTGTGGGAAGACAAAAGACCCCGAAGAGCCAAAGCAATCTTGAAAAAGAAAAATGGAGCTGGAGGAATCAGGCTCCTTGACTTCAGACTATACTACAAAGCTACAGTAATCAAGACAATACGGTACTGGCACAAAAACAGAAATATAGATCAATGGAACAGGATAGAGAGCCCAGAGATAAACCCACGCACATATGGTCACCTTATTTTTGATAAAGGAGGCAAGAATATACAATGGAGAAAAGACAGCCTCTTCAATAAGTGGTGCTGGGAAAACTGGACAGCTACATGTAAGAGAATGAAATTTGAAGACTTCCTAACCACCATACACACACATAAACTCAAAATGGATTAAAGACCTAAATGTAATGCCAGGCAGTTTAAAACTTAGAGGAAAACATAGGCAGAACACTCTATGACATAAATCACAGCAAGATCCTTTTTGATCCACCTCCTAGAGAAATGGAAATAAAAACAAAAATTAAAAAATGACACCTAATGAAACTTAAAAGCTTTTGCACAGCAAAGGAAATCATAAACAAGATGAAAAGACAACCCTCAGAATGGGAAAAAATATTTGCAATGAAGAAACTGACAAAGGATTCATCTCCAAAAGTTACAAGCAGCTCATGCAGCTCAATGTCAAAAAAACAACCCAAT